>NC_060210.1:80617812-80938125 GCF_021130785.1 Homalodisca vitripennis | reverse complement strand
GACAACTAGTAGCCAGTGTGAACCGTTCAATGCCCTCCCAAACACTACTACATCCCGGGACTGCGAAACCCCATTGTCGGTTGTGATCTAGTAGTAGTAACGGTTGTTTACGATCGTCGCTCCTACATACAGCGATCGGCCAGCTCACGCTTGCTTGAGTAAACCGACCCATTTAATCTGGTACGCTAGTAAATGGCGTCAAGACCGATCGCTGCAAGTCGTTGCAATTAGGCTAGCGTGATTCTCGCTCACGTATGAACCAGGTCTTTTGAAAGTCACAGCGTGACCCATGTTGATTCATTTAATTGTAAGTTGTAGAGATTTTCACGGTTTGTACAATAAAATCACGGCTTATTTAAGGTTTTCACGGACGGGTGGACACCCTGTTGAAGCAAAAATACATAGCAAGATTAGATTTCTCTTAAAAGCAAGGTTTTTAATCCAAAGAATGGTTGTGTTAAATACTTTAAATTGGAATAGTTTTTGCTTTAAATGAGAAAACAGATTTCCTATCCTTGTGACTCTTACTCTAAAACAAATATACAACAAAACTTTTACCAATTAGCTGTCCTCATTTGTATCTGGATAACATAAAAAATGTGAGTTGACATATGTTTAGCAAGTTTTGAAAAACTTAGTTAGCTGTATTTTAAAAACAGTTCATGATGACAGTTTAACGTTAGTCCTATGAGTAATCTCCATGAGTATACCAAATTTTAGTAAAATCTTAAATGGTGAGGTGAATTGATTATGTTTAGTTGACATGGTATGGCTCAGTCACATTTAGCATAAAAATCAAACTTGATTCATATTCTATTCAACTGAATTCTCTAAAACGTAAACTTTCAATAAATTTTAAGAAAACCTAGCAAATCAGCAAAAAGCATGAATTACCCAATAGCCCTTTTAAGTGTATGTTATTAGTCGATTAAAGGGATCATTTCCTTTTAATCCTTGACAAATGGTTCTGTATTATTTCAGAATGTTACCTTTCTGAACAGATTTAATTAAAAGTTCCAAAAGTAAAATGTATTCAATGTTTTTAAGTATTTTTAGCAAATGACAAAGGCATAGTATAGAATAAAGTAATATTTAAGACTACAATTTAAAGAACTTAGGCTAAGACAGAAACTATTGTTTGTTTTTAATAAATGTTGAAAGAAGTTAAATGCGTTTAGGAGCATAAACAGTACATAATTTTTTTTCTTACATCTTACATGTGCTATTTCATAGGAAATTTAATATAACATTTTATTTCATAAAACTGCTTTATTTATTTACAAAATTAGACCATTTGTTTTTTTTTACTATTATTTATTAAACAACATTTATAAATAACTTTCTAACATTTTGAATTATTGATTGAACTTTATTAAATTTATAAAAACCAGTTTCTCTCTTTGAAAATGTTTTTCACACAAACTTACATTTTCAGCAAGATGTAAAAATGTTATTGAAAATAATTTTGTTTCGTACATCTTGTTTTATAGACCAATAACACCAGGTTAATTTTAAATATTTTTGGAAAAATGTCAGTAAAATGTCCATAAAAAGCTAGCTAATAAATTAATTGGCTAGGGAGTACTAACAGCATAATCAACATTTCTATTAACTAATTAGTTATAAGCATTTTATAAAAATATATCAATCAACTTTTAGAGATATCACATCACTAAATAACCAGGGACCACGAGTTATAAACAATGGTTAGCTATAAAGCATCCATGTCATTACACAGTTAGAGTACCCACAGTAGAAACCAAAGTAGGCTATAATAAATACAACTTAATATGTTCTATTACACTTAAAACATAAACAAATTTCTTATGGTAGGTAGGCCTAGTATTACATGAATTAATTTCACTTTTAATGGTATCCATTACATAACAGTTTCTCAAATTATTTACCTTTTTTAATCACTTACTTGATGCTATATGGTGATAAAAACTAAGTTAGGCCAAATAGATAGGATATTTCCTATGCATATTGCTTTGGCTGACAATTCTTTAGATAGTACAAGACAGCCCCATGCACTTAAGCAAATAAGCATATTATTTTAATATATTTCATTTCCATTCATAGAAAAAATTAATAAAATTGCACATTTCATTTTTTAAGTGTCATAAAAACTGGTTTTTATATTTATACTGCAGTAAATACTAAGTAGAAAAAGTAATAAAATTTAAAAAAATTACAGATCAACACAAACAGCTAAACAAAGAAACATTGAAATGTTTGTGGTAGTTTGTGAGATGGTGGGGAAGTGAAGAAGGGGGAGGGTGTTGACCTCCCCAAGAGAAACAGGTTTGCTAGGGAGGGAGTAGTTCAGTGACCTTCACAGGTAGTCAGTCACCCCTCACACTTGCTCCCTTCCCACTCACACATACTCACTCTGTATCCTTCATCCCTCTCCCTAGGAAACTATTATTTGTTTTAGAGTTACCTCAAAAGTTTCAATAGCTTATTCAATTTTTGTTCAAAACCACATCTTTATATAATTTATTAAGCAGTAGGTCTAAATTTGCTCTAATATAAACAATGAAATTTATCACTTTCTAACATGACAACAACAGTTTACATTCTAGCAAACTTTACTCTTTACTAAACACCATTAGCATTAAATGGTGTGTGTATATATATATATATATACACTAAGTAAATATATACCAACACATTTTATTCAATGTGCACATAATAAAAATTATTTTTTTTGATTGATAAAGTTGGGATTAATTGATTTTTAAGACTTAAAAGATAATTTTAATATTTACAAGGAAACAAAACAGAACTTGCCAATCCAATGAAAACAAAAAACTATCATAATAAAAAAACAAAATTGATCCCAATTAAAGCCATCCTACAGTCCCTGTAAACAATGCTCTAAGAATTGTTCTGTAATCCTCCACACATTGAAAAAGGCGTCATACTCGACATAGTACAGCGTAAAATATCGTTTGATTGCTATAACATCTAGTTTTGGATCAATAACAGGCAGCCGAGAATAACATTGTATCTGATATGTGATATTCAGTTAACATTCTCACGTATTTTATCAGTTTTAGTCTAAGAACTGCAATCTGCAATGGCAGATAAAGGCTACAGTATATAAGCGGCTACCAACACAATCGGATTATGATTATCGATTTTAAATATCGATACTATTGAATACGACATTTGACCTACAGATATTCATAATTAATAATTGCCAACTTTCTTTATTTAAACTAGTGATGGCATTACCATCTCTTGCAAGTGAAGACATTACCAGCTGTTGTTATTTTGTTTATGTAGGAGAAGGCTAGTGACAATGACAAGAACAATAGCAATGAATATACAGATATTTGCTCAAAATGGTTTTATAAACACTGAGCAATGTTTTAAATGGTTACAAGATAATGACCTTGCTCCTTTAAATCCGAATTGTCCAGTTTGTAACGAAGAGATGAAAACTATAACTAAAGGTGGAAACCAATTAGTGTTCAAGAAAAGTAACAACGAGCACGACGCATCTAAAAACAATCTTGAGAAGGAAACAGGATTTTTCCGGACATTTGCCATCGTTCAGTGAAACAAGAAATCAGTAACACTACGTTTCGAGATCTGCAATCTGATCTCTTCTTCAGGTAAAGAACTAACCTAATACATAATTACAAACTAGGTTAAAATAAACAAATCTTACCAAAGCGTTGTGGCACGCCTTAGTCAGGAATCACAACCTACATGTTGTTTGTCATATTCACTAACTCTATAAACATGCACATAAAAAACTATACAAAACACTAATCATTAAAACTGAACTACGGAATACAGGTCACAATACGTCTTCACTCGTCTACTAAACACCTACGACTGACCAGAGGGTCTAGCCAATGGTGACCGTCACGGCTGGCTAAAACAAGATGGCGGAAATAAAAGGGAAGGTGGACAGGAATGGGCCCTTTCGTTATTATTGGTTCATGCGAGATGAACTTCTTAAAACCATTTTGTGACTCCGCATTGGTTTATTGCAAATATCTGATCCGTTTGATACTTTGGTTTTCTCTTTAGTTCATTTTTTAGAATTGGCAACCAAAGCGGCCTAATCTCGACTGATGGTTGACTGATTGGTTGGTCTGCCAATTTAATGTATGTTGCCTCAATTAATTTCCTTTTGAAGAAATGTGGTTCCCGATGTATTATGTTGGCTTCATCCCAATTCATATGATGGTCTTCGGACCAACAATGGTGTGCAATTTTTGACTTTTCTGAAAGACCCTCTCTCGTTTAAAAGAGCACAAAGAAAACACCATTGTTGGTAACTTATTAGTTATTTACCAAATTTTTAACAATATTGTTCTCCAATAAATTAAAAAGGCTGGCAATAACTAGTTGTAAATTTTTAACTATAATAGAATGTTTTTTCTGTAACAGTTTAGGTATTATTTGAAAATAGATAATTTGGTTCACTGATTCGATTGCTGTGGTGACTTATTATATACTACAGCCTATTTCTGCTAATGACATTCAGTATGTTTATTAATTGGTTTATGTGTTACAGTGGCAGAAGAACAAGGTAGTAGGAAATGTTTTATCATTGAGTGTACTCGTGGCTCAGCTCCTTAACCCTCTTAGTGATAGAAGTCGCTCTAGCGACGTTCATTCGTTTAACATGAATGATAGATGTTGATGCGTCAACGTTCAAACATGCCTTCGAAATCGTCATCGCTGCTCGGCTATCTTCGGTTAAATTCGGCCGTTATTTACTGCATTGTGTACAGAAACGTCTTCTCTTTCCTCTAGATCTGTCTCCAGATGAATTGTTGTTAAAAGAATAAACAAATAGCTGGTATTTGTTACGACGTTGTTTGTGTTTTACTCGCAGTCGCAGTCGCTAACCTATGACTTGTGTCAGCGTGTTTACCGGTGTTATTTCGTTTATTCCTATCGTAATATGTTCGAAATGGCGTATGATTTGCGTTGAGAAGATATTAGAAATGTTTTAGAAAAACAAATGAGTGATGTGAGTGACAGTGATATCAGTGCAGACAATTTTCCTGATGATTATAATTCAAATCCTGGTGCAGGCCATTCCCTCCAACGCTTACCAGGAAGACAAGAGCGGCTATATATTGTATGTGGCCACACAAAAAAAGGGGAAGATCGTGATTCTAGTGTCCAGGATGCAATTCTGGTGTTCATAGAGAATGTTTCCATAAATTGGATCATTTTTGGAAACCAAAGTATCAAGGGAGGAAGAGAAAGCACGATAGTAGTAGTGCTTCGGAGTGAATGCAAGGGTTTCTTCCATGTACATAGAGTATAATATTTCCATCATAACAGTTTTTCAAGTAAAATATTGTGCGAAAACTGTATATAATATTTATCTTCATGAAATTTAGAAAAAAATTGCTATCTTCAAATCTTTGTTTAGTGAGTTCTATACTATGTTTTTGTGGTAAAAATTTTTTTTTCAAAAAACAGTTTTTTAATTTTTGAGCAAGTTTTAAGGGATATGTACAAAGGAAAGTAGTTTTATTTACTTTAAAATCGTTCTTTATGTTTTTATGAATATTTTGGTATATAATATTGTATTTTCAATAAAATTAATAATTTTTTTAATTTTTAAGAAACCCCCAGCGAAACACTCCAAATGCACCTATCATTCATAATAAACATATTCATCACTAGGAGGGTTAAATCTACATTCGCCATGTTGACACAATTTTTTTTTTTTTTTTTTTTTCTTAGAATGAGATTTACATGTAAAACAAAAAAGTATTAAAGACAATGAACTACACAGAGAAAGTTGCTCAGTTTTGGAAGATTTACTTAATTTTTATTATTTATATAAGATGTGAGCAATTTTTAATGCAGCGGGTGTACTAGTGCACATACAGCAGGACTAGTAACAACGTGTTAACTTATTCAATAATCTAACGAACAAAGTTAAGGTACTAGTTTAGTTTTACAAGACCCCCTTTACATTATTTGTTGATTTTTCAAGTGGAAAGTGCTCAATAAGTGACTAGGATAGCAATATTAATTAAATAAAAGTGAGGAAAGGCCTAAAAAGCTAAAAATTACATTCCCTTCTAAGGGAGTTCGTCTTGGATAGTGGTAAGCTTTCAGTGGATGGCTCTTGAAAAGTGATTAGTTCTTGGGTAAGACAGGTTTTGGGTTGAGATATAAAACCTCAGGTAACTGAGTCTAGTAACTTAGTTGGGTTAAATTTTTGTTAGAGCTTCATAAACAAATAAACATTTCTTCTAGAGTAGGATAAGAGGACCCGGTTTTTTATATTGATTAGTACAATTATCAATACTTAATATTAATTTGTCGAATACGTGTTTATAAATCATATTAACATATCTATAGTCATAATAACAATCTATTTTAACCCTTTTAGTGCTAAGCGGTCTGGCGCATTGCCATACCCAAGAGTGCTAAGCATTTTAGTGCATAAATACAGAGTTTTAGTAAATTCCTTACTATTTCTTTATTTGAGGTCATATCTTATTACTTTTTTTGTATTGAAGATAAATAAACAGTAAACAGAAATAAATACAAAAAAATACATTTGTACATATTTGGATTGTTATAAAAAAAATTTCTTTATAATGTAAATGTTTATTATAATTATTTTTCACTTTGGCATACAATTTTAGTAGGTAAACAATTTTATATTATTTTTCTGAGGCTACCATTGGAAAGAGCAACTAAAACTAAACAAATTACATATATTTGATTTTATTTTCACACAACAAATAAGAAGTGTGGATTAAAAATATAATATGTTGTCCGCTGCAAATTTTGCCCTACATATAGGCTTAATGTTTGAAACGCTCAAGACAAAAAGTAATAGGTACACTTACTATTATTAGTATAAATGCTTTACTAACTTTATTATTATTTATAAAAGAAGAAATTCAAGCACAGTTAACACTTTTTTTACCTAAATAATTGTTTTATTCAGTAATAAAACTATAAAAAAAGGTGAAGTAACTCATCATAACCTGCAATATTCTTATTAGACATTGTAACTTAGTAAAATATAATACACACGGAAAACACAAATGAAAAATGAAGTAATGCAATGATTTGGAATACTAATGAAGTAGTATTTCACAATTATAACACAATTTAATGGATAAAATAAGATAAAACAGAGTAAACAAAGCACAGCGTCAGTTCACTCACAACGTAAACATCCGAACTGACCTTTTTATTTCACGTCAATGACGTAAAACAGCTGGTCGTCGGCAATTAAATATACAAATATCGTTACTCTATGGCTTTTGGATGAACTGTCATCATTTGCAGCCAGTAACTTGCATAAACTGAACCAATATATATAAAAATACGCTGCGTCTACTATGTAGACGCTAGCACTTTTCGACATAAACGCAGCGTCTACGACATAGATGCTATAGCACTAAAAGGTATAAATTAAACAAAATTTAAATAACTAATATAATACACATAGTGACAATCTCATAAATAATAAATCAGATAAAACGGTAAAAAAACCACAATTAGAACTGGAAATACTAAAAATTCATAAATAATAATGAAATGATAACAACATAAAAACATTTATAACAGGAAATACGAAATATGCATAGTTATTTATATGTATATTTTTGCATTATATGGTCTACGGTACGATAAGCGGCCTCAGCCTCGCTCGGTTTTTATATTGAAATTGGCAAACGATATTATTTAATCATAACCATCGATACTGATTAACTATTTTGAACAATTACTTAATCTATATCAACAGCTGTAAACACTTTCAAATAATACACGTAATTGTACTATCATTATATATATATATGATTGCGTGTATATAGAACAATAATAATAGTACTTTGGGATTATACCGACCACACCTAGACATGAATCATTATTTGATATTTTGCTTCTACTGATTACTAGATTAGCGTAGAACAATATTTCGTCAATATAGAACAGGAATTGTCTTATCGCAAACCCCTCCCCATCCTCAGACAGAGGTCAAAGTCGAGCGGTCTAGTACAGAGTCTCGCCGCCCGTTCAGCTAGTGCGTGGCTTTGTTGTACTTCCGTGTTTTACCCCTACATTTCTCCAAACACAAAAATTCAACAAAAACAAACATACCAAACAAAAACTAAACTCTTTATTGAAAAAAAAAACACTCAAAACTTGTTTTTATTCTTGATCACACTCTGCCACCCAAAATGCGAGTGCCTCCGGCCATCAGCGCGGGCCTTGGCATACGCCGCGCTGATGTCAACGAAAGAAAGACATCCCTCGAGATAGTACCTATCAGTAAAATATCAAATTCTAGAGGGGCTGATCAGAAATATAAATTGAATTGTAATGGAAAGGCAATTATGTACCGTGCAAAATAACTTAAATAATCATGTGATGCTGCGCGGCCTGCCTTAATCGGGATTCTCGAGAAAGATAAGATAACACCGAGAACAATACATGGAAATGCTTGTAAGTTTATAATTAAAGAGTTGTTTTTTCGTTGTATCATGTTTGTTTCTATAAATTTATATTTTTGTGTTCTTCATACTCGTGTGGTCGGTACAATCCCAAAGTAGCATAATAATTATTATTATATATAAACAATTCAATAATTATGACATAAACCATATGAATTGTGGTTCATAATTATTTATGCGTTTTCCTGTTTGATTGTTCTCGTATTCATTATTTGTCATTTCTTAATTATGTATGAATTTTCCTATACATTCATATTTTAATTTAAAACATAGGATTGTTATTTAGAACTATATATAACTTACTTTTATTTTATATCAATTGATAGTCTAGGATTTGAGATGCGAATATTAGGTTTACGATCGAACCGGGGCCGCTTATCATACCCTACCAATTATATGTTCCACTATATTCTCCTGGATAGCAATGATTAACCGCTTTCAAGAAGTTGAAGAATCTTCTCTAAAAACCGAACTTCTCTTATTTACAAACACTCACAGAGATGATTTGCAAGCAGGTCGGCTTATATGCCACTTTATAAACTTCGTTTCACGTCCTCTACGAGCTTTCGACTTTCTGTTATTATCTATCAAAGAATATATGTTTATTATATGAAAGTGTTTATAGTTGATATCAGTATTGTTTAGTTATATCAAAAGTTATAATTAAGTTATATGAAAAAACCTGGACCGCTTATCATACCCGCCCTATTTTCATATTTTTTCAATTAGTTTTTCGTTAAAATATCAGCTATTTTAAGTATAAAGTATATATATATATATATAAGTACAAGACTAAGGAATTCCTACATTGAGGGATTTACTCCCTGAATCTTTCTATATGTGAATCTTTCTTTTCTTTAACCCTCTCAGCATTACAATTATCGAACTTGAGGTACATGGCTGGTGCGTTAAGTGTTGTATAACCGATGGTTAGGCAGTACCAAAAGATGCGGCTGGATGCGTTTATCGCATATTTTATATTACTGTAAAGAGCAGATTACAAGCTTTCTGCCATTTACTGCCTCAAGACTATTTTGCTATAATGTTTAGTGAGCTTTGCAACAAGTAAAAAAGTGACAGCTGTTATTGCACAACAGGTTGTCATGGCGTTATTTGATGCAATTAGTTTGTTTAGTAGTTGGTTGTTTTGAAAATGTATACTATAACCAACAATGTTTTCTGAAAGTAGACTAGGCCTATATTATGAACAAAATTTATATCTTGAATAATTGAACTTTTAGTTTGGTATCAATTTACAATAACGTGACCATGGAAAGGTATGTTCATTTTTTTCCTGAAAACAATAGTGAAGAAAAAATTCGTCGGCAACGAAAATCACAGGAGATATGATTTTTTAAATCCTCTGAAAACTCTGTTTTTGACAGTACCTCTGGCAATACTATCCATATTTGACAGTTTGGTATTACTCCGCGGCTCTCTCAAATAAAGAAGGGACGCCATTTTGAACTATTTTGTTCCTCCGTGTCTATTCTTAACCTCCTAGTTCACACCTTTGTGTTGGATGTTCATTAAGGTAAGTGATAAGTTACTGAAATGATGCTGACTAGTACGTTAATCCTGTCAACGATGCCTGCTCGCTGCGCAGTTGCTCTTTTAGAAAAAAAATTTACTCGAGCTTGCAAAAGTCGAATCCCAGATCACGTGATGCTCCTGCTCCTTAACGCAATAATGCCCGAAAGGCATCAATATAATACAATAATATAATTTCCCCCCAGTTTATATGCACCTGTGATAATAATACTTGGCTATAAATGCCCAACCCATGAAAAAAGTCCATTTTCCATGGTCACGCTATTGTAAATAAATACCTTTAGTTTTAGTGTTTTCTAGAACAGATACAAAATTAAAAGAAAAAGTAGAAAATATTTTATATTTCACGGAGCATCAAAATTTTAAAAATGAAAGATAAGCTAAATAAATATAACTTGTTTTTATTATAGGCTAAACCCAATTCAATTGTAGATAAAACAATATATAACAAGTTCTGAAAAATTGCTGCCATACCAAAGGAGTGGTACAAATGGCAATGCTTGGGATGGTTAATATTGATGTCCTAAATACTAAGTAGCCCAGGTCTACTTTCTTAAAAAGATATTTTTTTAACTGTACATCAACAAATCAGAAGTAATAGGATTTGTTAACCTTTAATTTAACTTAGAAGGTACTGGTAAATAGACCTTAGTTGTTATCTCTTATCTGAAATATAAAAATTGAAAAGATAGGCTATTTTAGGGTAGCCTAATATAAAAAATAGGTATTCCTTGACATTAAGTATTAACACACAACATTAAAATGAAGACTAGGAACACTGTGTAAAGTAACCCAAATAAAAAGCAGAAAACAAAGATTACAACATTTTAGGCATGAGTCTTTAATGGTAATCAAAATTGATTTGTATTATTTGTATTTTTCAAGACTTGACAAGACAACTGATATTTTAAAAGTTGACCATGTTAAATTGCTAAATTTTTTAATCTACAGGTGGTGGCCATTCGTGACCTCGAAATAAAAATCCAATCGATTTTGAGAAAACTTTTAAACAACAGGTAGGGGTAGAAATTAACCCGATTCCTTAAAATTCGTAATCCTTTAAAAATGTACATATACGAGTGAAAATAAAACTAAAAGCCCTATCAAAACTTCAAAAACTTACAACAAATTTCAGAAAAAACGCCCAGCCCTTCCGCCATGTTGCACAGACATAACCATTTGCCCCCCACCCTGCTTCTCCCTCCTTGATTTACTCAACCCTTTTTTCAGCCGATCGAATTTCATTAAAACTTTCCACCACAAAATGGAATAAATCCTAACCTCAAAACTAACCATAATGCATTAAGCCACATTCAATTTAGAAACAAATTATAAACTTTTATATTTTTAATTGGATACTACTTTAGGAATACTATCGACTTTTTACTGGGGGATACAAAGTGGTGTCGACGACCCTACTGCGTATTTTCTAAACCAATGAAATGAATAACCATCGAATTAACTCACGCACTTCAGATGTATTCACTATAACACAGTATCACAAATAAAAACCACACTTATAACCACAATTCACAAAAATACCTCGGCATTGTAGACTTATTTTAGGGGCGAGGGTGGGTAGTTGAAAATGGATTGAAATATCCACTACTCCTATTCAAGACGCCATGTCAGCAAGACAGCCTTCTCCCTCCCTCTCCCTTTCCCCCTACTACCACGCTATTGGTGGATGCAAACGGAATCCCAACACCCATAACCACGGAACAGAGCTCGCTTTTACTTGCAACCCGCGGCAAATTCAAACCTACATATGATAACATCATTGTGTTTTACAACTTTAATGTTATAAACTAACTTCCTGTAGAAAAAAAACAATCATGCGTCATATTTACTTTAATCAAATAACATTCGAGAAAAACAAATTAAACTGCATGCATTAAACTTTAAAAATTAGAATTGGGAGTGACCAACCATGTCTTTAAAAATGTTTCAAACTATGTACCATCCAGTAAGTGTTGTCCAGTATATGACAGTAACAATCTTTAAATAAAAATGCTAGTGTAAGATATTTGATCATTGTAGCAATACTAAACTAATATCCTAATTCTGTATTATATGTATTTTCAGTAATTTGTATAATGAAATAGTATATTTTAAGACGTACGCTAAAATGTATTTCCATTTATATGAAAATGTGTCACACACCAATGGAAGGAATATATCGCGTTGTACTTATAAACTCTCAGTTGTCATAATAAACTCTGAAGCTCAATTTATTGTTAACACAAATTATGTCACCTTCGTGCAATAAGATTTATTTTCTTTTCCAACGGATATGGCCAATTAAGAAAAGATGTTCAGTGCATTATCACTCTAGCGAGTATTCAATGGAACACACAGTTATATCAATTCATGTGTTATTAAACTGTAACATGTAATGAATAATACTAGTAATATTCTTTACGAAACCGTCCGTCTCCGTAATTAGTTGTCCATGTTATTGGCTAAGATTAAGAAGAAACATAGGAGAAGATTGTAATAATTGATACTGCCACCAATATTATTGTTTTCATATTTATGATTATTCCCAGTGGTGTAACTAGGTTTTGATTTTAAGGATGGGGATGAATCTGATTGAAGAGCTCACCACACCGGCGGGTGATTGGGGTGTTAGAATAAATCTGAATAAATGTAAATGTAAATAAATTGGATAGGCTACCAAACTGAAACATTTAACTATTATATTTCAAACAAGATGGATTGCAGTGATATTTTTGTCAATTTGTTTAAGGCTATTGTGAGGGGATTTATCACCCCTTTATCCTCCCTTAGTTAGTCACTGATTGATTACTTTTTAATATGTATAAATTTATAACATAACGCATTCCTATAACACACATTCCTACAATAACATAAATATGTTTACTTTATATTGTAAAGTTTATTATATTCCAAAATATCCGAAAACTCATGTTCCTTGTTTTTAGGTTCACAATACATTAATTGATAACGTTTGAGCACTAACCAGTATAAAATAACGTTGCATGAGTAATTAATAGGAGGGGGGATTGTAAGTATGTACTCCTGACTACATCTACTCTCCCCTCCCACCCACATCATGCTATCTTTAGGGTAGGCAAATGTAACGTTTGGATATTGTTTTCAACGCTCCAATAAATTTCCTTTTATTTGATATTTCTTAGCTCATTCTAGGTCATTATCTCAATCTTAAATCCTTGGCTCGTTTCTGTGCTTTTAGTTTACAAAATGATTACTTAGTAACAACAGTATTTTAAAGTTCCTTACGACGACTGTCCACTCACATTACAGAGCAACCCCCCATTTACCAAAAGCAATTCAAGTTTAAATGTGGTAGACACAGCGAAAAATACTTACTAAGTTGTATAAACACGAAAATGTAAAACATTTTTGTTTGAAATAAATGGCACAACGGATATTTAACATTTGAAGGTACCAGGAACAAAATAACAAGCCAAACTACTGAGGATGAGATACCACTACAACAGAAATAGTCTATGTACCTGAAAGGAGACATAACGAAGAGCGGCCGAGGGCACAAGTAACAAGTGGCGGGCCAGCGGGCGAGCGGGCTAGCGGGCCAGCGGGCGAGCGGGCGAGCAGCGTGGAATAGAGGAATGTGTGGTTGGGGCGCGGGTGCGGGAGGCTGGCTCTCTAGCAGTGGCACGTGGAGTGGAGGGGTCCGGGGTCAATACACCCCACGGTCTGCCGGCACTGACACAGCTATATACACCCTAGTCCTTAGTCTAGCCTTCATCACTTCTCCTTTACAGCTAGCTGTGGGGGTCGTTCCGCTCAAGGTCGGCTTGCCTTGCCAATGGTTATCAAACCATCCTATCAGTTATGAAATACAGCGTTGCTTTCTTGAAATGAATCCCATGATCGTGACTATTAGGGCATTAGTCATGGGATTGATCGGTAAGGGATGTTAGGTTCTTATTTAACTGGAAGTAAAATCCGAAGTACGGTCTATAAATTTAAACATTGTCGTGGAAAACGATGGTACGTGTATCAAAGTATAAAAAGCCTTTTTTTCTCTTTCAACACTGTGTCCGGTAGTGATTTTTACAACAATTCAATTGCTACAGCAGGATACGATCGATGTTGGTGCCGAAAGGATTGATAAACCTAATAAAGTAGTCTAGTCATTTTGTATGGTATAAATATTACAACAGAACTTCTCACATCGCTATAAACCATACTAAACTCACAGCAAGTGAGCAATATATCAGGCATTTATGCTAAAATAATTATTGTGCTGGTTATTTATCCCAGGCTTCCAGTGTCGATGGAGTCTATGTAACTACAATTAACTGGGATACTCCTTCACCACGCTTAAATACAACAATAGTTATATGGTAACAGTCTAGCACATGTTTGTACTCGCTAACGATTAGTGTCTCAAGACGGCGTAAGAAGTAATCCCATCAGGGTAACATTGCAGTGCATGCTTGTCACGGTTTGCTACTTTTCAGTAACGGCTTGTCAGTGTCTTTCTCATTGCATAATACCCCCGAGTCTCGCCACCAGTTTGTGGCGTCATTAAACTGAACATGTACTTGGAGAGAGATAACCGGCGTAGGTCCGTCCTGAGCTTGGCTGCGGTGCAGGCAGAAGAGACGACCGAATAAATGCAAGTTGAAAACTTTATGTTAAATAAGAGCCGTTATATTTAGTTCAGAGAAAAATCTAAACAACGTTATTTTACTGTATACCATTTAACACCTGATTTGTCCAGACGATACAACATTATTTAGATACTTTCTTCTGAATTTCATTATTGTATTTTGGGAAAACAATTAAATTAGTGAAGATTCAGAAAGTATACATCGAAATACGAATAACCACCGTATTAGGTTAATCTGTGAACCCTTGGCAGATGTGGTTTCAGAGAGTTAATGTTATATTACAAATACATTCTCAACAGGATCGAGGCTTGGACTGACACAGCCACAGGTGAGGTTGTGGAGCGAGCCGCCACGGACTCTGGACAGGTGAGGGTGCGGGGCGCACCTGCCGAGCCTGTAGGGCTGATGACCTGCCCCTGGTCCTTCACCCTGCCAGCTCGAAGGTCATCCACCTGCATTATCTGAGGGTGGGAAAATATTTGGATCCCTTCCCGGTTGTCAGGGCCTTCCGCCCCCAGTCCCAATTTAGTCCTTAGAGTTCTCCAAATAGCCACCTCCCTCTCTTCTCCACTGGCACGAGTGTAGTCCACGCTGCGTACGTGAGAATATTATACTCCTTCCATTACATCCTTTGACTGTCAGTACTTGTTGGAATTAAGAATAATGTAATAATATTGCCTATTTTCAACCCAGTGTGGTACTTAACTTGTATATTAAGACCAGCGAAACAGTCGAGAAAAAGTAATATCTAAATTGAGGACGAAACGAGTTTGACACTCCTAAATAGAAGAATAAATTGAGATACAACACGTACAATATACAGTCGTGTGAACAGAAACGCGTTCAGAATTAAGTTGCAAAACTTACGGCAGTCTTGTTGACTAAAGTTCTCTGAAGAGAGTTAAACGGTTTCGACAACGTTAGAACGGAAAGTGTATCTTATCTCAGGTTCAAACGTACATTAGATTAACCGAACAGAAGGAAACTCAGAACTGAGACACAATAAGTGTATTACACAACCCTACGAATAGAAGGAAACTCTGAACATAATGACGATAAAAAAATATTAATAAATAAAAAATACAAGATTATTCCAAACACTGAGTTTATTTTCCTTTGTAAATTTGTATTAGCCAGTGAAGAGATTAAGTTTTTTTTTCCTGGAGAGTGAGTGAAACAACGCTAATTATAACCATTAATATTATATATTATATCAGTCATTTTAAAATATTTCACTTTAAAGCGTTGTTAAGATTTGGAAATTTCTATTTTAGCTTGTACACACACATGTCATGAGTTTCAATATCAAATGTATCTTTAAAAAATTAATGTAAAACTGTAATAAACTGAAACGATATTGGGAAGCAGCCCCGGAATCAAACTGAGCATTCAGACTGGATAATTACGTCAGTCCTAGCTCATGCCCATTGTCATAATCTTATCGAGGGTAGGCCGCGATAGTGGCTGTAACACTTCACATTAAGATAAGGACTCACAGTCTAAGAGTCTTTCACTGCCCTCTCCCACATCCTTGTAGTGTACATATATTTTCCAAAATATAGATGTACAACACATTAACTAAACTATTACATCAGGTTTGCAGACATCGTTCGCTTTAAAGATAAATTGTGAAGGGCTAGCAGAATGATACGTGCATTTGTATGACACAAGCAGTTGAAACCACACAAAACTCCCATAAAAGTAAACACATAATAGATCATTTTATATACCGGTACCGTACAGGGTGTCTAGAAACATGTTATTTTTTAAATCATAGCATATAAAATATATAAACTTTGCTGAATGTTAAACGGTTACCTTGTGCAATTAGTGATTCAAATACACTACTTTCTAATAGAGGGATTCTTAAAATATTTATCCTATACAAAATGGCGGTCTCTTAAGATTCAATATTTATGTCATTGTAACAATCGACATTTTGTAATGAAGACATAATGTAATACATAATGTAATACCGAACAATCGGCATTTTACGTGTGGTTTGTGGAACTATATTTTAATAATAAATACGTTTAGAATTGTATGCATATTGTCCTAGTCTTGCATTTAAGATGTCTATGACACTCCCCACCAGCCTTTCCCCGAGCAAGACGTGTGATGATTATTGGATAAAAAATAGATAAGGTAGTCGTGTAACATTATACAAAAGTGGGGCATTTTATTTTCGAAGGTTTAAAAATATTAGGTTGTTTCCTGATAAAGCAGCTATGGTGGGAAGGGCAGATTTGATGCAAATTTTATTATTTTTATTTTATTTCCAACGGTAACCCATTTTTACAATTGATTATATTATGGTAGAGATAGCATGCTTGAACAAAATATAATGATATAAAAGTAATTAACAATGTTTTCATAAGTAACAAAGATACTAATAATAACATGAATAGGGTAACAATATAAACTACAGACAGTAACAAGTAACAGATAATGAAGTATGAAGTAAGATAACAATAGATCAACAGTGCAATTACGATATGAGAACTGAACATATTAAAGAAAAATCAAACATTCGAGCTTCACAACAGTAGTAATAAATAACAAATGGCAATTAACAAAAATAGCGAATGTTGAGTTTATCTCCAGTTCACCTTCTTCTTACGTGCAGCATCTGAAATTTGATGCTGTTTTAGACGACTCCTGAAATCTGGAGTCATGTTCGTCTGAAGGGATCCAAAAAATAGTCGGTGACGAAGAACGAAGTAGTTCTAAACGAATCCCCCTAATCCTTTCGACATCAGAGACCCAGACTACAAAAAATAGTGCAATCTAGGTCAAGAGGTATTCTCTTTCTCGAACATGTGAACTGTGAACTGAAGCTAAATTCAACGTTCGCATTGTTTCCTGTTATCTTACACACCCTGTACAGTACTCTATGGTAAATGTTTGTGTTTCGAATTCCTCCATTTACCAGACTGTATTCAACAAATGATCTGTTAAAAGAAACGTCCTGCTTCGACGTTGTCCCTAGACTTAGTATAGGTGCGTTTAGACTTTTAATAATTCCTAGAATAAATTAAAATTGTATCTATTTAGTAAAATGTTGCCCACAAAGTCAAACATTCTAACATTTCGTGCATATCATTTTATTTTTTGTTGTTTTAAAAAGTACAAGACTTTAACTACAGGAAAGAAATGTACTGTGAAAGATAAACACGAAGACTGTGTGTACTGAGAGAGACTTCGGGCCAGTTACCTGCTACTGCCTTAATATATGAATTGAGAGTTTCAAAATAATATAAAATCTTAATTAATGTATTGTAAAGCAACTAGAAATGCACCGAAAAATAGAAGAAAAGTGGTAAGGAAATGATAAGAAAGATAATTGAAATGAACATGCTGGAAGTTAACCTCTATGCCGTTGTGTGCGGAACTCGTGGAATCTTGCTGGTGGAGGTAAAGTCGAGGACAGCCATTTTAATTCAGGACGATGTATTAATGTATTAAAGATAAGAATAAATTACGCCGATAATGGAATGACCAAGGGAATTTATTTATGAATTAAAATTCTTATTCAAGATCATTAAAACCCAAATGGTCGAATCCCAGCTTTATTACTACATTATGATTTATGTCTACCCTAAAGATACGTAACTCGTATTCCTTCAAAGAGAATACCAACCCTTTATTTGCTTATAATTAAAATTATTCACTGAATTTGTTTGTAAACTAACGTTAAAGGCACTGCTGGAATAGATATTTACACAATATTAAGTACATGTCTCCAAATATCCGTGTAGCGTAATACAAGGTTGTACTGAGCTTAGTGTTACGCTGCTTAACAAACTGACTTCGACTCCCGCTTTAAATCAAATCAAATCAAATCAAAACATCCTTTATTCCATATAACATATTACAATGCATTGGTTTGCGTCAACTTAGTACAATCATGTGTAGAGAACAATTTACATAGGAAGGACTAAATAAATTACGTATTGCTATTAATGTAGTCTACAGAATAGAAACAGTGTTCAATAAGATAAGCTTTAAGCATTCTTTTAAAACAAAATAAATCTTTTTCAGCTCTAAGAGCATCAGGAAGAGCGTTAAAAAGGGACGTGGCATTGTAAAAGGTGTGATGTTTAAAAAAAGTAGTGGAATGGTAAGGAATACTGTATTCAGTTTATGTTTTTGTCGAAGACTGTATCCCGACTGAGGAACAAGGGACCGGAAAACACCATGGTTCTGCTGTAAGAAAATCAAGGTCTGAAAAACATAAATGCTTGGGAAGGTAAGCAATTTAAGTTCCTTAAAAACAGGCTTGCAAGTCTCCATTCGACGGATGCCAGCTACTATTCTCACTGCCTTCTTCTGCAAGACAAAAAGCCGTTTTGTGCGACAACTTTCCGATCCCCAGATTATCACCGCATAGGAAAGATAAGGGAAAATTAGAGCGTAGTAGGTTGTTAAGAGGATCTCAGCGTTTGTAAAAGGTGCCAGTCTAAGAAGCACAAAGATTCCAGAACAAAGCTTACGTGCTACATAATCGATGTGGGATGAAAAATTCAGGTTTCTGTCTATAGACAATCCCAAAAACCTCACATGCTGTTCAGAAAGGATTTCCATATCATCGACCCAAACGCTGAGATTATTAATGCTATTAGATGAGATTGCGAATTCAACAATTGCGGTTTTAGCAGCATTTACCACTAGACCATTTTCCCTAAACCATTGAACAATCTTATTAGACTCCACAAAAGTGCTAACCTCCATGGCCTCACGACATTGGTTTTCCATTACGATGGACGTGTCGTCTGCAAACAAACACAACTGGGCCTCCGCAATACAACTCCTGAGGTCGTTTCCATATATAATAAACAGAAGAGGGCCGAGTATGGAGCCCTGTGGCACCCCCGCCTTAACGCTCAGCACATACGAGTAGCATCGCCTCACAGTGCCTGCAGCATCGATGAAGGACACTTCTACGGCCTGTCGACGATCCCTCAAATAAGATGAAAGCCATTTGTTCGCCACTCCTCGAACTCCAATGCCTTCAAGCTTTTCCAACATGATGTTATGGGAAACCACATCGAAAGCCTTCCGAAGATCGAAAAAGACACCGGAAGCAGACCTACCTCTATCCAAGGCATTTACTATTTTGTTGATGAGCGTAAACATTGCATTGACAGTTGACCGTCCTTTAACAAACCCAAACTGATTCTCAAACAAAATACTGTTGTGATTAATAAAAGGCCATAATCTATTTAAGACTGCCCTTTCAAATATCTTTGAAAACGTTGATGTGATAGATATTGGTCTAAAATTATCGAGTTCCTTTTTTAAGCAAATAAATATTGCCGTATTGCTCATATTATATTTAGGTTCTTGGGTAGCAGTAGCAATTTAAGCATTTTTTTTTTAACCTAAGAAAATGGTCTTTTTGAATATATCATTGACGTTATAAAATCGATTTTAGTTAGTTATATTTTCGACAAGCGTGGATTCAACATTGGCTTTTCATCGCTTGCGTCAGGTTGTTCATGTACGACCCACTTGAGAAACAAGGTCAATTACTTGTTAACGGAGGGAAAGGGGGATACACAGAGAAGACACCAAAACAAAGGCCTCAGGCAAGTAAGGCAGCATGAATATAATAATTGTGATTTTTGTGTCCAGAGTTTGAGCACGAATTTAGATGACGAGTAAAGATGGAAACTGTCAGGCGCGAATTAGTCATCAGAGGTTTTATCTAAAAATTAGAGATGTGCAGTGAAGATGAAAACTATTATTTCATTGTAGAAGATATATAGAGGGAGGTTACTACTGTCATATCCAATAGTTAGAAAAATGTTTTCATAATAAGGAATATAATCTACTTTTTTTATTTGGAATATATCAGCGAATCATTCTCCATAAACGCAAGGCTGAAGAACTAAATTAGACTAAAAACTAATGTAACGCAATGGTAATGGTAATGGTAATGTGTGATGAAAGAAATGGTTACACTTCACCCAAGGCCTAAGTTCAGTATTCAATTTAGATTAACATCGTCATTTTGAGATGATGTAAACTTTATCCTAGACACTTATTTAAATCCGACAGAGGACTTAACAAGCCTCCGGTAACTTTCTACTACCCCAATATTGGAATTATTGGCACATATAAATTAAAGTGGTACAGTACTAGCTTTGATTGTATTAGTAATTAATGCGATCTAAGGCACTAACTTTATTGACGTTATAAAACCAAGTACTAAAGGACTTTACTAGCTGCCAACAACTTTCTGGAATTTCCTGCTAGCCCAACATTCTTTAAAAATGTAATTATGATCAAAAGTTGAATTATTATCCGGTTAAGTATTACAAATACAAGGTAAAATTACACTACAATAAAACGATAAAGATCCATATAAGACGGAAAACACAATATTAAAACAAAGGTGTTATGTACAGAGAAGAAACCGCAATACAACAAATTACATTTTTTGACTAACCATACCTGTGTAATAAATAACTAAACAAGTTCCTTAGAAAACAAAAACAAATACGTGTTATGTAAAGAAATTTTGGGATACAAGGAATCAAGGGCAGTAACTACAATAGTATATCTCTCCAGATAAGTGATGCCATTCTAAGATATTCTCATATTCGTAAACCAACGCTTTACTAAACCGGACTTGGATGCTTGTGGCATCCAATAGTAGTACAGCGTTATCTGGAATCCCTAATGTTTACTATGAGATCTTCCAGAGCATTTTCAAGGTCAGTGATGTAATTTTAAGAAATTACCGTATTCCCCAAAGTACTACTTTGCGCTAGACAAAAGTCTGCGCCCAGCACGTGCCGCATAGTCCCGAACATTAGCCCGAATTACCCTTAAATAATTATTTCAATAGTAAAAATGATTTTATAATAATTATGTTGGCCAACAAACAGTGTCCTCCAATGTAATAAAGGTTTGTTTTAAGATATTTAGCATACGTTGCTTTAACATACACGAGAACCCAGAATATTAAATTTCCCGTAAAGGTTTGTGTGAAAATTAAGATTAAAACCGATGTTATAACAATCATGATTCCTTCAAGGCCTTACAAGCTTCTTAAGCTTTATCCAGGACAGTGCCGCGGTGCTCACGACAAAAGTCGCGGGACATTCATGTCGAGAAAAAACATATTTTTGGGCTTAAATTAATTTGTATTTCTGAATGGAATGTCTATGTCAACTATCACTTTTGGATGTGATATTTTCTGTTTTATATACATAATTTATCCTGTTATTTTGTAATTGTACTCTGCTCTATCTATAACTATTTATTCGTATTCATTGTTTTTATTGTTTGTTCTATTTATGATCATTTATTCATATAAAATATTCGCTGTTTAATTTTTCATCTGCATTGTTAATTAATGGTTAGGGTTCTTATGTATATTACACCCTATCATAATCTATTTTCTATATTTCTTTACTTTTATAATTGCTTTGTTAAAATTGTAAAAAAGGAAATTTCTTTTGGAATGTAAGAAATAATACTAATATTCCACAGTTAAAAAGAGGATTATACATTATTAAGGGAATGGAAACAAAAAAATTTTTACACGAAATTGTTGATAAAATAACATGAAAACTTCAATATATACACACTATAACAATATAATGTAACACTAATCATCACTTTATATTTTACACTTGCATTACTAATCATCGATAATGTTAGAAAAATAAGTTGTTTGGAAACTCTACACGGAAATTGAAGTTTGTTTCAAAGCTTATGTAGTAGAAAAATGCAACAATTATACTTATATTAGGTTTGAAATTTTAATTTTATTTTTATCGTTAATTAAACACATAATAATCCGTATTCAAAATCAGTGGATATATTTCACAAAATCTATTTGATGACAATAAAGGAATGAATTGATAATAATGAATAAAACAACTTGTATTGTAGATGAAAACAACTTATAAAATCATCTCAAAATTAAAAAACCAAACCGACTTTTTAAGTTATGACGCTAAGCTTTTTACTAAAGAGTACTGGTACCATTCCAAGGTATTTGTGTGTAGTGGCATGTACCATTCTGCAGATGATCACACTACGTATAACAATGGACGATCGTTTTAATTTTTGAATGAAAATAGTTATTTACGGCAAATTGTTCAACGTAATTTACTGAGGGAAGCTGTGCTGAACATTTGTCCCTGTTTGTAATAAATGTCAATTTAGAAACAACTGCCATTTCAATCCTTATTTTTTATACCATTACACAGATTTTAAAAATTAATCATAAAATTAAATATGAAACGTTAATTTTTTTAAGTTTCACTACTTATTTAAATATTCCAATGATTCCAACATCAGGCAACTTCACAAAATCACCAGTAATATTAAATTAAACTTTTTCCAATACTCCAAGATTCCTCAGTCACTTATTTAAATATTGATGAAGTAAAATAAGACCATAATTTTTGGCGTACATCAAATATATGCTGAGTACAAAAATAATTCGAGCCAAACTGATTATTTTTTACGTAAAGATGGTTGCTTTATAAGCCATGTGTTAGGTCATCCGAAAAAGTCAGCAACGAAAAATTCTTTAATAAAAAAGTAGACCTTTGTGTCTAAAATACGAGCCTAAAATGTTTTCCGGAAATCGTCGGGAACTACAACAAAACTAATTTTATTTTTTAAATTTGAGATAGTTAAACTTTGCAAAAATACTCGTCTCGTGAAGCTATAAAACCCAATAATTAATTTAAGTGTGGCTCCATACACCAATAACGTAATTTTAATTACCTGAAGAAACATATTGCATTGTGGTTCCACGATTAAATTGCCTCAACACATGGAGATGCAAGAGTTTGATCAGTGAAAGCCCTTGATTAGACTATCAGTAGAATTTCTAGTGGAGAGGATACTTAATGGGCAATGCTAGTACAATAATAATTGTGCAGCACAAATATTTTGATATATGTCTATTAAAAACCATAATTACATATTTTACTTTTAGTAACATTCACAGAATTGACCTTTGTCCGACTAAACTTGCCAAATATTCCACCGTCAGGAAACCTGAACTTTTACAATGAGATGTTCCAAAACATCTCCGTGGTCAGTGACATGGAACTATTAGAAGAAATTTATATCGGCGCCACCACCCCATAGTTGTGCAAAGAACGAAAGCTTTTCTAATGTGATTGTCCTTTTTTTGCCAGGAATATCCATAGGATATCCACTACAAGTTTATTAAACTTAAAATATTTATTTAATTTTCGCTATGATTACAATACAAAGTACTATAGTTGAGTAATGATAAAAATAATAGAAAGTAAAGTATTGCTATTAAAAAAAGTTGAGTAGAAATTTTGTGTATACGCATGGCGCACGCATCGCTCTGCGTGTTTGATTTCAATAATTTAGGTTTGCACGCATTTCCCAGTGAAGTTAGTAAACTGAGAAAAATTTGTTTGGAACAAAAAATAAAGTTTATACCTTTGTCTAAAACTTTGCCACAGGAAAAATGTTCCTAACCAAAAAATAAAAAACTTCCTCGCTTACTGAAATATTTAATACCGGTACACCATGTTAATGAATTAAAATTGGTTTGTAGGTATTTAGTATTTCAAAATTACATTTTTGTATTTACATACGAAAATTATATACCGTTATCATCAGCAGTCTCTCCTGAAGCCAATAATACGATTTTCATCTTTGTAACTTGTAAGATGTCATCAGAATCTCAGGAGAAAGTAAACAATATCAAGCTTTAAAATGGACACAATTCAGGGATTATTCTATTTCACGATGTTTGCACAATCTGGCAACGGCGCATTTCCACCTACCCGCCTAATTTGGTGGCCCCGACTGTAGCAAGCATTCATGGGGTCGGTAACAATCGAAGCTTTTATTCCCATAACAGCAAACCCTCGTTCCACAGCACAATATGCTCTATATTTTGAAACAATGGAATTTTAAAAAAGAGGGAATAGTATCAGGATGTATTTACAACAGTGTTAAAATGGTGGGAAGGAGAGAGTTTATGTTAGATCATTATTAATATGGATGAATGAAAATGGATGTTTTATGAGGTGATCTCGGTAGCTGATACGTTAGTTTGGTTGAGTTCCTTAGTCAGTCTTAACCAATTCAAACTTTTATTATAGCGAACATTTGCATTCGTGTACAATGTTAAATCAACCTAATCAATCAATTGCAGTGAAATATATGTTTTTGTATATAAAATAATTTTAAACGATATTTACCCTTGTAAAATGTTTTAGAACTTTTACAAGTCTTCAAGGACTAGTTGAAGTTTGAAAAGGGATGGTTGTATGTCAGTTATTCCATATTATAGAACAAAAATTTTATTTTAGAACTATCAGGTAGTTTGTGACAGTGGAGAAGTGTTGAATGAAGAATCGGATGAAGATGAATGAATGAAAAAGGAAATGAATAAAGGAATGGTAGTTTCCAAAAAAATACAATAAAACTTTCTTTATCACTAATGGAATAAAAAATTTATGCATTCACATTTTTAAAGTACAAGTTGGAATTATAATATGCAGTAAATAACAGGAATATATAATTTTTACTAATAGTATTTCTAAATAAAATATCAAAATATCCGGATGTTAGCAAACATGGGCATTCAATGTGATGCGGTAGGATATATATATATATCCTATATATATATATATATTATATATATATATATATATATATATATATATATATATATATACTACATTGCGAAAATAATTATTGTCATCACTGGATAACTGCCGTAATTAATTGTTGATAGTTTCGGTCTAAATTTAGTACAGCGACAAAATATGCTCATGGCTTGGATGAGTTCGTTAGGCTCTATCAACTATAGAGTTTTACCGGAAATAATAATTCTCAACTTATAAAGTTTCAAAGCATGGTGCCCATTCGCATTCGCGGAATATGTTACCTAGGGTATTTCACAATAGAAATCAAAATTGACGTGTTTTTTGTATTGTCAAGATAATGTTTTTTATATATATTTGATAATTTTAAGATGATGGCTGTTCAACATTTGGAAAAGGAATTGTTATATCTAAGCTGTTATATCGTAGACCAACACGACACACCAGCCGTACAACAGTGTTATAATTATACACTAACATGGCATCGTTACTAGTGTATATGTCCACCAGCCGTACAGCAGTGTTATAATTATGCAATAACATGGCATCGTTACTAGTGTATATGTCCACCAGCCGCACAACAGTATTATAATTATACAATAACATGGCATCGTTACTAGTGTATAGGTCCACTAACCGTACAACAATTGTTGTAATCATAATTATACAATCATTGTTGTAATCAGGAAACACTTAGATAAATCCAGAATTAAAAAAACAAAAGACGTCTCTCCGTAATGACCACAATTACGGACGATTCTATTAACTCTTTGTTACTCACATTATTAGCCAAATAAAGTAAACCTAAAATTTATGGAAAACATTAACGAATACACAAAGCGATAAGTTAATGAACGCGCCACTAACGAATTAAAACAATTTAGGCGGCCTCCGCTCACTGGCAAAGATTTTGAGTACAGTGCACGACGCGACGCTTCTGTATAGTATAGTATAGTAATTATTTTGATAACGGGCAAAGTGGACAGCGTCAACTTTACATGGGATGTACAGCGACGATCCATGTCGGTGGAACTGAGGTGTCTTACTCCGTAAAGTTCACAGAGACAAGGCAATTTGGCAATAAACCTAAAAGTCTTTCAATATCGATGTAAATAACAGATGACCATAGGATCTAGGCATCCGATTTGGAGGAGCGCACAACTTGGTAACATTATTGAGCAATAACAGCACTTTAAATCGACCATTAACTGATGTAGAGTATTTGCTGATTTTTAGTTATATTTTTATGTTTAATTTAAATTGATATAAAACGTCAATGAAAGACATGTAGTTGTACATGGTTTTGTAGTTTCTACTCTAAACTAACATATTGAAATAGCTATTCATACTAAAGCAATTGTGCTGTACATAGGATGTTATAAAACGTATATTGTTTAATTCTCCACTTCTTCCCTTTACTCTAACCATCACCCACCCTTTTCAAACCTTGAGTGTAGACCTTTACTACATCACTCATAAATCAGTTATCTTTATCGTAGCAGTTATTCTTATATATTCTATACAAGGTAGGGTACCACGTGTTGCATGGAAGGCTTCACCGAGGCTGCATGTCAAATTTCATGCCTTTAGCTCAATTTCATTCTCGAAATGACATACATGCATAATACATAAAAGACGTTTTTATATCTCCCCGGCAGACAAAGGAATAATGGTGCAGCCTAAGTGATAGGCTTCAATGAAGCTCAGCCAAGTTCTACGCTGGGACATATACCATCATAAAACTTATTATTGTCTATGTAGAAATAAAGTGTTATACCAAATTTAAAGACTGCAGATGATCTGTATCGAGATATCTTGCCACACGAAATATTCACATTTTTGTCCATTAAGTTAGGTTTCAACATCGCAAAAGTGCGTTGAAATCAGATCTAGTCACCAACTTTTAACATTGACTTTTGCTCTACAACTTCTTCTGTTTACTGTATGAATAATCTCTATCTACGCGTATCAAACGTTACATGTGATAGTACTCAGCTTGTTTACAATTTTGTTTATTTTGCTATTTTTACATTGACATCATGGTTACCTATAAGACCAATGTAAACATATTTTATAACGCTTAGCCAAATTCCATCGAGTAACTTGAACCACCATCGAACTTAGTGTTTCTAATATATAAACTAAGCTTCAAAGTAAAATTTAAAGTCCAAAAGTCAGTGTTTTTTTTTAATATCGTGCGGACAGACAGACAGAAATGAATTGAAGTTTTCCAGCCCCACGAGTGAAAGGCTTCGCTAAAGCTCAGCAAATTAAATGTTATAACTTTTATGTAATTAAAACGTTTTCTCCAATCGATTGATTAAGGCAAGAAATGAAGAATTTTAAAGTTTATAGTCTTTACCCAAATAAAACACCTTTTTCCGTTTATAGTTTAAATAGTGAAAAGTATAAAACACGCTACAAACAAATTTTAGTACGCATTTTCATCTATAAAACGGTATAAGGTTCATGATATTGGTAGCGGAGCAGCGTAGTGTAGTGACGCGTGCCGTGGAAATGATCGCCTCGCCAGCGCACTCATGAGTCGTGCGCATTTTCATGCCGACTTGTACGGAGAGAGTGGCTCTAGATTTTTACAGTAGCGATCAAGTTCCACTTAGTGAATCGTAGTGTAAAATCTGTTGGATTAGTATGCAATACGTGAGTACTGCTCATTATATCAAGTTTTTTATGTTCCTGAACAAGTTGATAGTAGTTGGTCTCACTCAGTATATAGCCGCAATGAAGGTGTTAACTACATATTATAGATAGCATATTATTGTACAATAACGGAACTACATACTATATAGCTAGACAGTTACTGTACACGATTGTGAATCGTAGTGTAAAGTCTGTTGGATTAAAATTCAATACGTGACTATATCTTAACAGCTACATCGACGAGGCCATATAGCAATGAATTGTTCTGAACAAATTGTTTCAGAAGAACTGCGCACAAATAAATTCCTTCTCACAATAATGATGGTTCACATACTTTAGTGGACTGCACCTAGAGTGCGCCCATGCACAAGGCAGTTGCGGAAGAAGTGGTCGTTGTATTGCAAATGGTACGGTTCCTGAAGGATTTGTTTCGCCAAATGTCCGCCAACACACTGGGTGTGTGTTTAAGTTTTCCCCTAATCCCATATTCCTTAGGTGTAATGCGTTCAAATGTACTGGAATATCTAAGCAAAGAGGAAGTGCTCTTGCCGTTGTTCCACTGTTTCCATCTTAATGGATCTCTTCAGATAGACGCTCAGACTTCATGAGTCTTGTCTAGTTGATTGGGTGTCTAGACACCTTATGGCGCAGAATAAGTTTGACGGTGGTTGGTCACTCAATTATTATTGCCACAGTGAAGGTGTTAATTGCATATATAACCAAAGACAAACGATGTATAGGTTTTTTTCTCTGTGATAGAACGAACGAAACCTCTTTTTACTCTCTGAAGATAGTAATAAGCCTAAAATAATTTAAAAAATGCTACTTATTCATTTTGGAAAACGATTTATTTAAGAAATACTCCTCCATTTTGTGAAACCATATTAACCTTTGAAAGCGGACAGCTATTATATTATTTGTGTTTTGTAATACAGATTTAAATGTCGATTTACAAGTAACAGTAGGCCGAGGAATAAAACTAATATTAAACCGAATTCAAAAAGAAACTAAGATTTACAAGATAAATTTAATGACAGGAAGTCAGTTTGGGTCCATGTTCATTGTAATCAAAGATATAAAGGCCTACAACTATTCAAACCCCACTGATACAGAAGTAGAAACCTCATCTGGAACTAAATCATTTACAAGGCTTAGGAGCAACGATACAACATTTTAAGTCGAATGAGATAATGTTTAGCCACGTGCTTTAATATACATATGTCTAATACTTGTACCTTTAGTTGCAAATGTTGTTCACAATTAATTCTTTTCCATTTCTTTAAGTAACTAAAAGCCTAACTGATAGTTTTTATAATTTGTCTTTATTCTACCACAATAAGTAAAAACTATTATCGATATTGAGACGAAGCTGTAGTCAATTTAAAACGTCCATGACACCGAGGATCTATAGATCCACATGACGTAACATCGCCATAAACAAGTCTATCATTATTAATAAGAAAAGTCGATTTTATAAATTATTAATAAGAACAGAATAACAGCCAGGATTCTTAATGTAACGGAACTTACCTGAAGCTCGCTAGTATGTTAATTTTTATACATAGTTATTTTATAAGAACACCGAAGTAATTTCTGTAACAAAATGCAGTAGGTACGTTGCTTTTAGATATTTGTACAAAGGACAATACACTACTACGAACCTGTGTTAATTTTATAACAAATAGCACCATATACAGCATAATCCACTTTTAGCACACAATATTAGAGATTGTATTCTTCTGAGTCTACGGTACTGAAGTTTTTTGAAATTTCTTTGTAGTAGTCGTTTACAATGTATTAGATATTATAACACTCACTAGTAAATCTTAATACTCCCCAAGTTCAGCAATAGCCACAGTAATACTGTATTCCGTTAAGGCTCGCTTCACACTACAACGACTGTCGTGAGTCGTGTGTCGTTTACCAGATTCTTGGGAAGAAGAGTATATGAGCCACTTCACACTGAGCCGGCATATGTCGTGGTCGTGTACCCGACTCACGGCTGTCGTGCAAGTGTCGAGGGAGCCACGACATCCCTCGACTCGGCCCTACTGTCGGTGTCGTTCAAACGACTTGAGGGCGCCGCGATCCACTGAGACTGTTCATACTACTCCGACACGACAGTCTTCAGTCTGCTGCTACCGCTCTTGTTTATCCTAGATCATTGAGTTGTGTTTGTTTGTGATCATGGACACAATTGATTTAGAATTACTAATCACAGTGGTGCAACAGCACCCTGTTATTTGGGATAAGACAGTGGGCGATTATAAGGACAGAATTCAGACAAAAAACGCATGGATTGAAGTGTTTAAACAGCTAAATGACAACTTTGAAGAGATGGAAGCCAATTAAAAAACGAATATGGTAAGAGTATTGTTTAATTTACAAAAACAAAAAAATAAAAAACCAAAAAACACATCAACTTTTTCCGATCCATGATTCTAACTAAACTGAGAAGCACTAGAGAAACTAAAGGGCACTGCGATAACCTTACTGCCAAGAATGTCGTGTCGGGTGGACAGTCGGCCTAATGTGAACGGGTTTAATTTTTGTGTCGTTGACGACAATATGTCGTGTAAACGACCTGTCGTTGTAGTGTGAAGCGAGCCTTAATACGTAGCATCTAACGACCCGACCGAACGCAAAACCAGTCTTACCAACCAGTGCAATAACTTATACAATGTCGTATAATTGTATAAAGAAGTGGGTTTTAAGATAAAGGATATAATATGATTGATATTTTTTCTATGAAGGTTGATGCTCTCTTTGGTGATGCGCAAAAACATCAGTTCAGAGAAATCAGCGAGTGAGTTTATCTCAGATGTCAACTTTTGATACTACCTTTAAGATAATGAAGTGACTTTCGAGATAAGGGAAATAATGTGATAGATAGAGGGTTGATGCTCTCTTTGGTGACGTACAATATCAATAGATAGAAATCAGCGAGTGAGTTTATCTCAGATGTTAACTTTTGATACTACCTTTAAGATAATGAAGTGACTTTCGAGATAAGGGAAATAATGTGATAGATAGAGGGTTGATACTCTCTTTGGTGACGTACAATATCAATAGATAGAAATCAGCGAGTGAGTTTATCTGAGATGTCAACTTTTGATACTACCTTTAAGATAATGAAGTGACTTTCGAGATAAGGGAAATAATGTGATAGATAGAGGGTTAATACTCTCTTTGGTGACGTACAATATCAATAGATAGAAATCAGCGAGTGAGTTTATCTGAGATGTCAACTTTTGATACTACCTTTAAGATAATGAAGTGACTTTCGAGATAAGGGAAATAATGTGATAGATAGAGGGTTAATACTCTCTTTGGTGAGGTACAATATCAATAGATAGAAATCAGCGAGTGAGTTTATCTCAGATGTTAACTTTTGATACTACCTTTAAGATAATGAAGTGACTTTCGAGATAAGGGAAATAATGTGATAGATAGAGGGTTAATACTCTCTTTGGTGAGGTACAATATCAATAGATAGAAATCAGCGAGTGAGTTTATCTCAGATGTTAACTTTTGATACTACCTTTAAGATAATGAAGTGACTTTCGAGATAAGGGAAATAATGTGATAGATAGAGGGTTAATACTCTCTTTGGTGACGTACAATATCAATAGATAGAAATCAGCGAGTGAGTTTATCTGAGATGTCAACTTTTGATACTACCTTTAAGATAATGAAGTGACTTTCGAGATAAGGGAAATAATGTGATAGATAGAGGGTTAATACTCTCTTTGGTGAGGTACAATATCAATAGATAGAAATCAGCGAGTGAGTTTATCTCAGATGTTAACTTTTGATACTACCTTTAAGATAATGAAGTGACTTTCGAGATAAGGGAAATAATGTGATAGATAGAGGGTTAATACTCTCTTTGGTGAGGTACAATATCAATAGAATCACCGAATGCGGTACTAAGTATTAGAGAATATGTTCGTAGTGAGAAATCGCTATTGGTGTTGGTCACTCAAGATAAATTAATAATATAAGAATAAACTTGTATTCTTGTCTTCGTAACTAGTACTTGACAACAAGTTACATCATTATAGATATGTGCTAAATAAACCATTAATGTATTATTTAGATTTACTTGTTGCAATAGCGGTGCCTACAACTGTGGAATAAATGACAAATTCTGCGGCTGCAGGCACTAGCTGTGGCAGGGGAAGATTTGAAGTGACTCTGGTGGACGTAGACATGACAAAAGCAAATTGTCGGTAGAACGAATACAAAGAAGAGAGAGAGACGTATTTGAATAACAGTAGAGTGAGGAAGAGGTGTGTAGGTGTGCCCGCGCCAGCACTCCCTACTCTCAAGGTCACACTGCACACAATCTCTGGTGCCCCTGTGTAAGCTATCGTGCAGTATCTCCTCTCCTCCAGTTATCGTCTGACCCGTTAGTAATAGTCCTAAATTCTGAAATAGAATAATTGATAATGAAAACATATTCAAACCCTAAAGATATATTTTTAATAACATTATACGAGTAATGTCCATTAAGAATGAAAATATTGCCTGTTTTTTCAATATATAAACATTAATAAATTACGAAACAGTTTTAAAAATTAATATTTAGCGTCATAGATTTAGTACACATTTGTGCTGTTTCCATAGTTTATTTTTGGAAATATGAGTATAACAACTATGGCCCTTATTTATTTAGTTAAAATATAGTCTCAGTCCTCTGAGAGGTTCCTACTACAATCGTATATTGCCATTAAATGCAGATTTGTTCGCTTCGCGATATTTTCCAATTGCCAATTAACACAGTCCAACAATATTTTACCAAACTGTTGTTACCTCAAGTGGGCCTCCCTTGATAACCTTGGACAAGTCGTATTGTAACATTGTGTGAATCAAAAACAAAGGGAGGAATCTTCCTCCCTTCCTTCCAACTACTCACCAATTTGCAAATGGCATTTACTCTTCCCCCCTTTAAATGAAATATAAAATAATTGTCACCATATGCGGGCCCCCCTTCTTATCACTTGCAGTTATTCTGCCACTTCAAATGTTTCACATCCCTTCCTTCCGGATAACAAATAATAAATGTTACGCCAAACACTCATCGTACTCAATCCAGGCATATTAATGTCAGTCAAATCGAACATCTCTTTTATTGTACTTTAGTTAACTATATTTTGTAACTCAAAGAGTAGAGTTTTTTAATTTTCAGGGGATAAGCCCCAATTCGTCTCATAGTGGCCATTCCTCTGAAATAATGACATTCTAAGTGGGCATATGTGCCATTCGTTATAGTACATTGTGGGATTCAATATGATTAGGATCCCATTGCCTGATACGGAGTACGGGCTCAACGTCTCTTCCCTGCTGTCCTTCGCCAGCAACGCTTAAAAATGTGGTGCTTATGTAACAGTCTGTCTTTATCACAGTTTTTGCCTCGGCAAAGTTGAAGTAGCTGGATTACTCTGTACGTTGTTCGGTTCCTCGATGTGTGTGACTGCCAAATAAAGGAGGTGCCTACGGTCTCTGCGATACAGAGCAGTATTGTTTACATATCGATGGCGCTAGTATGCGCAAATGTGGACTGAACGCCCCCTTTCTTGCTTTTCTACTATTCATAATCTGATGCTTGGCGGGGTGGAAAGCTTGTTTAAGACATCACCGCCGTTCTTTACATCAGCATCCCGTTCCGAGTGAGACGAGAGGCATTCTTAGGCTTGGAATAACCTTACGAGTGACGACGTTAATAACTATTCACAGAGTACCAAGATAACATTGTGTGAGTTAAGCATTTCACAGATCTAAATACAGTTGTGAACCCAGGAAGAGTCCGGTGGTCTTACTGCTCCACTGCATGGGTGGACTCTATCCTATGATTAGCACTTAAATCAACAAGAATGCGATCGACAAGAGAAAGGCGACATTTGGATGTAAGTACTGAACTGGTTGGCTTAACTCGGAGACTGCAAGTCACGTGATTAACCGTTGCCATCGGTCTCATGTTGGTGGCATCAAACGACATGATGTTGCTGTATACGACTCAGTGTTGGTCTACCCCAAGGCTGCCGACAGTGTTTGACACCGAGAAAGGATGCTATATTACTAATTTCTCTCTTAAAGGAGGCGATGACTTCTTCTTTGAGTAAGTTTGAGCCGCAAAATATAGTGTCGAGATAAACAATGAAAAAAGCCTATTTCTGCTCAGAAGCACATTGACGAGGGCAAATACTTTGTATTTTCGTCGTACAAGATCTTTTGGCGTGGAGTTTGGTCTCCTCAGAGCTCGGCATTCTTGGTGAGTCTGGGTCCAGCTTCTTCGTTGGCTACTGGGATTCTTCGTTGCAACTTTATGAACGATATTATGTGGAACAAAATGACCGCCAGAGCTGCAAGGGCTGTGCGAGGTGTGGTAAACCGACTACGTTTATCGCGCATGGGATTCCGGTGAATAAAACAGAAGCAGACACAAGAATTTACCAGTATGATTTGAAATATCTAAACAAACCACATTATAAATACATACGTTTTGGTTGCATACAACGCTGTCACAAAGACAGAGTCCTACAGTTTGAAATATGTAGTTCTCACATTTGCCGTGCAAAATTGTAATTTGTCAAAGTAGGCACTGGCACACATCACCCAAGTTTCATATTCTACCTGTAACATTTCAAAAGCTAGCAGAAGATGCCTTTATAATAACAAAATTGTTGCGACTGTAGGATTGAATACAGTCGTGATGTACAAAACTAGAAAAACGTTCACTTTAATGCGGTAATAACACTCGTTTATAAATAAAAGAAGATAACTGTTATCAAAAGTACCGCAAGGTAAAGTGTTATCGCCAGGACGATGTCAGTTTTCATATATGTTTGTAAACAAATTACAATGTTTCCGTAATTATTTTTGAATGTTCACCCTTTACTTAGAGACAGTATGAGTATAGAGGAGGGACTGGAAGTTAGAGTTAACTCTGTCCTGTTAGCCACGAAAGTCTCCTTTGCACTTACCGATCTTAATGTCTACAAGATAAAGTTATTCGTATATATTATCTGTTTGATGAAGCAGTGGAGATTCGGCATTTAGTTACTTTGCGTTGAATTATTGCGGTGATTAAATGGACAATTCGAATGGGAAAGAATATATTTATTTTATTTGTAGCTTCTTTTTGCAATGGAAACAATGAAGATAAAAAACTTAAATTTCAAAATGCAGTTTTATTTTAGATACTGAATAACTTCGTAATTTATATTATATTAACTGAACTGGACTGATAGAACAACCGTACAATATTGATAGAAAATTATGAAGGAGAAATTCATTGAATGGGCAAAAGTATCTCAATCTTCTGAATTTATTTTGGTAATTTGCCTGTTTTGTTACGAAATGTATGAATATCTTGCTATAGCCAAATGTTTTCTCATTCATCCACATAGAATCGTTTTTTGAGAAGTTAAATAATACGAAAAAGGAGGTATGAGAATAAACTATTTTATACTTAAATGCGTGTTTTACCCATGTTAAACATTGCTGAGTTCAATTTCAATATAATTAATCCTATGTATCTTCTTCATAACACGAAAACATGTCAATTGGTACAGATTCTCTAAAAGAACTTCATTTTTGTGAATGAGGAAAATGAGATTAAAATCGGCTATTTTTAATACGTTCTGATAACGATAAGGCAGCTTATATAAATATCACAATTACTGGAATTTATTTTCTCTTTAAAAGGTCTGCTTGTTGTTCTGTCAGTTGTAATCAGACAAGACGGCAAATTCTAACACATTTAAACAGTTATTGCAGTTAGTTTTCTAACTAACATGTCTGTTTGTACTATTGATTAGACATCCGTCAGTGGACATCATGACAAAGACTTTCCAATCTCCCATCCATGCTTAGCAACTAAAGTAATACTGGAATTTGCATTAGTCCTAACAGACCTGACCCCTGTGATAAAAATTGGACAGAGTTTATCACAGTTCTTTTTTCAGTAAATTAGAGCGATTACAATAGGTACCAAATCCAATTAATTTCTGATTTTCTACAACTTGATTTGGTACAATCGATAAACCTAGAATGTTCAAGTCAGAACTAGTAAATGTAAATGATTTTTGTGTTAAAACACATTACATACACTTGATGAACTAAATATTATGTGTATAAATAATCCGAGCTCGCCCTAGTTTGCCCGGGCACGGCCGTCGACAGTTCCGTTCCGCTACGGGAGGGGTGGATACACAGCAAGTTACGTTACGTCACGTCCCGCTCAGTTTCAGTAGTCTCGAGAGCTACGATTCCATGACGTGAAGTTGCCGGCTACATCCATCTGATTTAAGGTGGTATTTGGAAAATGTTTATGATAAATTCATAGCTATTTAAAATAACGTTACTGTCCACAGAAAATGTATTGATCACTTCACGGAGGAAATTTAAGTATTGATATTTTAAGTACGAAATGTAGGAAGTTTTTCATTGGCCTGAAACTGAAAATGCTGAAAATAGAAATGTGAAGTGTTTAGAGCTCGTACAAGAGCTTTAGTTTTAGGAAGTGACACATTGTTCTATAGAAAAAAACTTAATTTCTTTAAGAAAAACATATTGTCTTTTATAAAACTATATTTAATTAAACAAAATTGTCATAAGTCATAAATGAATAACAAACACGTTACTCCCTGAAGTTATAACTCATGTACATACTGTACAAATTGTACATTTGTTTCTTCAGCCGTTTTTATTTGGGCCTGATTACAAAATGCTTAAAGTTCCTACTTTAAATTACTGTAATTTCACGTGAATTGGTCAATAAGAATTTCGACTTTTTTAATTCATGGAATTTATCTAAGAGAGCTATGAATTTAACACAAAAGAATTTTCCCTAAACCCTAAGTCGATTGCACCACCTTAATGTAAATTCACCCCATTAGAATTTGCACGGGACTTGTAATGATGTGCCGTTACTGTGGAATATAATGTTTAGCAGAAATATTTTTTGTCCAAATTAACTCATTTACTCTGGGATAATTTCAAGAGTAATACAATAGATCCGTCCTCCATAAACTTCCTTTTACTAATATCCAGTTAACTGTCTTGTGAACATTGCCCGAATTTACAAAGTTAGACGTTAACTTAATTTATATTCATTTCTATTTGCTATATCTATTTGTAATCTACCAGTGCAACTGTTATAATACGTACAGACAAATAAAATTAGGCCTACTTCGATTTTTACTAGCATGTATTTCTCACATATAATTAATTAATACTGTCACCTTACAGTTGCTGTCACATTAACAACTAAATCACATCAATAAGAGAACTTGAAAATGATCCAGTTCTCGAAGATCCTGAGAGAGTCGTGGTGATAACGTTAAATACCGGAAACATGACGCACTGATAAGATATCACGGTAAGCGTTCGGTCCAAGAGTGAATTGCAACTACAGTCTGTTCGCTGACGAATGGATGAACTATAAACACAACCACACGTGCGCGCCCGCCTATTGCGTCTAGTCAGGGTAGCCTATGTGTGCATGTTCCAGAAAATCACTTGTATGCGTTTTATAAATAATTGCAATTAATAAAGTGCAAGTTCCAGTATAGGATATTGTTGGAATATTATTTCGCAGATGTCCAGATATAGCCTACGTTGCGTCAAAAAGGAGGTGTTCCTTCGTACAAGTAAAATCTTAACAAAGAATTTACATTCAAATTTACAAGCTACAATGACTATTCAACTAGCTTTTTAATAGTTTAAATCAAGTCAACTAAAAATTATTATTAATTTTCTTGTATATATCCCATGTTAGAACAGAACGGTACCGTACCGAAAATATCTTCAAGGTGAACACATAAATCTTAAGCATCATATATCTAAAATAACGAAAAGGAACTTTTATATTGTTTTGTTAATCATTTAAGTTGTTTTAAATCTTTGGTTAGCCTACATCCTTGATAATACAGTTGTAAAAGGGTGTGTGAAAGGATGTTTTTAGTTTATAGTTAAAAAACTGTTACTATTTAGCAACCGTGTTGTAAATGATTCAATGAAGCATTCTATAGTAGACTAGTCTATAATTAATTTTTTTTTAAAGCCTATATTTTGAAGGCATGTCGAAATATTATATTTTGAATTTTTAAGATTTTTATCAGATGCCACAAAACGGACACAACCAACAATGTAATTTTTTAGTATCGTAATAGAAGTCCAAATGTCTTTTTTTTACTTAAATACTACGTTTCTGTTCTTTCGTGTTTACGTAAACGTAAAAGATAGGTTACGACATTTAATTCTCGACAACGCCACCACTCCCGAACACTTTACCATTCCCTTTCCCCTCCCTCCCCTCACAGTATTACAACGGAGCAAATTAGATGGATCTATATATTTTTTCAATAAAATCGAACGGTAGTTTCTATTACACCTAAAAAAGTGCATTCAATTTAGCATACATAAACGTCGTGGATAAAGTTTTGTAATTACTTAACAAATACATTTGTGGTAGTTCAACTTTAAAATTCATATAGGTTAGTTATAAAATTAGGCCATAATAAATCAATCTGTTTAATTTTGCAAGTCTAGCAGTTTTTCACGGTGGGTTCCAATATGCCACAGGACGAGAGTGAGTTCGGTGTTCATGTAAATGATGTAATTCCTGGTTCAGTTCGAGGAGGCAGGAAGGGTGGGTTGGTAGGGGGCTGGATATTTATTGATCGGCTACGTACTACTATCGTCTCCGCATTGTAATCGATAACTTGCCCTGCTTCTGGCTTCTGGCCCAGGCAGCTCTTCTCTGCGCACCTTCCCGACACATCGGCGTTTCTAGTGCCAACATTATATAACTGAATACAGGACACAGTGATCCTCAACTTTATATAAAACTGAACAGATACTAAAAGGATTTTAGACTGATAGAACGTGTAAATATTAATCACAAAATGATGAAAATGTGGCAATTACTTGAGTGTGACAGTGTGATTCCGATAGAAACAATTAGGAAGAGTTAGACTAGCAGGAAAACGCTACCGGGATTTAAGCAAAAATAGGAAACTTTTAAACTTAAAAATGGTTTAGGACAACATAATACCCATAACTTAATGATTTTTTACAGACATCCATAGTGTGTGTCTCTAACTAAAGAATTAAAAATTACTTGTTCATTACTTTGTAAGCACAACCTGACATTTTGACAGTAGAACACTATGGTTTGGAATAAACCGTTGTAAGCTACTATGAGTGTGTTACGTTACGAACGTCACACGTACGAAATATTAACACCTTTTTAAATACAAATCTCGTTTTATAAAAATACGATTTTACTTTGGAGTTAACCCAAGTGTTGAATAACTATGGGAGGTTTATTGGTGGTTTCAGCGGCTTCTCTAGTTTTTTTCTTGAATAGGTACTCATATTCTCGTATATACAGTTTGTATTAAAAGTTTAATACTAAACGTCCAAACTAGAAGAAATGTTAATTGTAAGTGGATCCCAGACCTGTGAGCGTTCCGATTAGAACTCTGGTGAGTAGATTCTACCCACTCACCGATCCAGGCATTGTTCCCTTGAGGGAAATTTTCCGCTTTACTTCAAGAGAGGGTTAAGATCTTTTCGTGTCGGAATAAGGGACCTCAATGGACGTGCCAATTCAAACTGCATGTGAACAGATTTTTAGTTGATGAATCATATTCTAACCCATTTCCTCCTAGTTGTATCACAGTTAATGTCGACTGCGCATGCGCGTCCACCAGGATGTTACATGCTGATCGCTCCGCGAGTGATTTGCGTGGACAAGTCCAAGAAGTTCGCCTAAGTCCAAGTCCATGTACCTCAGTATAAATGGACCAATTTAAGTACTCGAACATTGTAAACCATTTTTCCATTCCCATCGGCGGATGTCCATGGATGTAGGCATGGTGTGAAATGGCCTTTACTGCTTGTTATGACTCCTGGGAACTGTTCCATGGCCTGGTCAAGCTGCGGCTGCACCGCGATGTCATATTGCCTTTCTTGTGCTTTCTTAAGTTTCAGCGCCCTCTTCTACGAGATCACGTACGGAGGTAGATGCTGGTTCAAACCCGCAACGGGGCGTTTTACGTTATTTTACAAAACGTATTATACCAATTGAATAATTTAAAGTTAAATTTATTTTTATTCTATACTTTTGAAATTTATATTTTCATTTTTGACGGCGTTTTTATATAGTTTATTATATTAATAAATTAATTTATATTAATCCTCAATAAATAAGAAGATATCAAACAACTTCTATATTTCGGCTTAAACCGTCTGCAGGAAATAAAAATTATAAATATGGCTATAAGAACATAAATATGTATATAAACATAAACATCAACACAGAAAATGTGGAATGAATAATTATGTAGAATGGTAAACATATGATTTGATTTTTATAAATTCACTTTGTTGACTAAGTCACCTTAAAATCACCTTAATCTTTTTGTACTTTATTTTTGTTGGACAATTTATGATATTTAATTGATGACTTTAATTGCAAACTACATGTGTGGAGGTCAATTATATATATATATATATATACAGTGGAGTCCCGCTAATCCGAACACGTGTAATCCGAACGTCGGTTAATCCGAACAGGGCCAGGAGGAATCATTTATAACGATAATGAACAGTTATAGGAACTAATTACATAAAAAATGAAAATGGGTGCATCATTTCGTACATAAACAAAGAAAACTTTAATTAAATAGACATACAGTATTTTATTAAGACAAATTGTGTACGGTACAGTACATAAATAATGAAGTTAAATACAGTACCAAATTGAAACTTATAGGTTAAGTATGAGTTAAATTACTGTATTAAGAAGTGAAATCAAACAAAAATTGGACGTACAGTACTGATATTATTATTGAGTACAATATTAATTGTTAAAAGACATAAATTCAGTTATTGTCTTCTGTCGCATTAAAGAGAGTCTATTGGATGACGCGTAGTTTCGTACAACTATTGAACGCGTGGACCCGTACAATATCCAGTAAGCTCACATTGCTTAACAATAGAACTCTCACACTAAATACGGTAAATGTGCTTAGTATTCGCAAACACGTTTATTTGTCAAGAAATACAATGCAACAGTCAGAAAACATGTTTTAATAAACAATGTTGATAATTCTATAACAAAATAGACCCATTCTCAAGTTTAAAACCGTATTTTTCTGTAATTCTGGCTAATCCGAACAATCACATAATCCGAATAGGGCTCGGTCCCAATTAGGTCGGATTAACGGGACTCTACTGTATATATATATTACATACCAAAAACTATAAAGATAAATATTTGCATACCAAGGATAAAGAAACATATAGTTAAATTCATTTCAAAACCCATAATTTACAACCAGACATTACATATCCTTTATTAACATTTTTGACATGAACACTCACTGGTTGGATACCTCCAAACATGTAGTTTGCAATTAAAGTTATCAATTAAAAATCATAAATTGTCCAACAAAAATAAATTACAAAAAGATTGTAGGGATTATAATGTTATATAACCACAAAAACCAGCATTGCAATGTCAATTTAGTTTAAAAATAGTACAACAACATTCAATAAAATTTAATAAGACAATAATAAAAATATAAACAAGTCAGTAAAGTGTATCAAAATAATGAAATTGAGATTCAGCTGATAAAAGTTAAACTATTTCTGGTTTCTTGCTCTGGAACAATTGCCCAACAAAACATAACGATATGGTAAGGTTAAATGTTCCATCCTTATAAGAGTACAATCAAATCCAATCAAACCAAGCAATTCGGTTTTGGTAACTTATGACTAATCATAAGTGCCATATGATTTATTTTGCCGTAACCTGTTTTTACGGATTAATTTGTTTATTTCGTGTTTTCTCGTTGCGATTACGGTTACTCATAAGACAAAGATATTGACTCTTGACTTTTTGACCCCAAATTCAAAAGCGTTTTTCCTTGGACCAAGATGTACAACCTATCTACCAAGTTTTAAGCCTAAAATTTTGCGGTCTCTTGAAGCTTTCGGCCTTTGTCATCATTCAGCATTTAGAAGTTCTCGGCCTCTATCAGCTACAGGCCTTTGGGACTCCTGAACTGTGGCAGCTCTTGATCTCTGGTAACTTCCTGCCTCTGGGTGCTCTTGGCCTTTTGCAGGTTCTGGACTTTTGGGAACTCTCGCTATCTAGCAAGTCCCGGTATCTGGCAGCTCCTGGCGTCTGGGCTCCTGCCTTCTCAGAGCTTCCAGCTTCTAGCAAGCTTTATCCTCGGAAAGCTCCTAACATTTGTATGGCATTTTCAATTGTTCCCTTCTTGTCATCACTACTGCATGGAAGACTTGTGCAGTACGCTGATGACACGACACTTTGTTTCACCAACAAATCAAAAACTATTCTGGAACAGCAAATCTTTCTTGACACCAACAATTGTGTCCAACACTTCAACAGCCTCAACCTCAAAGCAAATTCTTCAAAATCAAATTTCTTGACTTTCGCGTTGCGATCAGGAAACTCCAATGACGGGCCAGCCGTTTTATTGGATGACTTTTTCCTGGAGGAAGTCGACTGTTCAAAATTCCTCGGAATATTCCTGGATCGGGGATTGACTTGGAATTATCACATTGATCATGTTTGCTCAAAACTGGCCTCGGGCATCTATGTATTGAGGTCTTTAGCCAAATACTGCCCCAGTCAGGTACTGATGACGGCTTATTATGGCTTGATCTACCCCCACCTCACCTACGGTTTGGTGCTGTGGGGAGCCAGTGCAAACTATCATTTTTTCAGGGCATTCAAATTGCAGAAGCAAGCGATTCGCATAATCGCACAGCTAAGGTTCAGAGAAACATGCAAGGAAGCTTTTAAAAAACTGCAACTGTTGACTCTGCCGTGTCTCTACATCCTAGAGACAATCTTTTTTTGTGTGTCTAAATGTGCCATGACACGTGGCCGAGACATACATTCGTATGGGACAAGAGGCAGAGATACCTACCGAACTGGAAGTCACAGGACGGGGGTTTACGAACACTTGCCTTCGCAGGCAGGAGTTCGTTTTCTCAACAAGTTGCGAAATTCAATCAAAAACGCCCCAACGCCCAAGGCATTAAAAGCTCGTTTAAAACGCTTTTTAGCGTCTCAAGCATTTTATAGTGCTGACGAGTTTATGGCATTCGACTGGGTGACCGCACAATTGGAACACTGACAACCAGCGTTGGAAAATGGGAAAATTGGCATGAGTGAATGTGGTGCGACTGAAATTCTGTATGTTTGACTGGTCTCAATGTGGAGTGATTGGTCCAAATTATAGAAAAATGACTATTGCTATACATTTTTGTAATGTTCTGGCAAAATAAAAATGATTTGATTTGATTTTGATTTGATTTGATTTTGTCTGAAGATGCTTTTTAATTATAGCATCTGCAAAATTTATACTTCTAAATGATTAAAGAGAGCTTTGAGAGGTGGTGTGTCTTGACTTCTGGGAAGTTTCTGCCATTTAAACGATAGTCATAAGTGTTGTGTATAATGTTGTTTAAGATTTGAATCCAATTAATGTATTCTAAGAAGTTGTTGAAGATAGTTGTGCGGAAACCATTTTCCCATAGTAAGTAGAAAAGAGTGTTGAACACATAAGGCTGTCATCCCTTCAGTCTGATTGGTCACAGCAACGAACTTTACCTTGACCACTTGAACTATATATATCACTTTATATATCACTTTACATTAAGCATATCTTATAAAGAAAACATGTTTCACCCTCTATCACACAACTTTTTTTAGCAATACAAGTAAATCAACATTGATCTACTAAATCTACAGGGACTACATAAGAAAGTAAATACATGTGATATGGCTACTATATTTGTATACAATGTTAATAGTATTTCAAAGTTAGTTACTGTACATTTTAAAAGAGATCATAAAACATAAAATGAATTGCCATCTATATAATTTATATTTTTTAAATTGCAGGATTTAGAAAATTTTTTAAATTGTATGACAATTACAGTAGAAATCCACTGCATTAAATGTGCATAAGATATAAAGCTTGATGTTATTATTGGCTGAGCTTTAACGAAGCCTCTCAGTCGAGAGGCTGGAACAAATTTCATTTTTGTCTGTCTATCTCTCTGTCGATATCTCGAAAACGAACTGACCTATAGGCCTATACTTGGAATTAAGCATATGGAGCTTCTCTTACGAGTATGTACGATGTAACACTGAGTTATATGACGGTACATGACAGTCCACGGGATTTGGATGAGCGTTAGAGAATATATATATATATATATATATATATATATATATATATATATATATATATATAAAACACATAACAAATATAATAAGTCATAGTATACGTTAGGATTTTACAGTAAACAAACAATCTTCTAGCCCTAAAAAATGATTCTCTCAAGAAACGATGACTACTTGGAAACTAATAGTAGGATCCGAAGTTGTCCTTTCATAGGTTTGAGGGGTGTAGGCTAATTACAAACTTTTGTCGTTTGTATTTTTCAGGCGTTTTGAATACAGATAGAGGCATATAACCCAAATAATATTTTGATATTATACTATGGTTCTTTTGTGGTATTTCCGATATTTGCCTGTCTAAATGTATTCGAATGACGGAAATGAAATAAAGACTCAAGTGTCGTATTTGTTGACTTTTAGTATTTTCAAATCTTTACGTTGAGTAGCTAACATGAGAGTGTTCTTAGGTTTTGTTGCATGTTACTAGTTTCGTCTGAATACATGCAAACGTAACCATCCCACTCATGGATTATATTAAAGGGTCAATGTTTAAATTACCGTCAGTGTATTTTTTATCGTAACCAACGTAGGAAAGAAAGGAATAACAAGGCATAAATAGGCCAGGAATTAATAACAATTATTCACAATGCATCTGGCTTCTAAAATAGGCAGATTATCCGAATCAAAGAGCCACTGAAGACCTAACGGATCGTATTATTCTACCAACTGAAGTTCATATGGAGGCTTTGAAAAAGCCCAGTCGTCCGTGTCAAAATCAATAGCAAGCTATAATGCATGATGAAAATACCATAACTGTCCTTAACATGTAACTTATTAGTTTGGACTAGCTATTGACGAATCAAAGTCAATACTATCGCATAATGAAAACCACAACATATGAACTTTATTTGCTGGTTCCACATGAACATCAGCAGATACTCGCACACAGGCCAGAACGGAAAGTTAGGGCGGCCATTGACTAGTCAAACCCAATACTACTGCAGGATGCAAACCACTCAACATATGAACTTCTACCCTCGGTACCACGTGAACATCAGCATATATTCGCACACAGACCAGAACAGAATTAAGACCCCTTCATCATGTAGAACATGCCTTGCGTACAGTCCAGCAGCATCAGATAACCGCAACCACATCTAAACTAGTCAAACCCGATACTACTGCAGGATGCAAACCACTCAACATATGAACTTCATTCGCCGGTACCACGTGAACATCAGCAGATATTCGCACACAGGCCAGAACGGAAAGTTATGGCGGCCATTGACTAGTCAAACCCGATACTACTGCAGGATGCAAACCACTCAACATATGAACTTTATTCGCTGGTACCACGTGAACATCAGTAGATATTCGCACACAGGCCAGAACGGAAAGTTAGGGCGGCCATTGACTAGTCAAACCCGATACTACTGCAGGATGCAAACCACTCAACATATGAACTTCATTCGCCGGTACCACGAGAACATTAGTAGATATTCGCACACAGACCAGAACGGAAAGTTAAGGCGGCCATTGACTAGTCAAGCCCGATACAACTGCAGGATGCAAACCACTCAACATATGAACTTCATTCGCCGGTACCACGTGAACATCAGCATATATTCGCACACAGATCAGAACAGAATTAAGACCCCTTCATCGTGTAGAACATGCCTTGCGTACAGTCCAGCAGCATCAGATAACCGCAACCACATCTAAACTAGTCAAACCCGATACTACTGCAGGATGCAAACCACTCAACATTTGAACTTCATTCGCCGGTACCACGTGAACATCAGCAGATATTCGCACACAGGCCAGAACGGAAAGTTATGGCGGCCATTGACTAGTCAAACCCGATACTACTGCAGGACGCAAACCACTTAACATATGAACTTCATTCGCCGGTACCACGTGAACATCAGCAGATATTCGCACACAGGCCAGAACGGAAAGTTATGGCGGCCATTGACTAGTCAAACCCGATACTACTGCAGGATGCAAACTACTCAACATATGAACTTCATTCGCCGGTACCACGTGAACATCAGCAGATATTCTCACACAGGCCAGAACAGAAAGTTAGGGCGGCCATTGACTAGTCAAACCCGATACTACTGCAGGATGCAAACCACTCAACATATGAACTTCATTCGCCGGTACCACGTGAACATCAGCAGATATTCGCACACAGGCCAGAACGGAAAGCTATGGCGGCCATTGACTAGTCAAACCCGATACTACTGCAGGATGCAAACTACTCAACATATGAACTTCATTCGCCGGTACCACGTGAACATCAGCAGATATTCACACACAGGCCAGAACGGAAATTTATGGCGGCCATTGACTAGTCAAACCCGATACTACTGCAGGATGCAAACCACTCAACATATGAACTTTATTCGCTGGTACCACGTGAACATCAGTAGATATTCGCACACAGGCCAGAACGGAAAGTTAGGGCGGCCATTGACTAGTCAAACCCGATACAACTGCAGGATGCAAACCACTCAACATATGCACTTCATTCGCCGGTACCACGAGAACATCAGCAGGTATTCGCACACCGGCCAGAACGGAAAGTTAGGGCGGCCATTGACTAGTCAAACCCGATACAACTGCAGGATGCAAACCACTCAACATATGAACTTCATTCGCGGGTACCACGTGAACATCAGCATATATTCGCACACAGATCAGAACAGAATTACGACCCCTTCATCATGTAGAACATACCTTGCGTACAGTCTAGCAGCATCAGATAACCACAACCACATCTAATGTTAGTTATTATGCGATAATTATGCATTCAGTGACCATATGCCTCGACACTGGACAAGTGTAAATGTGTCTCCCTCTTTGCCAACCCATAGGTATTTTAGGAAATTCACGGGAAGTAGGCTCCATTAATGCAATGGTGATATTAATTAACATTCTTGGAGTTTAAAACCATCAGTCGAACTGATTTGTGCTCATGCTTTCTTTGATGTAGCTGTTTACACCGCCACAAAATGGGCATATGCTATTAACATAAAGTTGTTAACACAATACATTACAATTTATAAGTTTTATTAAAACGAGTTTTACCAAAAGGTATGGTAAAGGATTCTAATAAAATATTTCTTTAATTTGATTCACTGTAAAAGAAAATACTCTAATTTTAATACCAAAACGACGAGAAAGCAATTAGTGTATACTTACGATAGTATAAATGTAAACCCCTAACCTTGCGGCACCTATTGTACGCAGCTGGATTTGTTTGGTTGTGATAATGTAGGTACCATCAGCATCCACCAATTTCAGTGTTCTGTTCTAATTGACCTAATATGTACTAAAAATGTATAACTTTCTATATTTAATAACGGCCTTTTTTGTGTTAAAGATTCACCACTACATTTAAAAAGTAAATAATTGTATAAATAATTAATGGTGTTACATTTTATAGAGTTTTAGAGAAACGGAAAACTACAACTAGTTCATATACAACAATTACTTAGTGTTAATTTAGTTCTTTAGTAGTTTAGTAGGACACTGATACTGAATAATAATACAGACTATCCTTGAGTACTATATCTATGGAGAAGTAGAATGTATTTATTACAGTTTATATGTGTACAGTTCGGGTGTTTTGTATATATATTTTTTTTTCTTCGACTCCCTGTGTCCAGCAGTGTATATATAAAGTGCCTATATACTCAGTGCAGCGCTTGGGCGGCCTGGATGGCATGGCGGGCTGTGCTGCTGTCCGCCCTCTCTCTCTACTCCCCCCGAGCCGTCAAGGTTAGTGACTCCATTCCCACAATCCCCCCTCCCCCTTCATCCATTGTTCCGTCTCCATCCTCACCACCACTATACAATCATACAATTATTACACGGTGCCAACCATTGTGCGGGCTCTTGGAAAATCAAAATAGGAGACAACTTTGCAATTTGAATAAGGGATAAAACACGTGATTGACATGCATATCGTTGACATACCTGTATGTATATCAGTGACAAATGTATATCAGTGACAAATCTTTGTGTCAGTGTTCTGCGTTCTTTTGGAATGTCATAGGATGTAGTAAAATAGGAAAGAAAAGAATTGAGAAAGGAAGGCTCTAGCAAATACAGCTTCCACCGGAGGAATAACCCAACTCCACGGAAAGCGAGCGTGCACCATGAGACTGATTGGATTGTCCCTGACTTTCACGCTGAAAGGCGTTTATTGCTGTCAACACTGTACATCCAGCACAAAGCCAGTGTCAATGATCAATTAGCCTGATACTTGGATTGTCCCTGACTTTCACGCTGAAAGGCGTTTATTGCTGTCAACACTGTACATCCAGCACAGGGCCAGTGTCAATGATCAATTAGCCTGATACTTGGATTGTCCCTGACTTTCACGCTGAAAGGCGTTTATTGCTGTCAACACTGTATATCCAGCACAGAGCCAGTATCAATGCTCAATTAGCCTGATACTTTGATAGTCCCTGACTTTCACGCTGAAAGGTGTTTATTGCTGTCAACACGGTACATACAGCACAGAGCCTGTGTCAATGATTAATTAGCCTGATACTTGGATTGTCCCTGACTTTCACGCTGAAAGGCGTTTATTGCTGTCAACACTGTACATCCAGCACAGAGCCAGTGTCAATGATCAATTAGCCTGATACTTGGATTGTCCCTGATTTTCACGCTGAAAGGCGTTTATTGCTGTCAACACTGTACATCCAGCACAGAGCCAGTGTCAATGATCAATTAGCCTGATACTTGGTTTCTTTATCTACGTACACGTAACTCCATTCTGAAAGTGTTCGCGCTCTCAGTTTTAACTTTGACTTGATTAGTTACCCACTGCGACAACGAGTAAAAACAGTAATGTTAGGCTATATAAACATTATTGTCGCTTCTTTTACTGACCATGTCTTGTTAGTACGTCCTCTGTGGATATAAAACAGGGAAACCTTAACTTACAAGTATCTGTAGATGGATTCTTCGAATCCAAAATGTATATTGTAGAAATAAAAACTACGAAAGTGTTCATAGTTTGTTCTCGTTTACTTATTTGATATTATTTATTCTAATGAAGGGTGAATTGAAATAGCAATACAGTGATTAAGCTGTGGCTTTCTTTGGAGAAGAATAAATAGTTTTATAATAATTTGGTGTTGCTGATGTACTCTCTAACGAAAATTGTAGAGGGTATACGCTCTTTTGTCGTAGAAGGAAATTTTTACAAACTAAATGTGCATTTTCATTCTACAAATTTCTTTTTAAAATTATACACAGTGAAATTGTATGCTCTAAATAAATAAACCCTAACGCCACTCCATTTCTAGAAAAAGCGTGTGATTTTGTTGTATGTACTTAGACAATAATGTTTCTGTCACGTCTTTAAAAGAAAATTCTCAGCTAATGTTCACTGCCCCTCATTGTGGTTGTAGCGCGGGAATAAAAATACTGTACAGTCCTTCTCCCCCTTCACAGTAATACAAATATTATTATATAATGAAATCATTGAGCCTTTAGAAAATAAAATAGTTCAAACTTTAGAAATATTTTATGAGCTTGTATCAATTACTGATCTGAAGTAATACAGATCAACAAGTCTTTAAATGGGAACTGAGCTAGAGAGTTGATACACAGTCTAACAACACAGAGTTGTTGCTTGCTCTGCTTCGTTAAATTAACACCTTGCACTAAAATTTATAACTGGAACGTTGTGACATCATTGGCAGAAATGACATCAGGATTTTTAAGAATCGAAAACCAATAATCCGACCAAAAATAATCGAACGGTTGGCCAATATAACTTTTCCAGTCAGGTAAGTTAATAACTATAATCCAATTTATTGACCATATAGAAAAACAGATAACCGTAACGATGTAGCGAGCACTGGGACTAGCAGATGACAAGGGCATGGGCACACACCCCAGGCCCAGAGCGGTCAGTGACCCGGTGCCGCCCTGTGTGGCGATAGCGTACCTTCAACCTCCACACACTCACACACACTTGATAGTTCGTTTTATATACTTAAAATGGTATACTTTGAAATTTGTAATGTCATTTTTAAGAACTAAATTAGGCCTGTTATAAAGAAATTTGGATGAAATAAAGAATATTATTATTTAAATAGGTGGGTTTGCCTGCTTGTATTATTATATTACAAATAATACATCTTATTCATATTAATACACTTGACTGGTTGTGACATTATTATCTGATGCAATATAGGAACCAACCAATAATGCACAAATTGTTTCTTTCAGAAATTTCGTATATAATACCAATCACTTGTAGAGAAAGTTTCTTACAGTCTCCATATTATAAATTGGACACTGGGACATTGGAAACATGTTTTACTCGAAAACACAATAAAATCAATATCTATAGGAAATATATTTTTCTAAACTTGATTTATTCAAATTCTAACAATTTAATGGGTAACAAGATTAATAAAATTAATACAATGTGTTAAAACGTGTTTTTCTGAATATTTAATAGTAAATGGTTTTAAATCTTAAGCATTACGAGGCTCAAAATTGGGAATTTTTATAAACTACATGTAAGAGCCGAGATTTATAGAAATCAGACCATCCATCCAATCTCTATTGCGTTTAGCCAAACATTTGTATTAGAATTTTTATTAATGAGATGTACTTAAATGATAGTCAAATTTAATCACAATAATAGCGATTTTGTATAAAATTTTGTGTTGTGTATTCAAAAATCTAAATCAATTAAGATTTTAAGTTTGAAAACGTCCAGGTATTTAATAAAAGATGCGTGACACATTTTAGTCATATCTGTCCTGTCAATTGCACGGTCACGTACAACGCTTCAAACTCCAACACTTTTACATATTTACGAACGTACGAGTGAACTTATGAAACAATTTGACTCGGTTGGGACCTAAAATTTATATTCTGAAAAATTAACATGTAATCATTTTGAAGCACGACGATATTATATATCAGCCTTAATGGATATATGGGGAAAGGTAAATGTGACATTATTTATAACAATGTCACGTCGCCTCGACTGAGTTGAAAACTCGTATTAGAGTATAATTTAAAATAAAATGTACTTAAACCTTCACAGTGGGTTATAACTATGAATATAAGGGCTAAGTAGGTGAAGTTCTTCCTCTCTTCCCCCCCCCCCTCAAGGAGTGATTGTGGGGTCGGTCGGTAGCAGTGAGCTGACAAGGAGGTTCCGTTAGCTGATCACGTGTCCAAGGGTGGGGGTAGATAACACACAGCCATGGAGCGGAGTCTCAGTCTACCATACTCATACCACACCACAGAACCACAGAACGACAGAAGACCACACGTGACCCGTGCCACCACACCACAACCTTCACACTTCTTTCCTGCACTGTCCTAGTTACCACGTTTGTCTGTAATTTAACAATATCTGTTCTAAATAAAATAACTTTTCAGAAATTATGTACTATTTGTTTTTACTGACTGCGTTAGCGAAGCCAGTATCACTAGAGGGACTAGAAATTAATTTTTGTCTGACTGTCTTTTGCACAATATCTCGTAAACGAGGTGACGTATAGTATTGAAATTATGCGTGAAGCTTCATTTCTGTATGAGGAACAGTGAGTTCGTTGTTGGTGCATATCATTCCAAGAGGTTTGGCTGTGCGTTAGCGAATATCTTTATATTGGTTTTATAGAAAAATATGATAGCAACGAGAAAATAACATAATTTGTAAATTGAGTAGAATCAAATGAGATTTTAACGTAGCAAAATGCAAACATTCGTAGAGTAAAAAGAAAAATAAGAGAGTGGAAGTCAATGTTAAAAGTAGGCGGCAAGGTTTTATTTCAGTGCACTCTTGCGTTGTAGTATGCACCTTAGCTCACTGGAACTGTTATTATTTGAACACTGCTATGAAAACTAACAACGAAAATGTGACTACCATAAGACTGGGTATCACGAAAGATATTGCATCTATAGTTTTTCAATTGTGCATGTAACCTCATTTCCAATAGTGCATGTCCAACCGTGGAAGTTGACTGAGCGTAATTGAAGCGTACCCATTCACAAGAAGGCTAACACTTTTTTATTTTACGGGGGATGTAAAGGTTTCTCTTCATTATTACAGTATAGTATATACAGTCTGTCTATCTGTTCGCAAGATGTCCCGAGGCTGACATGAGCTATACTCGTAGATCTGAAATCTTGCAACCGACCTCGGCGAAGCTTGTTAAGTGCGACACGTGGTGTGGCAAACTCCTTTCTTGTAATACGACAGAATCATTTCAAACATAACATGGCGAATTGAAGTGATGCATGCAGAACTTATTAATAAATGACATTCAGAATTCAGTCATTAGGATGTCATATGAAACTGAAAAACTCTGTGCAGTAATATTGTTGATACTATAAATATTATTGTTACAGTTTCGTGTTTGTTTATGATAAGTTTGCGGTGTTTATCTAATGTATTCAATGATCGTTGTAAAACTATTTGGGCTATAAAAGTACCATATAAGTACAATAAACTGTAACTTAAACTTGAAGGTTATTGTGTCACGATGATTTTGTGGTGTTATCTAAAGAAACTAAACGTAGAGATGATCATCACACGAAATATTGACATTATAATAACACGACCTCAGTTGTAGCTCTAAAATGAATGAAATAGATTAAAATGTTTTACAACTCTATTTTGGTAAATTACAATCGGGCGTGGGGACCCGATATCGCATCTCGCGCCGAAGTATATCATTGGCGCAGAGTTCACAACACACAATAACATCGGTAGCATATATAGTTATGGTTAGTTTGGGACCCGATATCGCATCTCGCGCCGAAGTGTATCATTGGCGCAGAGTTCACAACACACAATAACATCGGTAGCATATTATAGTTATGGTTAGTTTGGGACCCGATATCGCATCTCGCGCCGAAGTGTATCATTGGCGCAGAGTTCACAACACACAATAACATCGGTAGCATATTATAGTTATGGTTAGTTTGGGACCCGATATCGCATCTCGCGCCGAAGTGTATCATTGGCGCAGAGTTCACAACACACAATAACATCGGTAGCATATTATAGTTATGGTTAGTTTGGGACCCGATATCGCATCTCGCGCCGAAGTGTATCATTGGCGCAGATTTCTCAACGCACAATAACATCGGTAGCATATTATAGTTATGGTTAGTTTTATTTTTGCTTGAAGGTTAATTTTTTTAAATAGTTGTTACACTTTAAAATGCCTCTTCACTGCGATTCCTTTTAAAAATGTTCTAGATATTTTACTCGAATAATTAAAACGACCTTTTGGTAGTCTTTCTAAAAATATATGCCAAGTACACAATGTACATTGGTTACTTTGATAATTAAGCAAATATTTAATGTACAAAAGAACAGCTTATTTTCATTACTAAGAGATTTTGAATAACGACAGTTTTGATTTATTATACTTACATTGACAACAACAAACAAATCTGAACTGATTCAACGACGATGAAGTTTGCAAGCTATCTCCATTCATACAATAACTATTAGTATGCTGTAGGTGGATCAATCAAACCTATGAATACATCTTCATTCTGGTATTTATAGATTATAGCAGCATATACGTTTATATTTCTTCTAGCTGTGCTTGAAATTATATTCGCAATAGTTTTCTTTTAAAAATTTGTAATCTTCTTATGTTTTCACCGATAAATGTTAATTAAAGGACACCTTTAGCTCCTAGTTTCAACGTTTTTCTCCCTACCAAGATGTATTTTTAAAGAATTCTTGCCCTGAAAGATTCGTACAAATTTCTTTATTTTTTATAAGCAAAACAGGTTCGGACAAAGCTTAGCGTTGTGGCCTCTATTAGTGTAAAGAACTAATATTTATTTTCTGCTTGGACTAACTATATGGGCTAAGTGTCTGATCACTTCCAGTATCTAATAGGTTATTTTTACCAGGACCGTCTTAATTCGTACTCCGGTTTCCGAAAGAACAATTTAACACTAAAGTAAGAATGTTTGATTAAACACAATTTGCATTCAGTCTCTTTTAAGTGAGTGTAATTCATTGTACCGTGGTATACAGTATAATCCTCCAACTCATGTTATAAACTTGATGAGATACAGTCTCATGTAATCAGAGTCTAATAAACTCTCACACTCGCGCAGTACTCTCCCTTAAATCGATTTTGGACTAGTAGATGAAAGGAATGATAAGTTCGATAAACTCCATCATTCGGTAAATGTTAGTAATGTATGTGACGCTGTAGGCTAGTAGTTTTACTTTTTCACCGTTACTGAAAGTTATTCTGTGATCAAGGTTTCAAGTTCTCACCAGGGGATATATTTGGTACGCCGGTAATATTTTATACACTAATAATCGTCGAATAAAATAAATTTGTACATCCTTGCGTCATGGCGTTCTCTGAACTGAGTGGAGAGGACGAACGTGCTTTCGGGAAAACCTGTTGATCAACCAACCGCCCATGGCCTTGTACACCACGCTGTATATTATACGTTTCCTCATAACAGCGTGTTGCTTCAACATGCATATAGTTTTGATATATGACTGGGAAACTGTATTTCTCTCTGGGTTGAAAGTTGAATAAAACTTCAGTATGCTCTATCAAGCACAAGCATTCGGACTAAAAAAATAGAATGTTATAATATACAAATAAAGATAATTCCAGTTATAAGTTAAAATTCTTGAAACCTGTGTTTTTATTAACTTTGGACAAAATTTCTCAAGAGCTGAAAGCGCTATGGTCAACATAATTTCAGCATACATATTTACAACTCCATCTACTACGGTATATGCTATAATGAGAGTTATAAATTAATTAATACTAACCTTATATTTCCTCATGTCAAAGATTTCACTTAATAAGACATAAAAATAATTAACTAACTATCATAAAATGTATATAAATAATATTTTTTTTATTAAAACATTATGGACTCCAAGTATATATTTGACACACCTACACACCTTACAAATTTCATTCAACAATAAAGAATAGAACTCATATACAAATTGTACTAAGAGACTGTAAATCGAACTTTATAAGCAGTAACTTACCCTAAGTAACAATAAATTGTATAGTATTTACAGCTTCAGATCATTCTTCAATTTTTAATACCTCATTTAAAAGAAGTTGAAGGTTTGTACTACAGATAATAACAAAATATGTAAAATTTAATTACTTAAAACTAATTACACCAAACTGGTTAAATCTGGGATTGATTGAGCTATTTATTATTATTTATTTTAAATAATTTTGTTATAATACTGGAATTTCAGTAGGTTTCAAATGTTGGAAACAAGTACTTCAGTGTCATAGTACCCTGTCTTATAATCACTATTTATTATATGCTTTTAATTAACATGAATTTTGCAGAGAAAAAATTTTAATCTAAATTTGTAAGTATTCTGTTCTAGTTAAATTCACACAATCAACAATTCACAAGTTGTTATTCAGTTTAATTCATTTATATTACGATTTTAAGATTACATTTTGTGTCCATTACATGTCTTACTTCGCTGATTACTATCACCTATCCCACAAAATAAAAATATAATTTGATACAAAAACATGTTTTCATTATCTGCATAGAAAACTTTTTAATATTTTTCTAAAATATTAACAATACGGTTTGGACCTCGAGAAAGTAGTGGTTTAAATATTATAAAAGAAGCAGCTAGCAGCATTACATCAAAACCATGATGATAAACCGGTCAGGAGAAACAGCCTAAGTACAGAAAACGGGGCGCGTAAGAGATATTGAAGAGAACAAGATAATACAGCTTGTAGATGCGACACTCCCTGTGCTGTGCCATATTTAGCCGAGGCGTGGTATTCTGGTGGGGCCACCTGTTGATCGGAGGGTGCTTGTAGCGTCTGCTGCCATCTCTGGAGCACATTAAGTACTACTACGTCATCAGGCATTCTGACAGTACTAATTGATATATGCCGACTTCGTAATATTACTCTTTCGTGAAAATGCAACACCGATTTAATGAACAACAAGTAACTTTCGGTTAGGCGAATTGAAAGACTCAAAAAATTGTTACGGTACTTCATGCATATGCAACTAGCTCAAACTCCCCTACCTCCCTACATGAACTTGTCCGGGATTTTGTAGGGACATTGAACTGGGCCTTGTATAAAATGCTACATTTACACAAATCTGCGTGTTTAAGGATAATGTGCAATATAATAAAATGCCTTACAAAAATTTAATCAACTTAAATAAGTAAGAATAGGTATATTTTATTTTACGCGTCCCTTAGTACTTTATAACTGGTTTACAGAATAACTCTTGTCAAAATGAGCAAAAAAAGAAAATATATAAAAATGCAAGGCTAACCTTCAATTCTTAAAATTAACAATTATGGCAATAACTAATTTACGAAGATCTTATGGCTGCCTAACGATAGATTGTTCAGTTTGTTCTTAAAACAGGAGCATATCTGAGGGGTTCGGGATGATTATTGTACATCCTTGGTCCATGACATGAGAAACCCCTGCTACCCACTTCTAGCCTCACCTGCGGAAGGTAAGATGTTATTGATGACGGGTGATGAGACCTCATCTCAGCTACTCGCGTAGATACATTGGTTACCAACGTCTCATGGCCTTGTGAATCATGCAATTCGTCAATACGTTGCACATAATTTTTATCGGATTACAATTCACGAAGTTTGTAAATTTATTAACAATAAAGGCACATTAATTCATTCCGTAAAATGAGTTTCAATTCGTTTATGTGACCGATGAGATCCGAAGAATCTCGTTAACAATAGTCAGAATCGTCTTAAACTACATTTTTTTCGTGATACTGTAATGCATAAAAATCATGAGTTCCTTTTTTACACATCCTTTTTTGTATTTTTAACCAAGAAACAATTTTTTCACGTTACGATCTAATCCTTTACACTAATTACTAATTTGAGCTTGTAGTGTATAAATGTCTCGATGCTAAAATATTCCGAAAGTATAAATTTTAGTTGTCATTTCTATTAATAATTAACAAATTTCTTCGGAATAAAATTTGGAAACAGACTGAGAACAGTAATTTAGAGAAAACTTCGCCATGAAAAATAACTAAAAACATACTTTCTCTTTTGATGAGTTTGATGAGTTTTTGATGAGTTTGAAGAGAAATGAAATTTATTATTTAAATTTCACTACTTGATGCGCACAAACATAGTGAGTATAAAGAAAGGATGTTGTGAAAGTTTAAAATTATTATAAATTGCGTTCTAATTTTCTTACACGATCTGTAACCAATGTTAATGTCTGACAATTATTAGAAAGATATCGACGCATGGATTTGATAAAATGCTTTGTAATTCACTGTATAGTGAAAGGATGTCAGATTACGTCCCAGTTTGAGGCCGTATTTGTTAACAAAGGGATTAATGAGACAGGATTAGGGGCTGGAATAGGATTTCTCCCACCCCCTCAGACATGCTTGGAAATATCTCATCATCCAGAATACGCTTTAACGCCCTCGTCGAAAACCACAGGTCTATGGGACATCCTTACTAACCTTAGTGACACCTTATATTTCTGGTAGTGGATGTACTCTTTATTAAAGAGATTGCAAGATTCCAACCTTGCAGTAAGACAGGATAGACTGCAGGCAAGCGGGATATCTCAATGACAATAATTAACGTGGTACTAGGAGGCAGACATCCCTCCATTCAGATAATGATGGCCGATGACCTTTCCCTTAGAGGTCACGAACTACTGGGAATGGTGATACTAGGAATAGTAACGGAAATCGAGATTTCTTCCAATGGTTACCTCAGGTTACTTTTATCTCAGGATAGCTTAAGAAAATGTAAGATGGGGATAGACGATTTTGGAATATTTCGAGTTTATGGTTTTTAGAATTAATCTGGAAGAGATAATTAAGAGATAGTTATATTGGGAGATGACATTTTCGAATTGCCAAGTCGAATCTCAAGGAAGTAAAACTATCCATATTCCTATCTCTTCCCAGATGGCCACCCATATTCGTTATATAGGTAGGAATACTTAATACCCCTCTATAGTATTTGATTATAACCTACGAGGGATAAATGTTCATATGGACGAGATATGAGTTCGGAGGGTCGACGCTGCTCGTGTAAGTAATATAATCAAAGGTTTAATATTAGAGTAATAGGTATTGTATTGGTCATATTTCGTAAATTTATACATTATACATGCTAAAAACAATAATTAAATTTACCATTATCACAAACAAATTCAAGAATTTTTTTAAATGCATTGCAAAACATTATCTTGGTACCGATTTCTACATATAATGATTATGTATAATAACAGTTACCTGCACCTCTACATGCGATTTCCAATTGAATAACATGTTGCAGTACCAATTGAATAACATGGTGCAGTAACAATTGAATAACGTGTTGCAGCAACAATTGAATAACACGTTGCAGTAACAATTGGATAACGTGTTGCGGTAACAATATTGAACAACATGTTGCAGTAACAATAATTGACTTTGGCTCTTTAGGTTTAGTGCGTGAAAAAACATCTATATATCTTGTTCGAATATTTCACACGCATAGTAGAGTTTACTTTGTTCATTGTAATTTATTTCCGATTTAAGGTAATTCCGATACTGTTACAGCGTTTGTATTGCTAACCTGATAAAATTTGTTTTAATGTAGGTCTGAAAAATTTTCTTTGCTGAAAAAAACGGCCACTGTTATATCTACTTTCTGGCCAAGGTATTTTCTGTGTCGTAGTAACGCTTGTATTGTTACCTAATTTAAGAAAATATGTATACAGGGTGAGTCAGAAATATGGTAAAATATTTTAAGACATGATTGTAGAGCTAAAAATAAGAAAAAATGTATATAAAGGTAGGTCCGGAAACGCTTCATTAGTGGGTAATGGCTGGCGAAAGATTTTGCTTTGTTTTCAGTTCACCTGGTGAAATTAAGTGATTCTGAAATGTTTTGTTCTTACTTTTTAACTCAAAGAAGGTGGATTTATAAGGAAAATCACCTGAAAAATGAAATAAAACCACTCTAGAGGTTGTAGTGTGAACAGCTTTTGAGAAAAAGTATGAAATTTTCCTATCATCTAATAACAGAAATACCGCCTTAAATGTTTGATGCCCAATAATAACATTGTTAAATGACCAATAAACAAATTGTTTTTCCTAATGCAGATTGTAGAAAATTTAATTCTGAAAACAACCATAGTAAGCAAAGTTATCTAAATGTGTAAATTTTAAGATTTTTTTCCACTAGTCATAAACGCCTATCTGAAACATGTTCTTTGAAGTCTTCGGAGCATAGTAATGCAGGCATCACCCGATCATGTAGGACTGTTGAATAAGAAGAGTTGGTTCTTAATGAAATTTCTGACTATCCTGAAAAGAGCACTAGAGAATGACCTGCACCTAACCTGCTTGATGATGTACCTCTGCATTTGCGCCAAAACATGTAGTTTATGCATGACGGGGCACCTGCGCACTACTCTCAGGCTGTTCGTGGACACCTAAATGAGAGTTTCACAAATCAATGGATAGGCCGAGGTGGAAACAGCAAGATCACCGGACTAAATCCTTTGGACTTTTACCTTTGGGGACATTTAAAAACATTAGTTTACTCTTCCCCAATAGATACAATTGAAGAACTCCAATTAAACATTTCTAATGGAATAGAAACCATTAAGCAGACACCTGGAGTTTTTGAACGGGTCCGAAACACGTTGAGAAGACGCCTGAACGCCTGCATTTTGAACAACGGAGGTCCTTTTGAGCATCATCATTAATCTTCCGGTGAGATTTAAAGTGATCGTAGATATGTTTATTGTATTTAAAAATAAAGTTTTGAACTAAAGATATGTTTGTTTTTCACCAGCTGTTACCAATCTGATACTCATTCCTTATTATAAAACAGCAAAGGTTTGCTGTGTAGTGTAATACGTAAGGAGTCAATTTCATAACTTTTTTACACGTTTAGATAACTTTGCTTATTATGGTTGTTTTCAGAACTAAATTTTCTACAATCTGTATTAGGAAAAACAATTTGTTTATTGGTCATTTAACAATGTTATTGGACATCAAACATTTAAAACGGTATTTTTGTTATTACATTTTTGGCAAATTTCATACTTTTTCTCAAAAGCTGTTCACACTACAACCTCTAGAGTGGTTTTATTTCATTTTTCAGGTGATTTTCCATATAAATCCACCTTCTTTGAGTTAAAAAGTAAGAACAAAACATTTCAGAATCACTTAATTTCACCAGGTGAACTGAAAACAAAGCAAAATCTTTCGCCAGCCATTACCCACTAATGAAGCGTTTCCGGACCTACCTTTATACAACATTTTTTTCTTATTTTTAGCTCTAAAATCACGTCTTAAAATATTTTACCACATTTCTGACTCACCCTGTATACACAAGTTACATAAGTCTTCTTCAGTCAAAAAGCGACTACTTCCGCCTATTGTATTCTTATTCCTCTCAAGGGTAATTCCAGTGCTGTATTAGTAACGTTTGCATTACTTCCCCAAAATTTAGAATATATATACATATACAGACATATATATATATATATATATATATATATATATATATATATATATATATATATAAACATTGGTCTAAAAGCGTATTTTTCCAGTTACCGTCCGGTCTAAGGTATTTCCGGTACCCGTTGTCTCTTGAGTTCATATATACTTGTGTACCAAATTTCACCTTTCTAGGACGGAGGAAGGTAAAAAACAAAACATATTTATTTTAGGGGTCCCAATCCTATTTAAACTTCTATGAGTGGTCGATCTTTATAGGACTGTTTTAATGTCTCACTCATGAAGCACGTGTAGTCAAATCTCATCTTTCTAGGACATTGGGAAGTTGAAGAACAATAGCTAGGTATACATACACAACATTTTGCATGGAGCTTTAAAATTTCTAAATAGGCAACGCTAAGTCCAATGATGTGCACATCCCCCCCTGGGTGTAAATGGATTGGGTTCTATTAGTAAACTGAATCATCGAGAGGTAGTATAAATTTGTCCCACCTTATTGCATGATTAAGGTAAGTTTTAAACTTCCTGAAAAATGCCATAACAATTCCGATTGTAATTAATTTCCTATATTAATGCTTTTTAAATTAATATCTATTATCCCCAAATCCAAGGGAGACGGGACCTAAGAGACACCGTGTCTCTGGAAGTCCTTTACACAATTTATTATAAAAGCTTAACGTTCAGAACATACGCAATTTGCTGCATTTTGAGGCTCTGTATACGAGAGACAGAACAATTGAACACATTTAATTAATTAGAATAATAAGTAGAATGTCATTTTACATTGGTTATATTTTATGAATACGTAAATACATTTTGTGGTAGTGACATCCATTATATATTTCACTCTTTTATGGTATAACACGGAAAACGGACTTAAATGTTTTAAAATATGTTCCGGGAGGTTTCCCGGTCATTTTACTCCGGAAAGTATTATCAAATAAATATAAATAGTACAAGTTGTAACACATTAGGAAATCCTTAGTGGATGTTATGAAACCCTGTCTAAGCCATACCTGTCATTCCTATTCTCAGTAAATTATGGGATATAAAATTGAGATAAACTCGCGGAGCGATGTACTCGACTTAGTATTAAAATTACTCAATTAAGTTTATTTTTAATTGATTCAAAAATGTATTTCAATAATAAAAAATTAGAGTTTTATTAATAATCTGGATGGATCTGAATGTACTGGAGGAGTGGACTGAGAGTTAGTATTATGCCACGAACAGCTGTTTGTTACACCATTATTGGAGCCAAGATCACGGTTATTGTTGCGTCATAGCCGACTCCAAGGTCACGGCCACACGAGAAAGTTGTACCTGACTGACTGAAGACTCTCAGTGTGGTCGTGCTCTTCGTCACCGCACGCTGGTCTGCATAAAAGAGGACACAACAAGTGGAGTAATGTGCAGTGTTTTCCTTTATATTTTATGCACAAATGTTAAAGTGCCTGGTCATCAATCTAAATGCTTTGTTGATTATAAAACAGGCATAATAAAATAAATATTAACAACCTGTTGATTTTCTCAAGTACCCGACAAAGTAAAAATATGTTAATTATAAAAAAGTAATTTGTTAATCGCGGTTTCACTTAACTTAGCATGCAGTACAACAGGGCCGACACTCAATTTCTAGACAGAATTCAAGGATCCTTAAATCGTCATTATCTTGTCAGACCCGGATTGGAAACTCACGGCTGCTCACATTGTATATTGCGTTGCCATCATGCAGTATAGTGGCACGTCGAAGACAACCTCATTCAATTCAGATGAAATCTGAAATCATTGTATTTTTGGATTTAATCCGGAAATTCACAGCTTTGCAACACTACCCATTCATTACAAATTTGTCTATCATCAGGGTTTTCAGATGTAGGTATTACTTACCTATTATGATGAAAAATCCGCAAGTATTTCTGCAAGCTCCAGTTTTTTTTAGGTAATTTCATAGAAACCTGGCTGTTTGCGATTACCTGCCCAACCGAATTACTTGAAACTTTTTGCATTTACTACAATTATGGTCCCTAGAACCACCACAACCTGAAGATTTTTAATATGTATGCAAAATAATGAATACTGTTTTTAGTTAACAAATAACATGGTAAAGTGACAGTATTTACACATAGCTTGGATAAGTGGTAAGCAGTTTTCACTTGCTAAAAAATTAATTTGGTAGCCATTTGAATCTGTACAAATATTTTTCTCAGATATTTTATAACATAGTTGACATATTTCTTACAAATTTCTAGTTATATATGTATATATATATATATATATATATAAAACTAAACTCAAGGTTCATTTTGGATCAATACTTCCCACAAACTAATTTTTGATACTTCTTAAGATTTTGAGATGAAGGGGCTGTTAAAAATTTGGTAAAGTATTTGTTACTTATCAATTTATTACTCATTGTAGAGCAAAATGGAATAGTGTGTAAGACTTATTATTTCTCGAGATAGCAGCAACAGATGTTTGAGAAGGAATGGTTATAATTCTACTATTAAGCATTATATAGCAACATGAAAAAAAAGTAAAGCACCTTCAATTTGAAATTTCAACAACAATTTCATTGCAAAACTAGTAGCAAACGTCAACCGCTACTTGAATTCCTCAGAAATATATATATTTTAAAACTGTAATGAGATCAACAAGGGCTGAAACTATGGAAATCACACCTTGGTGAGAGCCCATTAATGAAGAATTAGAGCGGTCCAGGACTAAAATTTATATTTACCGTATAACATTTAAAGTTAAAAAGTTTGATGAAGGCCTTCCCATTTTAAACCTTTTGGTGCCATAGGTATTTTTCAAGTTGTGCTCTACGAGTGTAAGGCATTTATTACAATTGTGTACCTGCCAGTACCAGAGGGAGTCTATCCCTTTTTGAAATGTGTTGGTAAATAATTTGTATCTCTGTTATTTGTTTCACAAAATTAATGATTTTATATAATTTTACTAGCAGTTTCCTGTGGTTTCACAAGCTTTTTCATAAGCTTTGCCCTTGTATGAGCACTTCTGGATCAAGTGAATTATATTTCTAACGCCGATGTAGAGTTTACCCTGTTGCCACTATAAAAAAAAATGTCAAAAGTGTATGTTTATAGCCATTGTACACATACTTCATGATAAAATGGTCTAACACTCAAGCTTTAAGTTCAATCAGAAATGTATTTTAAAGACAAATATATATATGTATATATATATATATATATAAACTTAGCGGCTTCAAATACTGTTTGGCTATTTAATATATTTAACTGTTTCGTAATTGCAGTTTATACTGTACAGGCGCTTTGATAACTTTGATATTTTGCAGCGTCGCCTAGTGGTAAGTTACATCAATTGGCATAACATATAAACCTTCTACATATACATTCAAATTTTCATAAAGATCAGTCAAATAGTTTCCGAGTCTATAAAGGACATACAAACATTAATCTTTATTTATATCAATAGATAAAGACTCAATGTATTGGAATAAAATACCTAAAATAAATGTACTCAAGTAAAAATATTTTTACTCTAATAAATTTACTTATTTGAGAAAGTTTTTGTTTTCTTTAGGACCTCTTTATTTATTGTAATGAAAAAATAGCTGGGCTCTATTCAATAAATTCACTGTAGATTCCACTGAATTACGAACACACTGTTGAAATTTTATTCTACTTTTTTTTAGAAATCTAACAACTGGCACAATTTTGGAAGTTTTAAAAACAGTTTATGACTTTATAAAGTTAACAAAATATAAAGATAAGAAAAATACAGATAGATTAACACACCCACGAGTAAAACTAAACTGTCAATTATACATTGCAAAAGTTTAGTTTTTTTCTAGTAGAATAACATTTACCATAAAAACCCAGAAACTTAGCAGTGATGATAAGGAAAACACATGGGATCCAAACCCTTTTTGCATTTTCTGCACGTAAATGTTTATTTTCTTCTATTTCCATTGGCCTTTGTGCTAGCTGCACTACAAATACAACAGTTCTCTTCAACAATTTTTTAATTTTGAATTATTAATGATTGTTTTATGACGTCCGGTTAACAGGACATTGGCACTAAAGGCATTTATTATAAATGCAATATTTTGCCAAGGATAGTATCACAGGATGATTATAATAGTAGGGGAGCCCAAGCGGGGATTTTTCACGTTACTAGAGCGCGTCAGAAAATTATATGGGGAGAAATGTCGTACCCTGTAATGTACCCCTAGCACATATGAACCTTTTAAGATAGAGGTCTGCATTGAGGGCAGACCGTCAGACTAGTAAAAAAAATCGATCCTCAGAAAAACTTGTGTGCGTCAGATAAATACAAGGTAAGTTAAGTACATGTAGAACAATGTAGATTTAAATAATCTGACGATTTAAGCGTGGTATAAGGAAATAGGCAAGTCACAAAGGTGAAAAAAAACGTTACCTCGAAATACTCAAACGCAATTGAACTTTCTTTATTTTGAAGGAAATCTTTTGAGGATTACGGAAAAAATATAATCTGACGATTTTCATGTGGTGGGTAGCTAAAACCACAAATAAAGGGTGGAGCGTACAGCCGCTGAGAACTGTATATTTCCCACTCCGCGCCTCTCTTTCTCTGTCTTTCACTCTCTTGCACCATCCGCACACTACCATCTGCCGCCATGATGTCATCTCAGCTGATCACAATAACAACGTGTTTTTGTAGAAGTACGTTTTATTTATTTGTTTGATTGTTCACTCATTTATGAATGATTGTTACAATAATGAGTGATATAAGTGCCAAATGTGTATTTTGTGGAAAAGAAACGTGTGAAAAAAACAACAAAAAATGTTTTTTATATGGTCAGATGAACAATTTTACTCCACATTATTGTCAGATTATCATTTAGAACAGTTAGGACATCGCATTGAACTGCCTGTATAAATATCTGACGCGCTCGAGTATTTTAAGACCACATTTTCACAAATCTGTCATGACTTTCGATCACATCCAAATCGTCAGTCATTTAAATAGGATACTTTTTTGAGTTTACTTAACATTCCCTCTGAATATCTGACACGCTCGAATAAGTAATTTTTTCTAACCCTTTTTATGGCCACCGTCCACTAATTACTCATCAGATTAATATCGCTCGGTTATCAGAAAGACATAGCGCGTATTCATTATGAATGTCTGACGCGCTCAAGTATTTCCATGTGAATGTTCTTTTTTACATTTTTTAAAATTTGTCCACGCTTTCCCTCCACACTGAAATAAAAAACTTAACATAAACTTTTTTCGTTTTAAGACCTAATCTTCACAATCCTATAAGCCCCCATGATGCTTTAGTAACTGCAAATTTAGCATTCCGGGCTCCCCTACTATAAGATATGTTTACTTTTACCAAACCCAAAATATTTCTGCTATAACAGCTGTTTTACAGTTTGAAAAAAAGTCATAACTTTAAGATTTGTAACTTTGTTTTTTTTTCCACTTAAATGTTTCAAAATAAACTTTGCGGAAAAAATGTTAGGAAAAAACTAGATATGCCTGAAAGGTAAATGTCAAACCCAGGCACTTTTTGGAAATTTGTACAAAAAGAATTAAGAGTACTGCAACATTTGGTTCACTTCAACCCACAGTGAGACACCTGACAATTCAACACAATCTTCATTATAGTTTATTTTTCTTGTGTCTTACGTTATCAGCATTCATATTTTGCTTTGTTTCCTTCAATACAGTAGTTACCAAAACTACTTCATCAAATACCTGATCAAATATTGATTACAGTTCCCAATATTCAATTTATGTACTCACATGACTATTCCACTATTTCCCATTCGAGCACACATTCCTTTGTTTTTCTTTATTCCAAGTAAATTTGTCAGAACCCTCAAAACTTTCCCACAAGTCTAAATAATCTATCCACTTAGTGTAAAATTGAAAAACATGTGACTCAAGTCGTATTCCCTTGTTCTACTGCCAGAGAAAGCTTTAGTTTGGCCATCATTGGAATGAACTTGCTGCTACCAACTAACTTCTGTAAATTACATATAAACTTCACTAGCAGACATATTTCTTCTTTTTCCATCTTCTAAGTAGTCTTTGAAATATTTGTAGGGTGCCATGAAGAAACCACAAAAATTTCATTGACAGGATCATCCTCAAGGAAAGTTTTGATAACTTTAGGGGAAGAGGCAGAACACTGGGACAGAAAGTATGATTTCGATCCATCATAAATTTGGAGTATTCTGTCATGTTGAACTATGAGACAAATTGTTTCAACTGAATGACTCAGACAGTATAAATACAAAAGAATGTGTAAATATTGGTTCTACACTAAATCATAACTGACACCGGGCTAGATACAATTATGAACAATAAATAGTTAAACAGTATTTTGTCTAGCTATTTTTGAAGCTTTGTAAAATCTCCCTTTAAACACCTCCAAAATCTGTATTAGTATTATCTGCACACAACATGAAACTTAACTAATACAGAAGCTTGTTTGTCTGTAGCGATACAAAAACATAATCAGTCAAATGTTCTGCTGTTTCACCACTTACATCTCTAGTCAGTACATGTGTGACACCAAAAGAGGGCAAACAGTACCTAATAATTACAGGTATTAACAAGATCCAATCTATTTGAAGCATCAACAATAACTGTAACAAAGTGAACATCTACTACTGCCATCACTATGCCAAAAATAAAAGATACTATTACAATTCCTTCATTCTTGGTTTTAGCACTTGACAACTTCAAATCTACAGTTTACTAATTAACTTGACTGGTAATCATATGATTTAAAATATGCTGGACAATATGAAAAACAAATGTAGCTTCTTTGGCTGCACACAATAACTCCTCAGATTTTGATACCTTTTTAAGTGTAAACTGTTTTGCCAGTTTTTGAAGCTAACAGTGCTTTTGTATGTTTTTTGGTCTCCATATGTTTAATTGTCATATTAACTACCAAGAGCTATTGAAAACTCAAAATTACAAACACTACAGTAAACTTCATCACTGTCTTATCAAGCCTTCTTAATAAAAGTGTACACTTTTTAAGGTCTTTATAAAAAGCACATTTTATTTTCAGTTTACTTGCCATTATTCTGTAAGACAGTGTTTAACTATTAAATTGGTTACTAAACAAACAGACTTGAACTGGAATGGAAGAAAACTGAATAGAGCCAACGGCGACAACTCACAGTCCACAGTTGATGGGCGAGTTCATTTCCTGGTAGGAAACGATAGAACACTGTCATTTAAATTGGTATAAACTGTTAATGTTACAATATACTTCAAATTGATTACAGGTTTAAAAAATTAACATTGAAAGGTATGGACATGGTTCTAAAAATACAAACTGTCCATACTACGAGGGTCGTCCAGAAAGTAAAGAACGTTTTGTTATAAGTCAATAAAAACAAAAGATAAGAGCATGAAAATTTATTTATAAATACTTATAAACTTACTCTATTTTTCTACAAAATCGCCGGAACTGTCAAGGCACTTGTTGTAGCGTGGCACCAGTTTTTCTATACCGACGTTATACTGTTCTGCCGCCAAGGAATGAAGCCACGTTTTTACTCCTTCTTTGAGGTCTTCGTCACCCAAAAAGTTTTTTTCCGCCTAAAAACACTTTCAACTTTGGAAACAAGTGATAGTCACTCGGAGCCAGATCTGGACTATACGGAGGGTGTCCGAAGATTTGCCATTTGAAAGAATTGAGTTCTGCTTTGGTTCGTGCACTGCAATGAGGCCGAGCATTGTCGTGGATCAGCACCACTTTCGACGACAGCATTCCGCGTCGTTTGTTCTAAATAGCGCGGCGAAGCCGATGCCAGGTCTCGATGTAGGCCTCTGAGTTGATTGTTTCGCCTCTCGGCATGAACTCTACATGGATTAGACCTTTTCGGTCCCAAAAAACTGTTGCCATCAATTTCCTGGTGATCAAATTTGGTTTTTCTTTCCTGTTTTTTGTTGGTGAATTCGAGTGATGCCATTCCATTGACTGGAGCTTTGTCACCGTAAACTGCCTTAATTTGCCTATAAATTTCAATAGGTCGAACATTCTGTGCATTCAGAAACCGTATCACACTACGCAGTTCACACTTGGCGGGATTTTCAATTAACGCCGCCATTTTAAACTTTCACAGGAGACGCAAACGTGACCTCACGGTACCGCTACTCAGCTCACACTGAGGCAGTAGGTGTGGCTAACGAACAAGCTATCTACCGCGGTGGTGGGTGAACTGCGCCGCCCGTGATGCGCAATCGTTCTTTACTTTCTGGACGACCCTCGTAAATACAAACGTAGGGCAACCCTATCCCAGCTCAAATTAAAAAAGTAAAAAGTTGTTACATTTTAGTTTTTGATAGCCTTTCATACAATTTTTTTAAACCTATAAATGTTAGGTGCAAAAAATTGGTTCAAAATAGAGTTTAAAATTTTAGCAACATAATTGTTTGTTTGTCCATTTTAAACAATAGTAACATACCTGCCTATTCTCTAGAGTATTCCTTAAAAAGTGATAGTGAACAATTATTGCATAGTTCTGTTATTGTAGGTAAAATGGTTTTCTCCCATACACTTGCAAATTTACAGAACATGGTTCAGTACTTGTGTATTACTTTGGGGCCATAGCACTAAAAGGTTGGAACTTTTGACAATTTAAGTTAGAGTCATTGATCAGGACATTCAGAGGACCAGTTACGTGGGGAACCATACGTGAAATTACATCATTGATATTTTTGTAGCTGTCAGTTGTTACACCACCTGGCCAATTTTCTAATCTATGAATGAAACCAGTATCAGAGTTTGCCAAATTCAGCATACATCTTATTGACTAGATCAAGATTTTCTTTACAACAGAACTTGTTATAAGTATTACTTTTTAGGCATTAGCAATAAATTCAATGTCTATTCTGAAACTCAATTGATTGGAAATGATCCAAGGATATTTGTTGATCATTTGATAAAATATTTTAGTCAACTTTCCAAATTGTTTCTATGAAAAATCTTACACTCTGATCATGTCAAAAAGATTGTTTTGTTGAAATCGTAATAAATTGAACTAGCACAGTGATTTCATTTTGCGAAAAGTATGATGAGGATTGGTAATAAAATTTTACAATCATTATTATAAAAGTATTTATTTTTTTACACGTTTTTTAGCTTAGATTTCCACTTGCAGAGCTTAATGACCTAAATTAAAAACCTCTAATCACATAACATAAGATAATCTTTCTAATTTGAGCTTCTTCGTTGAGGTACTGGTTCTTCTCTGACCTTCATGAACACTCAGAGCACTGAAACCAATGAATAAAATTATCACATTGCCATTAAAAGGGCAATTTTTTTGTTAATTTACACATTAAAAAAGGAAACCAAATTTGTTATAAAATAGACAAGCATTAGCTTAGTTTTTGAACTAATAAATACAAATGTATTCAGAACATTTATAAATACATTAACAAAATATTCAAGGAACTGAATAAACTGATTTCTTGTATTCCTGTTTGGGTTTGAAAAAGTGACCTTACTCATTAGAGTCTGGTACTGAATATTTTAAGATCACTGCTTACTGCAGTCAAAAATACATTTAATTCTTGAAAACAGTTTTGTTGATACTTGGCTGATCAGGATCTAAAAATAAAACATTACTAAGATCGAAATTTGAATGTTAGTGAAAATAAAACATGTTTTGTAAGATCATGACATAGAGAAGAAGAAGAAGAAAGGGGGTTTACATTTGTTCCTGACCATTATCTGTAATTATTTTTGGGTTTAAACATTTTGTTTCATAAAAAATTATATTATAATATAAACTTTGAACATTTTCAATTTTGTACTCCCAGTAGAACATGTACTGAGAACAGCATAAACTAATGTATCACTTAAATCTGTGCAACGCAATGGATGTTCAGGTGTAACTCATAATTAAATAAACATATTGGGTTAAAACAGATTGGTTTACTTTGAAGGATGAATGTTGGTGTAGTGGTATTGCTCCATTTATGTACAATTATTTTTCAAGCCTAAACACGAGGAAGTAATCCAGCTTTGATTGGAAGAGGTTAACGGAGCTATAGGTTAAAGAAACCTGCGCAGAAGCAAATTTCTGATCAGTACCGCGCAGGAGGGGCCCCCCTCTGGCGGGGAGTGGAGCCAGCACCTTCTTGTACCTGTTTATCAGCTGTGTGGATCGTGTCTCGTTCTCACAGTTTTGTTTACACTGCAGCTACTTTACCTGTTCTATATTTTTGTTTAGACGTATACAAGTGTCGAAGTCTAAGCGTAAAATATTAATTGAACCGATTAATGTAGCCATAGATGTATCCAGGAAGCTTACATTTTGCTTTGAGGTTAGCCTTGCAGTGGCAGTGGCCATTATAGATGTGTCGTTCAATTCGAACGGGTCAGTCAAGTGAACGAGTGATCCGGATCAGAGTGTTTCAAAAGACCCGTTCACCTAGAATGTTTCGTTCAATTTTTCCTGGCAACTAAATAAATATTTGTTATTTTTTTCAAACCAGATATATTATTTTTTAATGACCGTTAAAACTTACAATATTATTAACACTTGTGCTAATCCCGTAATTTTACGGAACGGCGAAACTTCCGAAGAATGCTAATCCCGTAGTTTTACGTAGTTGTCATTTCAATTGGTATTATATTACATTGTCCGTATTTAAACGGGTTTTGCCTACTCTACAATGTATTTGGGTTTTTAGTAACACAATTCACCGCTAGAAAGCGTCAGATGTATTGTATGAAGTTAATGACAAAGCAACTTCGGTCGCGTTGTTTACCGTGACTGCTGACGTGACGTTCGTTGCAGCCGGCAGTCGATGTCGCAATCATGGCTTCTCGCAGCTTGAACGACGTTGCGATCAATGATGTATTAGATGAAGATAGTTTTATTGGTGTAGATAGTATTTTTGACGATTCTGACATTGATCCTGATTTAATGGAAGATTAGACACATACTTCAGGTAAGAATAAGTAAGTCTATTTATCATATAAACATCAGTCTAAAAGTTTGGTTATGTTATTGTTTTCGTGAATCAAACTATAATTTGTATTATAATAAATTAACTTTATTCAACTAATATTCTATTCTTATGAATAAAATGAAAATATATTCATATTTTACATAGTATATTATTATGTTACAGATGCTGAAAACAGTGCTGACAGCGAAAGTGATGCCGACGCATCAATATGACGGCATAGTTTTTTCTCAAAAAACTACAAAACATAAAAACATGATTTGTATTATTCAAAGGACAGTTTATATTTGTAAATGGGTCATTGTAAATAATTGTATATATGCTTAGTTTAGTAAGTTAGATAAAAAAAACTGTCTCAAAAAATAATTTTTTTCCAAAAATAAATGTTTTTAAAAAACATTTTTTTATGTGTAGTTTTTAAAAAAACCACTAACAATCTCACGTTAAAAGAAAGACGAAAGTAAGCTGAATTAAGGCATGTAAGTATTTTTCTCATACCTTAAATACTTTTTTTTTAATAAATTTTTGAAAACCACCAAAAACGCCCAGCATTCTACAGAGTTACATGTCATTTAGGGCCAGCACTCAAAGTGTTAAGTTCACTTAAAAATTCTTATCCATGGAAAATTGCTTAACATCATATGGAACTAACTAAAACTATAGAGTATATGCATAACTATAGAGTTATATTAGGTTACACTAGGCCCCCAAAATTGTTCAGTCGTTACTTTCGTTCACTGCTAACCGATTAAGAATAAAACCGTAATCATATAACTCAACGGGGAGAGTAGGGGTCTCCCCATTTGTAGGTAATAACCTTACTTATGGTAAATCAAAGGGATATCAATCAACCAAGTCCATTGATTATAAGTATTAACATTTAAAATATTTAGTAATGTATCTAGTAACTGACAATTAGATTTTTTAAATATATTTTAACAGACATATTAGCATTTACTAGATTTCTGAAATAGTACATTTATTGTTATATATCTATCCATTCACTGTACGATATGCTAGTTTAACTGAACGAATCGCAGCAGTGAACAAGAGCGACTGAGCCAGATCAATCATAGAGCGAATGCCGAGCAGTGGTGGGGATACTAGGAGAAGGCGGCATCATAGCGTCGGAGGGGTATTTACCCCACCCTGCGTGAACTGAAATCATCCAGGGTATTTTTGCAAGCGGTTTACCTATAGCTTCCTTCCCCTTCTTTACATTTCAATTTAGCTAAATAACTTTATTTTAGTGACAGCCCTGCAATTACTACTATACACACAGAATGATTTCAACAAAAGTTTAGAACACTTAGAATAGCCTTCAATAAGATGCTGCCAGATGTGTACTGAATGTAGCTACACAGCACTACTACCTCCACTTCGCATGCCTCAGTAACTTACTTTCTGAATGACTTTCGTATACATATGTGTGTATGGGGGACTTATGCAGTATAATAATGTGGGCTTGTGAACACAATGATTAATGCAATTTTTAATAGATTCAGACTAAGTTTGGTACAGTGACAGTATTTATATATAATTTGGATGAGCATTAACCATCCCAGGGAATAAAATGTTTAAAGACTACTCACTTTTATAAAAATCTTTAACTCAGACAATTTCCTACCAGAGGCCCAAAATGATAGTTTAAAATATGTATTATACAATTTTAAATCACTCACTGCGGGTGACGACAATTGTCATGCAATACTGACGTGCTATGCAGATGACAATAGCAATCTGCTCGTGTGAGCCTAGCAGTTGCTGTGGAAAGTTGTGCCTGTTTCATACATTGGTTATTCGCAATCCTTCGTGGTTCGTAATTTTTGTTCGCTGGCTATGCTGTATTGTTTATTGTGTGTAGTGTATGGTGTAAGGGGACTGTGTATGTGTGTTCATTATTGTCTTTAGGCAATATGGAGGATGACAATGAACTAATGGAAGACTTTATGACTGAACAGGAGGATTCCGATTCAAGTTATATTTTTACATGTTTATGGACTGTTTCAATTTTTTACACTATTTATGCAATTGACAATGTCTTCTGCGAGGGACAGTGCCATTCAGAAGTAATAGACCCAGTGTCCTGCAGTAATGACTAAGCAGGGACTGGCACCAGGTGTGGCTGACAATTTTATTGTTGTCACAGTTATGACTACCAAATCTGGCAGTGGGGTTACCTGGACAACCTTTTTGGCTGATCTGACTTCATTTTGGGCAAGTTCTATTAAAACTTTTTACATTACTACTTTTTCTAATTGCAAAAAGATATTTGTCCAAACCCAATTTATTATAACAACTGTTTGGCATAAAAGTAAGTGGCAAAATGTAAAACATTCTAAATTATAATTATTAAGCAAAGCTAAACTTCAAAACTAAATTAACAAAACAACAAACAAAACTTTTAAGGACATTTAATGAACTCAATTTCCCAAAAATGTTCTAAAATTGAAAATAAAGGATTAGAAAAAATAAATAAAAATTCTCAAGTATTTTAATCTAGGAATGGATACGATTAAATACCTTGAATGATTTTTGGTAGTTACAGACGTTGCAGCCAATGCAGTCAAAAGAATCGATCCGTGCTTATTAAAAATCACTAGAAAAATGAGTCGTAAATTATGACTTCATCAGTAAAAAAAAAAACCACAAGAACGAGTCATAATATACGACTCATATCAGTTCCAGGGTTAACACTGAAGAATCCAATACCACTTTTTATTGTATATTTAAATAAATAATTTTATATATTTTTACAAAGTTTTATTCACACCTTAAATAGAATTTAATTTAATCTACCTTGTCTCTCTGATGTGTGAACAGCCAGGCCCACTCATGCTCATCAAGCGTTGCAACATGACAGAGGCAAATGACAAATTTGACGACTGGTCACCTAAAAAAGAATAGTTTAAATAAATATCCAGTACTAAACAAAAAAAGGTTTTTTTGGAGGTACACAAAATTTTGTACTCACTGTGAAACAGCATACAAGAAAATATTAAAAACATATAGGCCAAAATAATATGCTACTTGTAATATATACACTTATCTTACATTAAATGCATTTATACCCTTCCTCTGTAAAAAATTGCACTAAGTATATACAGTAGTGTATTACTAGCAACCCGCAATAAACATATATGTTGCAATCTACTTATTGTGGTTAGTGAACTACCCTGCCATTCATCCCTCGGTCATATTTAGATGCAAACTCTTGTAGTTCCAATAACATCTGCTAGATGTCTGAAGCATGTTGTAATGTGTAGCACTACTCTACTGGATGGGACCATCTAGCTCCCGGAAAACGCTACGATTAGTGTCATATCTACACTGCTATCAGTTCGGCTGTTTCACACCTACCACCAACAGGTTTTTTATTAGTGTTGTGTTTTTGTAAGTAATAGCTGTATAATTTATGTCTATACAAACTACAGTACAACCCCGATAAGTCGGCCCCCGTTAATCCGTAAGTCCGGCTAACCCGGACCGATTTTCAATTAAAAAATGAAAAATCAGACAAACATTTAAATAATAAAAACGTAATATTTTTGAGAGGTATAGTATCCGTGAATCGATGTTGCATCAGTATTTGATAGGACTGTACGATAGTGAGTGTGTGACTCATGGCACACGGCGGCCGAGTGGCGGTCATTGTCCCGAATTCCCGGAAACAATAACAGACCTCAAATCCTCTCTGAAGTCGATGAAAATCACATTACTCTGTGGTTAGGGGCAGACAATAACGGAGGCTATGAGCCACTTACTGAAGAGGAAGTGATCGCGTTGTTTTTACCTGATGCTAATGAATCAGACGCTGAGGAGGCAGACGGGGACATTGAAGATCCAGTGATGAGTCATGGAGATGCAGTGACCAAACTAAACGAACTAATGGTTTATTTCGAGCGGCAGGCAGAAATATCGCCGGCTGAATTGCTCATGTTGAGGAGACTATGGGATCGCACAGCACGCAAGCGGCAGACGACATTGGCACAACCAAAGCTGACTGAGTGTTTTTACCAGGAAATGAACAGTTATAAATGTACTGTAAGGATTAATAATAATTAAATGTCCATATGTTTGATGATTTTACAATTATAATGGAGTTTATCTGTAAGTATACCGTATTTTATTAATATTTACCTAATTCTCCGGCTAACCCGGATCGGCCGCGGTCCCGATTAATCCGACTTATCGAGGTTCCACTGTATTATTATCTTTTTATACTTCCGATTACTATCAAAATGGATTTTTTTTCTTAAAAACAGTTTGTTTTATAAATAAATTATACAAAATAGTTTATGTTAGAATAATTAATGGTGAAGTAATAACATAAAATAATTTATATATAACATATATGAGTGTGTGTACGCACACACATTAATTATTACATGTTATTTTTATTCCAAAATGTCCAAATTTCTGAACGTAATACAAAGTATCAATATAATAATACACAGTTATCTAAAGAAGTGAAAAAACATAACTTTTCGGACCTCTTGGATCTTTGGAAAAGTTGACACAAAAACAGTAGAATCAGATGATGGCAGGGATGTTGGAAGGCACAGACGGACCTGCTGTGTACATTCTAAAGCGTTTAAGGCATCAAAGACACTGGTGCCAAAAAATGATTACATCAGATTTTTCTTACAAAATGTCACAATTTCTGAACCAAGCCACTATAAAGCATCAATCAAACAACAAAAAAAGGTGACAACAAATTTAATAAAATTCCAGTGGTATTTTTAAATTTTTTTTATTTTCCCTGAGCATAGCAAACCGATTTAAAGACGTATATAGAAGTCTTTTATGGGTTCATTTAGATAATTCAACAATCCAAAATGGATATGGTCCCAATTAATCCGAATTATTGATGTTCTAATGTAATTATAATTCAAGACCTGGTGCAGATACATCCATGTAAATGAATACATAATACAATTGTAAACATACGCACTGTAAGTCATTTGGTATACAATTTTTTTTAAATAATAAAGGTTTGCTTATAGCAGAGCAGGTCTAGCAAGAGCCGTGGGCTAAAGATGCGCAGTAGCCTAGAGGTCAGATGTAGGAGTGGGGGTAGCAGCTGGGTCAGTTCACTGCTGTCAGGCGTTGGAATCGTGTCGTTCCGTTGTGCTGACATCTAGCGTTCACGTGGCCGTGCTGTCGTTGTTGTAGGTGTTATAATATAGTGGACGAAAAGTATTGCATAGCCAAAGTCGAGAAATCATTGCAAATGTGTGCAAATTTATGAAACTGGAGCTGCAATACATTTAAAACAAATTCAATGTCGTGTAGCAGAAGCCACGGGGGTGTCACAGACGTCTGTAAAGAGAATTATTGCAGAAAGCAGAACTGTTGTTCAGACTGAAACTCAGTTTTATACGCAAAATAAAAAAAGAAAAAGTAAAGAAAAAAACGGAGTTAGATGAGTTTGATTTATGCGTTGTCAGGCGAACTGTAAATGAGTTCCACAAAATCAATGGCGAACGACCAACAGTAAAAACTCTATTACCAGCTCTCAGAGAAAAAATTAATTTGACAGGGACTAAATGGTCGTTTACACAAGTCCTTTCTCTGAAGGAAATCAGTTAATAACAGGAAAGTATTGGCTGAAAAAATTGATACAAGGGAACTATGTTTAAAATATTTGAGAAATATCCAGAATTATCGATCAGAAGGTAGGCCAGTAATCTATATGGACGAGACCTACGTTCATTCTACACACACAAAACCCTTGAGTTGGAGTGATGGAAGCGAGGCAGGTTTAAAAACCCGTATTAGTAAGAGCGAGAGAATAATAATTGTTCATGCCGGTAACGAAGATGGCTTTGTAAATAATGCACTATTGACGTTCATTTCTGGGAAAAAAACAGGGGATTATCATGGTGACATGAATTTCAGCAACTATGAAAAATGGATACGAACACAATTAATTCCTAACATACCCCAAAACTCTGTTATTGTTATTGATAATGCACCCTACCACAATGTGCAGTTGAACCCAGCTCCCACGTCGTCAACTTTAAAGGCAGACATGATACAGTGGCTATCAGAACGAAACGTACACTTTTCTAAAGAAATGTTAAAACCAGAATTGTACTCAGTTATTAAAGAAAATAAACTAAAGTACAAAATGTTTAAAGTAGATTCTATTCTGGCAGAAGCCGGCCATTCTGTTTTAAGGTTACCATCATACCACCCAGATTTAAATCCTATTGAAATGGTATGGAGTTTACTTAAGGAGAGTGTAGCCAAACAAAACGTTTAGTTTAAATTAGCTGAAGTTCAACAACTGGTAGTAGACATATGTAGCCAGACAACACGAGAACAGTGGAGTTCTCGTGTGAACCATGTAAAAAAAGTGGAATTGAATTACTCTGCATTAGAACTGGAAATCGACGAAATTAGTGAACAAATAATAATTAATTTGGGAGAAGATTCCGACACAAAAGATGACAATGATGACAGCCATCTAGAAAGTGATGATGACGGGAAAGAATGGGTGACGTGGACTTGAGTGGAATAGAACCCCTGATTTAAATAACTGTAAGTTTTTATTTTATTTAAATAGTTCTAGGATTTTATACAGGCTAGATAATATTATTTCGTCATATATAGTTTAAAGCCATAGATGATGTAATTACTAATATTAATATTAAGGTATAAGTAGTTATGATTGAGTTTAGAATGTCGTATCTGTGAATAGTGGTTGCTTGTGAGCACGTCGGCGCCGCTCGGCGAGGCCAGGCAGGCGGATCAGTGCTTCCCTCCCTCTTGCCCCACTATGCCCTACTCCACTTCCCCTCTCGTGCCGGTCATGGCTCTTGCTAGACCTGCTCAGTTATACTTTCTTACGTTTTGCTAATGATAGCAAATAAAATAACACACAAACACATGGGAGGTTTTTATACTTAAGTCATCATTGTTATTTGGTATCACAAAAGCATTTATGAGCATAAACAAAACTTTATTTTTTGTATCAATTAATGGATTTTTATAGGACTAAGGCAGGTAAAATAAAATAAACCCTACCTACAATTACATTTACATACATTTTTTATAAAAACTGAAGGTTGGACTGCTGCATTTAAGAATCCTACAAAAAGGAGATTTTAGTAACTTTTAATAAGATTATAGTAAATTGGAGAACCCATACAATGCACTCTTCTCTTTATAATCAACTGGGTGTTCTGCTGCCTAGACTTTGTTACAATAGTTCACATACCTACACAGGACCAAAAGATCGAAAGACTATTGTAATCAGAGCACAATGTTTTAACTCACCGATCAGGACACAGATAGAGAGATTCACCAACTTTATTTTCCACCTTTTGGCCTCATTTCAGCAATCTGTAACAAATACATGCCTTTTGAGTGGTTCTCCATAACAATAAAATTCTCCACTTGCAAGAATTAAGATTTTTTCACAAAAAGCGCAGAAAATAAATGCAATTTTGTAAAATTAAATAACAAAAAAATAAATTCAAAAACTTACACATTGGTTAACAAATAATGCCAGAAAACAATACAAATATTGCAATACTCACAATCAAACCTGGCTGTCAATAAGCGGACTCATCTGCAATGTAATTGTAACATCTTAAAATGTAACATCTAAATTTTAATGTAGGGTCATAAAAATCTTTGGCATTTGGCTAACTGGGAGTATTTAACTTTCCTATTAAGAGAGTTTACAAAGCCAAGAGATATTCTTACCAGTTTCTTCAAGATCGTAACACACACTGCACAGCCTGCACTATAACATTATCTTGTGGGCCTACCTGTTCAAACAACTTTAGAACTTAAAATGTTCTGCATTTTGGTGGAGTAAAGAAAAGTTCAACAGAATAATCATTGCAGTTAAGAATATTTGGACAATGTACGACAGGCTGTTGTGTGCAACTACCTTGAGTTTTACCCCAGAACAACAATGTTAGATCTCAAAACACTTTAATGCCCTTAATTTGGATAGTAGAAAATGAGAGACTACGATGCATTTTAAAGGTAAAATTAATATGCATCCAAATGCTTTTTACTTTACCTTATAAATTGCATACTTTTCAGGTATTTAGCAAAACAATAATGTTAAAAAAATGCTGAACAACCTTCCCATCTGGTTAATTGCAATTCTTATGTTACAACCAGATAAATGGGGTCAAAACTGACTGCCACAAACATTTCTCACTCAGATGAACAACTGCAGCAAACACTGCTTTTCAACGTGAACTCAAGTAAAACAAAATGCCTACTACCATTTAACAAATAAATAGAAAATTAGGTATAACTATTTATGCAAGTGTTTCCACTATTTGAACATGACACATCAAATAATGTACTAAAAACTTGTTGCACGACAAGGTTTATTTAAAAGCTGTAGTTTTTCAGTGGAATAATTGTGTGGTAATTCGACAAAAGGTGATTTAAGAGAACGGTAGAATGGTATTTTACAGTAAGAGACCTTACCAGGTATAATTGCTGCCGCAGTCCTGCCACACTTTACAAGCGCCAGCATATGCTGAAAAAAGAATGAGTAAAATATAAAACATGTCTGAAACAAGACGGTATAGTGACTAAATCCTCCTTTCTGATAGTAACAATCTGTTATTGTTTTAATTATTGACAAAAAAAAACTATGAAATGTTCAAAAATTCCATCAAACAAAAGATGATATATTTATTTGGAATTTTCTAAATTGTATATGTAAAATTATTTAATAATTGATATAAAAAGGATTGGTTATTATTAGCAATATCAACAGCATCATTAAGGTTAACATCTATTATTTGATATGATAATGAACGTTACTTACTAATTGGATTGTGATGAATCCATTCTTCTTTCATCTTAAGGCAAAATACTACCATTTTACTCTTTTTTTGTTATTAGTTCTAATTTTTCATTAGCATTTGTTCATCTCAATTAAATTCCTACTACATTAAAAAATGTAATAACACTGAATATTTTCTGGTATCGATCAATCTCAGTTTAAATCTTTCTCACCAATAATAACTTGTATTTTTTCTTTCTCCAATATTAATAGTGCACTGTTAAGTCATAGGTGAAAAACCACTTTGATAATTAAGCCATTCTTTATCTTTGCCTTCATTTCAGTATTACATATAATAAATGTATGACTAACTCCCCAAAAGAGGTGTGCGAGTATGGGTGTACAGACACAAAACTTAATTTAGTGTGGCTCCTAATCTAATTGCATGGCTATGATTTCTAAAGAAATTCATGTACTACTACAAGTATAAATGTTACTTTATTGTTTGAATACCAAATATAACTTAAGTCTAAAGCCGGGTCTGAATCTAATTTTGATCCATTATTTTACAAGAACAGGATTACAGCTCTCTGTTTCCACTTTTATGGTCCACAAATTGGATTGAGTTTTAGGTAACAACCACTAAGGGAGTGTGAGTACTTCATCTTTGTTCTTACTTTATTGTGTAATCATTGTATTAATTTTTTAAATAATTCTTACAAAATAAAATACTAAGTCTCTGTAGGTCACTTTTAGTCACTATGTTTAACCATATTGTAAATTTGCACTCAAAATAAAATCTGGAAAAACAGATTTGACATGTTCTGCTCATTTTCCACCAACAGAATATTGCGTTAAAAACTCCAGACTTTATTAAGAAATTATTCTTTCCTTGTGACATTATTTTTTAAAACCACAATTTAAAAAGTAACGTGGGTGATATTATATCAAGATATATGTTTTTTTGTCAAACTATTTGACTGCATCTAATGAGAATCATTACAGTCTTGACAAGACAGTCTGAATTTTTAATCATAATCAAATTACGATATGTTAATTAACGAGAAGTTGTGCAGTATAAAGCCACACTACTGCTTTAATAATTTCTTCAGTTTCAAAAACCAAAATAATAAAAAGAATTGTTTACTTCTCAATAGTAATCTTAATTAGTAATACTAAAACACAGGAATTTACCTCATGAGTTTGAAACAAATATATTAGATGTGACATGTGCGGGTGATACCAGTAATTTTTCAACCCTCATAATAGACGTGAAGGTAAGGTCTGAGCTCTCGGTACCTGTTTATTATTTCTTAAGGCTGAGAAAACGTTGACAACATATATAAAATGTAATTTAAATATTTTATTTTGCATTTAGGTACATCTTTTGCTTGTAACGCTATACTATGGATGACATCTACAATATCCTTGGCCTGCTACTTATAAATTGAAGGTGAAGATCGTCAAAAGCCTCCCACAACAATTTTACTGCACCTTTTTCTGTATGTATAACCATTCTCAGAAAATTAGTTATAATCACAAGAACTGTTTTTTATACTGAATATAATGCACATTCAAAGAGCTCTAGTTAGGTTTGTTATTTACATTTAATTACTTATGGATTTTGAATACAGTTACATGACTTCTACAAATTACATTATATATATATATATATATATATATATATATATATATACACACACCACCTGTTGTATGTTATATTTAGTTTTGTCTATTGAAGAACCCAATACTCGCACACCCATCAAGTTAAAATAATCAATCCCTAACATAAATAACTAGCTCCTTGTGTATTTTGCACAATGATCTGGCATCTTTATATGTTGTCAATTGTTCCTTATTTCTTCAATCGGATACTGAAGTTTTGGTGCTCTCTAAGTTTATGTTGCTTTTCACTTAAAGAGTCCTGAAACTTTAAAAACTTAGCAAAGTATATATGTATATATGTATATACATACGATTAATAAAATATGAACTTTCTAACTAACCTAAAAAAAAAAACTGTTAAATAACTACTCTAGTAAATAACCCAATTGAATGATTTACATTTGACGATAACTTTTTTAAAAGAAATCCTGAATTAAACCATAAATACTACATGACTTGAGTGAAATGTAGCTATTTTAAATTAATTGAATGAGAACAGTATTAGCTTAATTTAAATTGAAGCATATCAAGTAAAAATAAAAACTTCAAATAAATATTCTACTTCATGCTGATTAAATGATTAGTGACTTAGGCTTTTGAACACAACTTAATGATGTGCGAATATTTTTGTCCTACTGATAACTCACTGAAAAGTGTTGTTACAATTGAAATGTTATTGTGATTTTAATCACTGTAACTATTTTTAGTGAAATATTAATTAATCAGAGCAAAGCAAATAAAGTTAGCACTTTGGTATCTTATTAAATTATTTGTTACGGTTTTGCTACCAATTATCAAGAACTCAATACAGGCTCATCAAAATGATAGGGACACACCAATTATATCATGTTGCAATAGACAGATTTAATATAAAAGAAATTGTCACTTTTGAATAAACACTAGAAAATAGGAAAAGAAAAAAAACCAGTAGCATTACAACAAGAATAACTGATAACAATGTTATAGATGTTCTATATAAGCTCTATGTGTTACACAGCAGACACAAAATAATTCTTAAGCCAAGTCCTGACCAGACTGTTATGGGTATTGACGTAAACACTCTCATAGCTCTTCTTAAGTGCTGCATACATTCCAAGAGGCTCAATGGTTCTGGGGGAATAAAAACTTGATCTTTAACATAACACTTGTTAATTAAGTCTTATAAGAACCTGACAACTGAATTGATATCGGCCATGTAACCTCCGGGGTTCATATTATAGAAAACCTATAACGTTGTAATAACTCTCTTAAATGTCCTTTTTTGTAACGCTACTATTTATTTTTTCTTCCTACTAAACCTGTTGAACTGTATTAATTAAAAAATTCCCATTTCTTCTTGAATAATCCTGTTGTATTTTATTTGCTTTGAATTACTCTATTCCATTCTTAAGTAGAAAATTTTAGAAGAGGCACCACAACTTAGAATGTAGCTTCTATGGTGTTACATCTCACTTTCTGTGTTGTGTTAACTGTTCTGCAGCATGGAGAGCATTTCTGCCCTACCTCAATATATTCTAAAAAAAAAAAAAAAAAAACAAAGAATCCCCATAAATACCAGTAGGAGTGCCTCCATCTACTCTTTTGACTTGTTACTTTCATTTATGTAGTTACATAATTCTTTCATTCTTAGTTTACCTATATATCATGCCTGATCTATCATATACACTCTAACTGACGTAATAAGCAGCTATAAGCACTATACTCTTGAACATTGTTTAGATTTACAACAGGTTGTCAGTGTAGATATGGAAGTGGTACCCTAAAAGCGAGATTCCAGTGTTTTCCATAACTTCTGTATTTTAGGGCCCATGAGTAACTCCATTTATATTGACTAACCTCAGATATTCAGATTAAACATGTGTTTACACTAATTCTCACAAAATATAAGTAGATTTAAAACTTAATCTCATAATTTTCAACAAACAAAAAATTCCTAAACTACAATAATTATGTAAGAAGGATAGAAAACCAGTATTTTAAAGCAGCATCATGATCCCTTGGTATGTACTGCTTTGCAGTACCCTTTACTGTATTATCTAGTTTAAAGTTGGAAAGTTTTCTTAAAATGAAATTATAATGCAGAAATAAATATTTAAATTAATTATTATTTAACTAAATATAGATGGAGTTTACATTTTATTGGCAATAGATATGTATACAGCATTGACAAATCTATCCATAAATAATTCCTAGGATAGGATACATTCTTGTAATTCCTTCCTTTTAATTTAATTACAGGTAAGCAAGGCATATTCACTTTATAATAATATAAAAATTTGAAAAAATGTTTGGAAAGTAATTTTTTCCTTCAAATGTGTTAAGACTAATGCATCCTCTAGATGCAAAACTTTACTTTGTGAATCAATTCCTATATATTCCTAGAGTAACTAACTATATGTGTGACTTCCAACAATAAAATTGTGTAGGATATTCAGTTATGATTATTGACCTACAACCTCAATGTGTGCAACAATGCAATAAAGGGTTGTTACAGATCATAGTATTCTCTTACAATATTAGGAAATTCCTGAAGCCACAATTAAGTTTTTGTAAAGAAACAATGAACGTCTTATAGTTTCTATTTGCTTGCAATACAAAATTATTATTTTGTAAAGTTTATAAATTTTACTTTGAACTTGTCTTTGAGTATAATTCTGCTTACACTATAATTTGGCATGAAACGAATAAAAAAATGCTCTTACTACTTAATTAAACTGAAACTTTTATATTGTAATAATTTCAAATCAAACAGGTTTGCTTAAAATGTAAATCATTAGTTTAGGTAACAGTTGAAACACATGGTACTGCTATTTTATTATAAAATTCAACTACTATTCATGACTGCCTTTTTTGACAAAATAAAAAGTATGTGCAGTAAACACTTTTATTTTCCAAACTAATTGTCTATCATTAAACTCAATTAATAAAACGTAATGAAAATTAAAATGTTTTAAATAAACTAATTTAATACGGATTTTTTGGTGGTTATCAGTTTTTTTAAATTTCACTACTAACTTAATTCAACTAAATTTTGAAGTATCCACACATCAACAAGCAATACATTATTGTCAAGTTATATTGTATCAATTTTGTTCCAAACCATTATATTTTTAAACCAAATCTAAGTATTAAAATATACTACAACATAAGCTAACACTTAAAAGACAGCAAGTTAAAAAGCTTATTAAGTAATTGAGTCATGTTACTTACGGCTGTATTTTCTTTGTTGTATCTCTCATTATCTTCTTTGTCAAAGTGAATATATTTGAACAAATTTTTATAGTAATATTCTTTTTATACATAATTCTTTTTGTCACTTTTCATAATCCAATATATACTCAGAGCAATAACAACCCATTATGGTTTCATTCTGTATTTTGTGGCATTCCAAGTAATATTTGCACAATCATAGAGAAAAGAGCAAAAGCAGCTATCTCAACAATTCACAGTGATTAACTTTGACATTGTATTCATTGGTCATAGGAACTTCAGTAAAATACAAATATCTTCATATACAAATATATATATTTTTAATATTCATTTTATTTGAATATTTAAAAGTTTACACTTAGAATTTCATAAGGATTTGAAATATTTCATTAATGAAAAAGCAAAACAATTTTTCTAAAACCTTATATTTAAGTAAATACACTATGATCATATTACATAAAACCATGACAACTGTACGTGTTTTAGCCAAGTACACAAAAAACACAACACATCAAACTGTGAGGAATGTCTATGGGAAATAATTCACTGAAATAATAAACTATGTCCTTTAAGTTGCAAGCAAGCAAGCGCCTCAGCTCCACCTGTAATTGCCAAACACTGTTACTGACACTGAACCTACTTATCAATATCATCAGCAATCATACTTAATATATTTATGATTGTGCTTCAAAACACTTGCCACTTTTACTACTTATTATTTATGTAGACTTTTCATAAGTCCAATCTGATCTAATGTATTTCAACTAAAAACAGTAGTTAAATTTATGCTGTCAAAGCAGTTAATTATAAAATGTTCAATAACTGCACATAAATAAATAGAATCATTATTTTGTATCATATTTAAAATTTCTTCAGATACGCATAATTATTGATGAGTAACTAAGCAAGTAATATAGTATTATAGTGTATACCTTGTTAAATTTTCTTGCCAATTGTTTATTATACTTTCCAACTGCAATGAACAAATAAATACTGCCTCCATTATTACTTATATACCCAAATGAACTTCCACTTTTCAATTAATGGATCAGTCCAAGCTAAGGTTTATATAACATGACTTTCTCATCATTGTAATTGTATTTTTACATAATAATCATCAAGCTTTATCACTAAAATTATATTTATATATCAAAGTTCTTTGTACCACCAAATATCAGAAGTTGCTTCTAATTATTTAAAATAAACAACAATTTACTAATACCAAGTGCACTATATGACCATTACTAAATAAACCTACAATAGTACTGATTAAAACTATGTTTGTTATTTAAAATCTGTAATCAAAATGTATTAAAACAACACCATATATTAATTATATTGAAATAGCATCTGAATTTTATTCTAATTATTAATTAAAGAAAATAATATTGCAATTTGCTTAATAAATATCTTAAGTTGTGACTTTATTACTATTTTTCTTAATATATTTGTACATAAACGAATTAAAATTTTGCATAAAAGAAAACATTGTAAAAATAGAAACTGGCCTCTAGAATCCATTGCCTGACACTCCACACTCTGTCAGGTGCCTTAAGGGTTAAGGTTTCTTTACAAAATTCAGTTTAAATTTCTCTTGAAGAAGACTCTTTTATTTTCTTCTCTTGACACCCAAATCAACTTTGAAAATAAAGTATATATATATATATATATATATATATATATATATATATATATATATATTAGGGCTCTTAGAAATACTTAATATCAACTTTGTGCACACTTAGATTAAGGGAAATGCTCACAATAGCAAGCATAGTTGAGGTATTTTCAATGCTTCAGTAAAATATAAACCAATTTAAAATTTCATATTAAAAATGTAGTTTTTATGTGGTATACAAATTACTTTATTTAAAAATAAAATGCAATGTTTAGTTTAGGGTAGAAGCGCTCAAGCTGTGGAGTGCCCAGTACATAAAATCAATACTTTAGATATGTTTCGAATCCACATTATCTTATGTAAAATTTGAAAGTAAATTTTGAGTATTAGGAAGATATAATAAATATACATTAAAATCTATTTAGTGACCACACAACCTTAAGAAAGAACAGAGGTGTTATTATCTTATTGTTCAACACACAGTTTAACACTGCAAATTAAAACTTAGCGTCTTTAAAACTTTGAACTAAATCTGTTGTGATAAATATTCAATAAAATGTTGTAATATTGGTAGCATTAAACAATGAGTGGGTTCTGTGAGCACGGATTAATAAGTAACAACCAACAGGACGACCCAGGTCCGGGTCCACTACGCAGGAATGTTTACCCACTTCAAATGCAATTAGTACTGAACCTAATTTAAATTGATAATCTAAATGAATTTACACTAACAAACTTAAAATATTTTGTATAGGTAAATTTGTATATAACAGCACTAGACATTCTTTTCCAAATCACACAAACATTAGCTTTTGTTTGATGGCACCAGAGGACAACACCATAACCAGAAATTAAATATGAGACTACATATAAAAAATTCCAAATAAAATTTAAACAGTTCTTCCTAATCAACAAGTCATTATATTCCTTTGATGAATGATATTGTAATACTTATAGAAGTAAGGTTGTCCCATAATATTTTTTCCCAAAACCGTTTTAATTGTAAAATTTACTATAAACTTACTCTATTTTCTGTGATTTATAAATATTTTGTTACTTGTGTAAGTATTCTTGTATTGTGTCTATTACATTTTTTTAAAACCATTGATGTGTATACTGAATGTATAAAGTTGTTTTGAATTTGAACTCTTTAAATTAAGCAACAGCATAAAAAATTTGAAAATGTGACTAAAAATGACAATACAGTTAATTTCCAAGCTGTAATTGAGGCACTTGTACTAAGAACCGATCATGAAGTAATCACAGGGTAGTCTGGATATGCTCACTGAAGACACTCATTGATATTTGCTTTATGTCAACATTCTATATTATTATGTCAATTTTAAACAGCATGTTATTAAAATTATGTTTTATTTTAACTGCACAAAAAGTATTAGAATACATAAATATCTCGATTTGCTTAACGTTTTCAATGATAAAAAGGCTGTTGGAAGATTTTCAATTTTCAATAAGTTTGTGATTAATTATTCTGTTGTTCGTTAGATTAATAACTTTGAATCACAAAATCAATTGGAATTCATTTAATGTTTCTTACATTTATCATGGCAAAAGAAAATCTTCCACAGCATGGACAACTTGACAACTAATTGACACTTACACTCAAAGGGAGTCACAAGTGATCCAGCTTGTTGACTAATACTGTGGCTGCATTCCTGAAAGCATAAACAATGTCATTATAACCAGGCTACCGTTGTAACAACACTGCCCACTGCCCGAGGTTACATACATGGATAGAAATTCTTATCAAGATTATCTTCACTCTGCAGTATGATGATACCAACACACACACACACACATTGGACTGATGATTTCCACACTCAACCTGTTCTCTATGGAACTGATATACTTTTTAAATATAAATATTTAATTAAGTGTTGAACACATTTAAAATACTGTATGTATAGTTCTTACTGTCCCAGAACAGCAACATGAAAATTAACATGACGATTGTATCCATATATATTTATTTGTGAGGTGTCCATAAATTATTATGTATTTTAATTTAATGCGTATTATTTAAAATACCAAACAACTCTCTTGAGTTTCATAAAACACTAAGTATATTTGCATTAAGCTTTACTAAAATAAACAGATTTTTTAACTACAACTAAACATCAAAGATGAAAAATTTCCTTGTCTTAATAGTCTTACACCACTCTGATGTGTTGATTTAACATAAGACTGCTGAAATAACTGACAGTGATGCACAGTGTAATGTACAATTTTATAGGAAATGTTACAAAATCCAATGCTCAACCTGCTGTGCAAAAATGCAAAGCTGAAAATTGTAACCTAATGTGGAATAATGCCAACAATTTAATTTTATGTTGGTTTGTGTTTTATATTTTAACTGATCACATGCACTTATAAACTACAGCTTACAGTGTATGTGCACAAGTTGCCATTAGCACAGGCCATCAAGTGGTAAAATATTACATAATTAAGATTAGGCAAAAGACTTAAAATAACTAACACAGGAACTCACACCAGAACTGAAAGACTGTTAGTAAATTTGCTGAAATACAAAATTGTGCAGTCAAAAATACAACCAACATCTAATATAATTTTACCTGGTCTGTATGATGATATCTAGCCATTAAAACACTTTTCAGTTTCAATAGTATTAGATAACTCAATATTCATTTCAACATTAAATGTTTTTTTAAGTTAAAAAGTAAACAAGTTAACAAAAAGTTAAAAAACAAACATATAACAAAAAGATAAAAAACAAACAAGTAAACTAATAATTCTCCAATCCAAAATGACAAGAAATGTGGTAACAAATATTAAAAAAAATAAAAGTATACTCTGAAGTTCCAATAGCTTTCTCCTGGAGGCGATTGCTTCTTAGTCGTCAGTCATTAAATTATAACACAAACCTATATAGCGATGTTATGCAACCATCATAAACTATCAGTTCCTGAAAGTGACACTCACCATAATCTTGACTTGGATAAGCTGCTGAAGATGCATAGCCTGACGAATCTGATAAATAAATAGAGATTAGCATTAAGACTGGAAAATTTGAGCTGTATATGTAAACCCTAAATAAATAGACACAAATAAGTCAAGTTTCCTGTTATTCTTTGGATTGAAATTGATACGCATAATCTGAACCTCTTATATCCAAAAATTTCCGCTGAAACGGACTGACCACAAAAATCCTCCAAAGATCATGTAACATGCATTAGACCTGTTGGACAACATCGCCAGGCTTCATTGAAGACATTTACAAACGGTTTTTTAATCCCTAAATTGATGTTAAACAGTACAAGACAAGAGTAGGCTTTACCATGTAACGCGTAACAGGCTTCTTTGAGGTTGCATGCAAAATTTCAAGCCTATAGCAAATTTATCCTCTAGATGTCGTCCTATGGACAGACCGATAACCAATCATATAGTTTTACATCATCCCAGTTCTGAGAAATTACATCAGTCTATTAAGTGAAAGGCTTCAGCCAAATGCTACGGATGGACATGAACACAAGTCATAGAACTCATTCTTGTTTACGTATAAATTAAGTTTCATACAAAAATTTAAAGTCAACTGATAAAATCTTTCAAAAGATGTTTTGTGGAAAGTTAGTAATGCCTACACAAGACATAGCTATGGTAGGATGGTTAGTTAAGTTACACGTGTTAAAATGGCATATAACTGTACTCGTTTTGGTTACAAATTGATTTATTTTGTGATTTTCATGTTGCCATCATGATTATTGATAAGAGAAATGTAAATGTTCATTACGGCCTGAAGAAACACTTATTACGCAGTTATTTACTGCAAGAAAGTAATAAAAATGTTTGGAAAGAGGAAAAATAGTAATGCTGATTTACATACAGGGTGTTGTTTTGAGATAACTATGAACAAACCAAAAGAAGTGATTTCATGACTAAATCCGTCTCTCTCACATCAATGTGTTTAGTGTCAGTGTGTCTTCACGCCATAGTGTGTGTGTGTGTGTGTGGTGTCTATTCTTCATTTAGTTAAAATACAAACATTTGGTGTTTACTTTTCAGAAGATTAATTCTATTATAAAAAATTGTTGTCTTTAATTTTTAATTGCAGTAAGGATTTTATTTTTTCCAGAAAACATTAGGTATAGATAGGGGTTTAATACATTATTTGATCTATACTTAAATCTTACACTTATTTCTACAGTAAAATACAATTTGTTATATTATACATTCTAATTACACACTTTACATTTCCCAAGACATTGGCATTATTATATGTTACTTAGGCTATTTGGTTAATTTCCACAAATGTACTACACTATTTCTTTTACTTTTCACATGTAGAAAAAGAATATTATGTTTGATTGCGGGTTAATAGAAGAAAATCAGTCTACAATTTATAAATTTTGTTTCCCCACAATTTTGTTTTTTGGTGAAAAAAAAAAACCTAGTGGGGAAATGCTATTTTCTAGATAGTATTTTATATACATTTTATAACCACTTAAATATATACAATAATTAATACTTTCTCCTTGCATTTACATTTTATAATAGGCTGAAATTGCCAATAAAAATACGTTTTACTATAAGGTATTGAGGCATAAGATGCAGCATATTGTTTCCAATAAAATTGTACATAATCGTCCTATCTTAGACCTATCATAGTATTTTGTCCTGAGGGTTGGAAGTGAGAACTTTCATCATAAATTTTACAGACTTCTTATTTCTTAGTAATCTCAGACTATTGTCTGGCAATACGCAAGGAATAGAACGTCCCTGTTATAGAATTGCAACAGTTCTAGAGTTAACAATTCTGAAATCTATCTCACTGTTAAGGTACAAACAACACCAAAACATAAGCTACAAAGGCTAAAGGTAACTGCCAAGTCTTGTAATCATGCAATTACTCAACTGTCTGACTAATAAGGATAAGTAAAACTGTACTGTAAATTTTAAAACACAAGCTGCTCATGAATCACATGTGTTAACATTATCTTAGTACAAGAAATATTGGCCTCTTTTATTACACGTTTTAATCAAAAGAAGGAATACAATAATTATTATTATCGATAATGGTTATCCTAACTACTTCAGTTTCTTTATCTTATTGTAAATAATTTTGACCTTGACAAATTTTTTAAAAATGTATTGAACAGATTATGATTAAAAAATGTAAAAGTTTGATTCAGTTTTATTATTCTTATTTCTATTTATCTAATAACATTGTACAAAATCCTTTGAAATTAATTTTCACCTGTATTAATCATAACCAAAACAAAACCTAACAATCAGATGACATCCTAAATATTAGACAAAGACTACAATATTTGTTTTTCAGACTAGAGCAAGAAATACAGTAATTGAAACCATTGTTTCTACAATGACACAAATAACCTCAGAATGGAATGGGTAATGCAAACTGCGCTCACAACTCTAAAACCAAGGCCTGCCAATCTGCTGCTATTAGGATTGTCTCTCTCACAAGCTTTAATGTGATAAAAAAGTTTTGTGTGGTCTTAGAACTAAACATAACATAACAATAAAACCTGCACAGTTTGTCATATTTTAAGATAAAGCATTCTTTTGTCTTTCTATTAACTCTCAAGGATAATAACATTACCTAATAAAGTATTTTCAATAAATTTGCTTAAGAGATACTTATTTAAAATCCTGCATTGTTTCTTGGAACATTGTATTGCCATATTAATATTGTAAGAATGTTACAACAATAGCTCTACTTTATGTAATTACTTATAGATTTTACATTTAATATGTAAAACATTTTTTATTCTTGGCTAGTTGAGTTTCTATTTTTGTAATGTTTTTAGCCATGAAATGGAATTCAAATGACAAAAAAATATGTTATATACACACTTTAATTGCACCAAACAGCCAATCACAGATACTCACATTTCACAGAAATGTTTCTTGACACAAACTAAGTTATTGTAATTTGTGTAGTTTATATCCGCCGCCATCATGCAAATAAGCTCAAAATATTCTCTAATTAATATTTGTACCAAAAAGGATTTGTACATGATAAGTAAAACTACAATTCGCTTAATATCCTGGCTTTTTAATAACATTGTATTTTTAGAATTTAATTTCTTTTACATAAAATACAAATTTTTCTATGTAAATTTAAAGTTTAATTTTTCCACCATGACAAAAACAATTTATTCAAAACATTTTGGGGAAGAACTCTAGCATTTCTAACCTATTTTTTCATAACTTTTATAATGTATGCGAATCGTCATAAAAATAATTTATAAATTTTTATTTAGAAGGAAGGATAGACAACTCCTCTTTGTAGCCTTATTTTTTACATGTTCTCATGTCCACAGGTCTATGTGACAAATGTATTAAACAGTAATCATGCTACCTCTAATGCTCATTATTATTTTGGATTAACCAGGAATCTCGGAAGACTTCACACTAAAATAACTTTTATATTTCCTATTTACATGTTAGAGTAGAGATATAAATTCAAAATAAAGAAAAGCTTTTATTTTATATTCAATTAGGCTTGTTTATAATGTTTGTCCATTAATACTTTGTTATGCAGAAATAAATATATTTTTGCTGCTTTAATATAAAATAAAAATATTACATCTCACAAAGTATCTTTTTACATCTAGGAAGTTAACAAGCTTAAGCAAAGAAATTGTTACAATAAGAACCTAAAATTTGTAAAGCCACCACAAATATCATTGAAGGCAAGGTAGAGGAGTACCATGAACCAATTCCCAGGACGGGAGGAAGAAAGATCATTTTTAAGTTGTCAAAATAATGGAAGGATATAACTTTTTTACAGGAAGCTGTGTGATTTGATAAACCAGTGCTAGCCCAAAACACATGGTTCAACCTTAAGAGAGAAGACTCACCATAATCAGTCTTAGCATAAGCAGTTGTAGTATAGCCAGAGGTATCTATTCAAAGAAAAATTCAAGTAAATTAATAAATCCTACTAGTCTATAGTATAGTCAAAATAAAAAAAAAACACCCCACTCACTATCCAGGAGCCTGATTTAATTGTTCACCAACGTTTCAACAGACCTTGCTACATTTATATTAGATTTTTAACAAAAACTCTCCACGTACTTTGGAACAGTAGATGACTGCACAAGACTTATTTTTATGTATTAAACAACATATAATATGAATTATTGTGGAATCACAATACATTTTATAAATACTGCTTACTAGTATTTAAGGATAGATACTTAAAATAGTAATTTTATGCAACTAAAATTATTACAGAAACAATAATGTACTTTTTTATGCAATTATGCTTCAAAAGAAGTCACGATAAAGAATGAAAATACTAAACTCGACACACACATATTTACACCTACATATCTTGTTAACTTGGGATTTATCAGAATCAATTACATGTTTCAATGAATGGCATAACCTAATAGAATATTAAATATTATTGAAATACCAATTGTCAACATGTGCAATGCTGACTCTTTAACACACTTTTTACACTGACAATATAAGGGAGGCATCAGCACTAAAATAGTCATTTATTGTAAAATGAAACAGGATAATAAGATGTGTACTCCGCCAATGATGATTGATATACTCAATTATCTGTTGTGTCTTGCTGCTACCTACAAGACAGCATCGGATGGGATGCCACACTACTTGTTCTACCAATCTCCCCCTTTTTTTATTTAGAGAGAATTTTAATGTTTATCTCACTCTTACATTTTTAAAGTCTCTGAGGAAATTCTTAGCTTCAACCAATTCTTTCATATGCAATATTTGCCTTTTTATTTCACAAAATAAGTCAACATTATCTTACAATAAATATTCCTCAATTGTACTTAAAAATTATGCTATTATTCACAGATATTTCTACTTCGCTAAACAGAACATAAAATTACATCAGTTTTTTTCTGTTGCATCTGCCAGTATAATTTTTTTCTATAGAGTACTTCAATTAAATCTCTTAAAATACATATTTTCCAAACTGTTTAATTACAGCATTAACAATACTATTACAATTATTATAATAACAAACAGTAAAAGCTATGAGTTTGATATATGCTATTGGTTAGAGTCCAATATTTCAGATGTTCTCCACACAAATAAACATTATGCACAATCAAGTCAAATCTAATTCTAAATTTAGGTCAATTAAACTACTGTAAAGTAAAAGTTCTGATAATTTGTTGTTATTTTAAAGATTACACATTTCTTGAGAAATGTTCAGTTGCTAATATGGAACTCCCAACTGTTCTCAAACAAACAAACCTTGGCCAGCCCTTGCCACTAACAGACGAAGCAGGATTTTTAATAATGCAAGGTGTGTTTAAAAAGTATCCGACCTTATTTCCTATTACGCATGGTGCGTTTACATCATCTACTGGCTTTGTTCTAAATCATTTCATATGCAGAGCAATACTTTACAATATTATTTATAGTTTGCTTTTACCGTTTTTGATGATGTAGTATAATGTATTTTGCACAATTGATAACTCACACAATGATCGGAATGCAAATTTAATGAAATAAATTGAATAGGTATAAATGAGAACCTCATCAAGATATTTTATAGATAAGGTTAACATAGATTTAGGTTTATTTTTATATTAACTGACTTGACAAAGGCACCTACTTTATAACTCTCCATAAACTAGCTACAGAGGAAAGTTTACATGTTGCACTTGAGTGTACAGTAATCCCTGCTCTGAAAACCCAACTAACAAATCAAGTTGTATCAAGTTTGAGTTTTAGTGAAAGAGTATACAAGTATTATTGTTCGGGAATTAGCTACAGAGGTATCAGTAGCAATTCAGTTTATCTGATTTTACTAGAAGATTTGGCCAAGCACAGAGTTGCTGAAAGATTTGTATCAGAGAACATGCTAATAGAACAAAAGCGGTCGTGGCTTAAAATTGCCAAGATATAAAAATACACTCAGAATGATCCTAATTTTAATTTCTCACAACAGTCATCAAAGTTGATGAATCTAGGTATATGGGGGGTATGAATCAGAAACTAAAGTCTAGTTTTCCCAGGAAAATACAAAATACTGAAAATGTATGTCAAGTTCAAAGCAAAATGAGGTTATGAAAACACATGTTTTTTACAGCAATGAAGTAGTTGATTATGAATATACACATGAAGATCCATCACCAAAGAGTATCAATTAGAAGTTCTACATTTCCTTTGTGATACAGTGTGGTGTGAATGTCGTCACCTGTACACAACAAAATCTTGTCAGCTTCATCAGGAAAGTGCTCCAGCTATTCATACCACAAAACTCAGCATTCCACTATTACGTCAGGCTCCATACTGAAGTGATATAAATGCTAAACGCAACTGATCAACTGAAGGCCATTCTGAAAGAGACTTCCTTAAAATATATTAATATAGAAAATTAATAACTTTTTCCAGATCAAGATCGGTAACTTTTTGAACACAGCTTGTATAGTATGTGTATGTTAGATGACACAGATACTTCAAGCGGAATTCACCACCGGCTCTAAGATCTCCATCAAAATGAAACTTACAATGAGCTGGATCACACAACCATGGTGATAATGGAACATAGAACGCCATTTATGGTTTAATTATGTTTAAATCAAAATCAACAATGATAGTATCCTATTTGGAAAATTATACTTCTTACAAGAATTAATATAAAAACTGCAAATTAGTAAGAACGGGATGGACACATTAGAAGTTCTATGATTACCAAGATTGCCCTAACAAACATCAGCTACCCTTCTCAATAAATCGAAAATTTTGCTACCATCTTTATCACCCACTGCAACTGAAATAATACATCATATTTAGTCTCAAAGTGTTAGAATGGGAAAAAATATTTAAAATGACAGGCAAAGAAGAAAAAGATGCATTAAGTGATTAACAGGAATAGGTGAAAATGTTTTTTCTCACCATATACTGGAGGCTGAGAATATCCACTTCTATCATCGTAGGAGGGTGCAGAACTGTAACCGGAGGCGTTATAGCCTGAGTAAGGATCGGCAGCTGGAACATATTAAGAGTTCTAATAAGAGAATGATTGGGTTTTCACTTTTTAAGAAAAAAGAGATAAAGTCAAATAACTGGTAATAAATAAATATTCTTTACTTTTCGTATGAAATATTAGGAGTTATTAACAAAGTTATATTATAACTTGTAAATATATGTAAAATATATTTTTAACATACTTTGATGGTGACATTAAGGAAATATATGTAAAGAGTTATGCAATGAATTCCAAAACAAGATTCCTACTTTTAGTAAATCACATAAATATTAGATACTATTGATTTATCTTCTTATCAACTTTTTTTTAAGAATAAAAATATTTGCTCCTTCAACTTTCATAAAAAAAAAATTTCTCTTGGCCACCCCAGCATGGAATTAAGATGTAGCAGTCAATGAACACAATACAGAATTTAAACAACTCTACACAATATGGAGTATATCATTAATATTTGATCCATTATAAGGATTGACAGGGATGCTTAGCCTTGGTTGGTTATAGCTTAAAAAAGACTGTTCAGTTGGTTTAGGGAACAATTTTTCATCATCCAGACAGTCGAAGCGAGCTGAGTGGTATCATCATTACAGTCATGGCAAAGCATACATATTGGAAGATAACAATGGATTATGTAACTCCATCATTTGTTATATCCAAGTACTTTATATGACTACATTCAGTATTTATAGCAATAGCCCAGCATGTAATAATGAATTAAGGGAACTTCTATTAAAGAGTAAAAGAAAATCCAACTTATTTGTTGTTTAATTTTGTTTGGAGAAAATATTTACTTCTAACACTTTCAGTTAAAAATAAAAACTCCCTCTTTCAGCCACTCCACATGAAATTGTGACGTAGCGATTGATCAACAGAAAACAATATTTAGACAACTCTACACAACAGAGAGCACATCGTTACTATTTGATCTATTATAAGGTTTGATAACTAATCGAGGATGGTTAGCGTAGGTTGTGGTTGTTGCTTAAAAAAAGACTGCAGTCTTGGCAAAGCATACACGTTGGAGGATAACAATGGATTATGTACCTCCATCATTTGTTATAACAAGTAATTTATATGACTACATTCAGTATTTATAGCAATAGCCCAGCATGTAATTGTGAATTAAGGGAACTTTTATTAAAGGATGAAAGAAAATCAAACTCAATTCTCTCCTTAATTTTCTTTTGGAGAAAGTACTTACTTCTAACACTTCCAGTTATAAAACTCCTCTTACGGTCACCCTACATGAAATTGTGATGTAGTGATTGATCAACAGAAAACAGTATTCAGACAACTCTACAAAATATAGAGCACATCATTACTATAACAATTTACAACTAATCGAGGATGGTAGGTTGGTTATTGCTTACAAAAAGACTGTTCAGATTGTTTAGGGAACAATTTTTCATCATCCAGACAGTCGAAGCGAGCTGAGTGGTATCATCATTACAGTCTTATTGGTTCAAGTACTTTTTACTTTACTACTATTTCAATATACTTGTATACCCTTCCCTGCATTTTGAGCCTCACATATATTCAAAATTATTTATATTATTATTAGAATTAAAACAAAAGTAACATAAATAAAGTGACCCATAAACGATCAATCTACCGTATAACCTATTATTTCAATTGAAATAGGTATGGAGACAATAAAAATTGATTTAAGAAGGGTTTCACATGTGCAAACAACAACGCAAGACTGTTTAAGGAATAACACGTTTCCTTCCTTTCTAATTCTAGGTATCATCGACATGAAACAAAGACGAGCATTTTATAATTTAGTACAAATAAACTGTGTTAATGTGTACAACAAACCTTTGCTGTTGTATCCGGAGTAAGGATCAGCGGGAGGGGGGTAGCCTGTCCTGTTGTCAGGTTGGACAGTGGAATAGCCACCAGCAGACTGGTCGTAGGGAGCGGTGTCGTAGCCAGGAGTCGAGTAGCCACCATAGCCACCACCCTGTGAATAGCTTTGAGACCCTCCATACTGTCCCGATCCACTGTAAGTTTGGTATGAGCTTGGACCCGAACTAATAACAAATCAATCATGCAATATTTTCTTAAAACTAAAATTAAAGATAAATAATTTATAATCCATGATATATAAAAATAAAGATAACTAGGTCCATAAATATCTGACAGCTTGAATATTTCTTACTGTACACGTGTAAAGACAAATAAATTTTAAATGTCTTAATCCTGTGCCTTATATGCATTGATTTTATTTATTAAATATTTGAAGCGGTTTCCTGTTGAGTCTTGACGTCAAGGAAAGGTCGATTCACAACTGTGACTGGAAACATTCATAATGATCTTGTCTATATTTAGACTCAACGTCACAAAATATTTTGTTCAAACCAGTAGCAATGTTTTTAACAAAATACTACTCATAAACACATTCACCACTGAAAAAGTGGTGACATTTTAGAGGTTCTGAAAAGCTATTATAGTTAATAATTTTCCATTGACATATGGAAGCCCAAATACGCAGTTTTCAATCATTCCAGTGGTTTAGGTTTCTTACTGATGACATTGTAATAGAGTAAACAGCTCATATAACAGATAAGACAGTTCTAATCCAGCCACCTTGGGACCGTACTAGACCTTTAGACAGATGAACCGGAGCTTTTCCGTAAATGTAAAATACCACTAAGTAATTATATACATTAACATAAAAACCTTAACAATTAAATATTGATTATTCACTCAGTTCAAAGATATTGTATCATAAAACTGACATACATATTGTAAACAAAGTAGCTGCTAAGAGTAAAACATTATAGCTGCAAACTAAATAGACTAGTTATTGATTGCCAATTTCTGCCTTGAATTCTTCCTTGGGCAACTAATTATTTCTTTGTCAGGCCACAGCCAGACCACCTGCTGATTGATGAGAATCTACTTTGTACATTGAATGCGTTTTTAAATGTTTTGACTAATAAAATATATGAACAATTAGCTATTGAATTTTTTGTAATCATAGAATCTGCCACTAAGAAGACTGTTCAGATTGTTTAGGGAACAATTTTTCATCATCCAAACAGTCGAAGCGAGCTGAGTGGTATCATCATTACAGTCTTGTGAACAGAGTGAAACAATATCAGTGTGGTATAGAAGCTTACTCACCCATAAGGTGCAGCAGGTGGTGCGGAATATGTATCTACTGAAGGAGGTTCATAAGATTGGTATTGTCTAAAATAGAAAAAAATATGAGATACAAATAATATAATAGAAATATAACTAAGCATCAAACTGGCTTGGTTAGGATTATATACAAAAGAAGACATCTAAAAACCTATAAAAATGCGTACAAATACAAGAATAATCACCAAAACTACAGTTTTTACACTTCGGGCAATCTTAACTTTGCATTTATACATTAACGAATAATCCAAAGTTTGTAAATATTTTTCAAACACTACAATCATGGTGGCAACTACAAAATTTCATTAAAAAAATAACTCTAGATCACAAAGTGGAGTGGTTGATAAGGAAATATTTTTTCATACGCATATGTAGTTGATACTACTGACAAGCAGCTAAAAATCGTTCATAATTTGGTAACTAAAACAACACAAATATTTGCTACAATATTATTTAGAATCCAGCACCAGTAACCCATTATTTGGCAGAAGTAGAATATTTTTTACACTGAGCTTGTGACCTGGAGAGAGAACTTTGTACTTATGTTAACCTAACCTCTCTGATGCCATCCTCAACAAACTAGTCCTGAAAATTTCACCCGAAAGCTCACCAGATGAGAAAGGATCTTCTCTAACTATTTCATAGATCTTATCAATATGTTCATCCACTTATAAACAAACGAACCCATTCACATAAACCCCCTTTACTCATATCATTTGGCCCATAAATGGCACAAAGTTCTCTATAAATAGCTCTTGGTAAATATGTTTTGCTGTAACAAAATCTAATTATAGCACGCATTTCACAGAAGGCTCAACTGTGGCACACATTTTGCAAAGCTACAGAAAATTAACAAGAGCAAATAGGACCTTCTAACTGTCACGGCTAGATGCTGACTGGCCTTGCTGTGTGCACTAGTAGCATGTGAAAGAGGGCTATCCCCTCCACTACCAGCACTGTAGGTGAAAGGCAGTTACTTTTGGAATAGGTTTCATAACTACGTATACTGTTATTATTTTTATTTATTTATGTTTATTTATTTATTTATGAAATTTAAAAGAAAAGAAAAATTTAAAAAAATATCACATGTTACAGCATTTTTTAATACTGCCAGTCGGAGGATTACAATATTTTCAACAAGAAATCATCTTACTACAGAAATGTTTGAAATTCATGATCACAAGATACAAAAGATAAACTTTAACTAAATGAGTTTCATTGAGAAAACAAGAAAAGACAAATGTTGAAAGTGATAGATTTGGAATATCATTTCTCTCTATGTATCTTCATAAAGAGCCAACTTCAACAAATCCAATCCTAACACCTTTCTTTTTGTGATGCTGTGCTACAACTATGCTACTCACTCCGCATGTACTAGACTCCTAGTATGTAGTCAACTTTCTATAAATAACAATCCATAAAGCAAGAAAAACATTACATCAGTATTTATTATGAGCTAGTTAGTTTTCATAACATTTATATTTTATAAAGTCAATAAGTGAAGACAAAAACATATAACCCCCCCCCCCCACATTATAAACAATAGTTAGCTTATGCAGCTGTGGAGATATAGGAAATAATAGGTGAAAAATAACACTGCATTTTTAGTGACATTTACTCAAATACATCAGAGCTTAAGTAAATACTTACGTAGGAGGAGGCTGGTGTGAGTATCCATTAGCTGGTGGGCCCCCATCGAACCTACCACGCTTGGCGGGCATGGGAGGTCCCCCTGCTGGTGCACCACGTTTTACTGGGCCAGGGCCTGGAGGTGGAGGTCCACTCCCATAATTGCCACCTCCTCTTCCTTGAAAACCACCACCGCCTCTGCCCCCTCGAGACATGGGACCTCCCCTGTCCATTCCTCGGCCACCACGCCCAGGAAAACCTCCTACAAAAGTTTTAATTCCTTAGAAGTAATCATTTTAGCCACTCATAAGTGTTCACAGCCTACAAAGAAATTAATAACTGATAATATTATATCCTCCCCCTTCTCAGTTACTATGCTTCTAAAGATTAATCAACAAAAATAGTACTGAATATATAGGTTGTTCAGACTGCCAAGGGAATACATAGTGTTTCAACATGTGTTTTTACAAGTTCTGTAAAAATCATATTTTGTCATCACTACAACCTAATTAGCTAAAATGGTCTTGGTGGAAACATACAAATAATTAATAAGCTTAATAAAAACAACATAACTATGTCAAGTTAAATTTGCAACAAAAATATATCTCGCATATGTTTCATTAAACCTGTAATACATAACATTTGTAAGGAATAGCTTATGTATAATAATAATTTTATTGTCAACTCAATGACAAAAAAGTAGGAAAATGTTGAATATTTTACAAATCAGACAATTTTTGTATAATATAGGGATTGACTAATTCCACACACTTGATGCTTAATGGATCTGTACTTATTTATTCATTGACTCAACTTGGTTTCGATTTCCATCATTTAAAACAATTTTATAAAAATGGATCTGTTTTCGGATAACACCTGTTCCAATCTGTAACACAATTTAATCTAAAAATATAAGAAAAACCAACAGACAAATGGACACTGTATTGAAATGTGTGACAAAAAATATGCTATATTACTATAATAGTTGTATCTGTTATCATATACCAATATGGAATTATTATTTAGGATCAATTTAATTTTTGAAAGAATGGAAAAGATGATTTACAGATTGAAATGACCAAAATCATGGTACAAGATAAAAATAATGGATGTCAACCGGCTCACACAAAAATGCATTATAGCTTGATACAAGCTGTGCACCCTCCCAACAAAGGACACAACATAATAAAGTACAATAGGTTGTAGATCAATAAAAGAATACAACTCAACTATGTGAGTAACAATAAATTAGAATAAAAGCCACGGCCCAATTTGCCACAATAATCAGTGAAGACCAATACCACATTTTACATATGTTCCAAGTCCTTTGCACACACTTAACTTGAAACTTAAAGCATACACATGAAAAATAATTATTTCGTTTTATTTAAAAAAATTGTCTTCATGTTATTTGCATTTAAAATAAAATAATAACAGGTAAAAAAATAAGCACGAAAGAGAGCTGAGCATCTTTGGCTTCTGGTAAGGGACCAGAGAGGCCGGCATTCCTAGGAAACGACCCATTCATTGAGGTATTGAAAAAAGAAAAAGTAAAAACAAAAACTTACTTGATATGGCAAGTGAAATATTAATTATGAGAAGAACAAGTCATTTTATCCATGCATACTGATATTGCAGCATCAGATCATTCAGTACAATATTTAGTTTCACATAAGTTCAAACTGACTTATCAATTAAAACATCATGATAATCTGATACTTGCATTATTTAAACGTTAAGCAAAATAAAAGTCCAATGTTTAACCCTTTGAATGCCACAAGGCAAAAAATTTAGTACAAAAGAAATGCACTAGCAACTATATTGCAAGTCATATGCGAAAAATGCCAGGGAATAATAAGAAGTATTACCGGGCTTCCGGAAAAAGAATATATTTTTTTTATTTTTCATACTATTTTTTATGAAAGAGGTATCAAAATGTTTGTAAAAAATTGTATTACAATAAAATGTTACAAAACAAATGAAACAACATAAAATAATATTAGTTTTGGCATGTCAAAACCAAAAAATGTATAAAGCAATTTTTATTTTTTAGTTTTTATTTTTTTTGACAAATTAATAAGAAACAATTTTACTATGGGAAGAATTTTTTTTAATATTCTTTATAACATTGTTAATGTGAAAAAAAATAATGGTTGACTTTTTTATATAATTACTATAGTTACATAACAATGCTTGAAATTATGTACATAATGAAAAAATCATTTTTCAGTACCGGTAACACAACACTAAAACAAAAATAATTAATGCATTACTTACATTTATCCTTTGGTTCTAAAGTATATCTAATATATAGTCTTCATATTCTCCCAAAAAATATGTACACACACACACACACACACACACACACACACACGCACGCTCGCGGGCGCACGCGCCCGCACGCACGCACGGGAGATATCAATTTAAAAAAATCATTTTAGAGATCCTAACCTCAAAACGATGTATACACAACCATGTGACCGAACGTATTACTTTAGATATTACGCATACTATACGTAGCGAGTTGTTTACGCGGCAACGATGTTACGCGCCCGGTTGATCACCGCCAGCTGTTGTTGCTTCTATTATTCTGTGTTTTTTTATCTTCACTAATATAAAGTATTATGTGAACTATTATTTATCTATTGCAGGATAGTTAACAAATAAAAACAATATTGTTCGTGAAAAGAATTCATGAAAAATAAAGCGTTAAAAATTACGATAACAGACGGCGACGACGGATCGTCGCCTGGCACTTTTCGCACAGTAAGTCGGCGACGATAGATCGTCGCCGTGGCACTTTTCGCAAGGGTTTTTGGCGACGATGTATCGTCGCCGTGGCACGCAAAGGGTTAAAAGCAACAGTGTTTTAATATGTTCAATCCACCAACTGGAAGAAGTGGGCAGATTACGGCCAGTGGTGTACATTTTTAGTGTGATAATTGTTTTTGTATACGAGGGATGGTTAGTTAATTACCACTGATAATTATATTTTACTTAGAACAATACCATAATATCAAATTTACATGAAGAATCTAATTCACAAAAACTAATACTGATTGCTTCTTAGCTACCAATTAGATTGAATTGAATTTCAATCCCATTTATCCTTGCAATATTATCCATTTCTACTGGCTAAGTCAACTGATTGGTTATTCTTCTATCTTGACCAACCTAAAATAACCTTTTCAAAACATTTTCATTGTTTACATCATCATTAACCATACATTAAAACATACACATTAAAGTGTGATATTGACAATATAATATTAATTTCCCCTTTGATTAGAAACTGCAAGAAATATAATCATGCCTATCTTGAGTTTTTTTTTTATCTTTACAGATTTCTAAAATAAAAGACGTACATACAGATAGACGGCAAATTAAACATAGATGGCTACATCTCTGACATATATATATATATATACACATCTTTAAACATTTTGAGTGTTGTCAAAAAATGGGAAACTCCAGTGGTAAAAACCGAATCAGCATTAAAACCAGTTTGTGCTATTTAATTGGTAAATTTTGTTTTTAAAACTGTCAGGGAAATAAGAAAACACATAGTACAAAATTCATGTCTGTATAGCACAAAAAAGTTACACGAGATATGTACTGATGAAATTATGAACATTATTAATAACGGACAATTTATTCTATTTATCCAACATAACTAGTTATATTTACAAATATATTTGAAATAACTTTCTACACTCTTCACCAAGAAATTTGTTTTAAGTCAGGTTGTTCAGACTGCCAAGGGATACATTGGTTGCTCATCACTGACATCCAGAATGACAAAGTCATCATTACAACATAATTTATTTATTTCATCTAAATTTAATTCACTTCAAAATTCAAACTCTAGAATCAAACTTGTTATTAAATTTGTCTGGCTGTGTGATAGAATGAAAATAAATACAAAGAAATCTTAATATTTTCACTTATGTAAATATTTCAAAAGATCAATTAAAAACGTAAATGAGAAATTAAATAAAACTAACTGTGATATTATTTATACTAACAATTATGCAAAAGGTATTTCAAAACTGCTTATTTACGGTTGACTCACATAAAAAACAAAGTAATCATCAAGACTTAGCTATTGTAAATAAAACAATGGTTAAAACTTTGACCTCATCCATGACGCAATACCTAACTAAACTAAAATTAAGATAAGAGAATCACACAAAAATATATTGTGGATACAGTAACTACATAGTAAAACATTTGATTTTCCTTTTAATACTCAATTTATGTTGTTGAAATATATTACCTCTGAAATTTCCTCTAGTACCATCACCACGTGGAGGTGGGGGGCCACCGTGGGGAGCATTCCCAAAGTCTCCTCGTCCCCTCATGGGACCGCCACGTCCTCTAAAGAAGCCATTGGGTCTGTAAAGTTGAATTACAATTAAAATATGTTATAAATTGGTTGTTTACAATTATTTTATAATGGTTTTTTTGTCTACTGGAATAAGATATTGTAGAAGAGTTTTAGAGTCAATTTTATCATACTTTTAGAATTACTGATGAGTTAAATTATAACAAGATGGAATTGTGAACTAACAATTGGCAGAAGAAAATGTAAGTGGATCTTGAAGACACCAGAACAATACAAAGCGAATGTATAGGTTGATGTCATTAGAGAAATTCTAGTAGGCCCAGTTTTACCTCCTCAGCTGAATGGTGAAACTATTTTCACATCATTGAACAAATCCCAATATTATTTAGAAGATATGCCTAGACAAATGTGACAGAAAATGAGAAAAAATAATTTAATAATGAGATGAGCAATTACACTGTGACAGCTTTGACTCCTGAAATGTGAAGTCATGTTCGTCTGAAGGGACCCAAAAAATAGTCAGTGACCAAGAATAAACAAGCTGAAAACTTAATCCCCATCAGACACCTAGACTACAGAAAGTAGTGCAATCTAAGTATTAAGTACATTTTATATAACTTGGTTTATTAGTGGAAAAATACTTAAAAGTTGTTACAGATTTTGCTTTACCAAAACAACTCAGTTCTTCTAGATTGGAGAGTTATATTTTGTAAAATAATACCTTGTCATGCCACCTCCAAATCCACCTCTGTCCCCTAAACCTCCACCTCTAGGAGGACCACCAGGACCCCCACGTGGTGGCATTCCTCGTCCACCTCTGCCCGGAGGTCCTCCACGCATCATACCTCCACCTCTTGGACCGCCCCTGCAAAACAATACAATTAATGTAAAAACACCTACTATACACAGCATGTATTTACTACATAATATGCAAGTCACTAGTCACTGTGAGTGCATACTATGTTCCCTAACCAAGTAGGTGTTTTGTTTTACTCTGATCTGGTAGGTTTTAAGCCTGACAAACAATTTCTCTGTTGAATGTTTATTCGTTTAACTTATTAATATTTCAATATGTTTTATCATATATATTATGTCCTCTTGAAGAGCAAAGATACCATTTCTACTTTGAATGCCAAGAATGCCATATTTAAAAACACTTAACTATGACATATACATACAAAAATTCTTTTAAACAACGTATTAACCAATTCTAGGCAAAGAATCATTATAATGATAAGAGTGATATAGAAATACAGTAAAATTTCAGTAACACGATGGACAGGGTAATAAATAACCACAGGAAATATACTTATCATAGTTTATATCACATAATATTAGATAGATCAAAGTAATAAACCGTAACAAAATCTAAAGCTAACGCCATAAAAAAGGAAATAAATAGTGAACCAAATAAAGGTAACGGTGTTCCTCCTTAGACGTTTATACTATAACAATCTATAAAAGTAATCCACAATTAAATTTTGGAATAGTGGAAAATTAACATAGCCAAATGGATTTTACATGTTTCATTGAAATAGAGCCCTTCTTGCATTACAATTTTTAATGCAATATTGTGGTCACGACATTTATACACACAATAAGGATTAAAAATGTTTAAAAAAAATTATAATGCATTTCCCGACAAGGTACAAATGACTTAGTTCGTCATCTGGGTTTCAAGGAGAAATTGATATAGTCCTTTTTCAAAGTCAGACCAAAACTATTCAGTCCAAAGAGCGAAAAGTACAATAATAAACATATCTAAATTAACACTAATACCTGATTAACACTTTGCCAAGAATGTTTCAGCATAGGCAGTGACCACCATCACGGGTATTTCAACTATTACATCATACAAAATGGGTTTTTCGGTGTAATTGTGTTTTGAATTGTTCAAATATAATTTTTTAGTATGGCAAAGATTTCAATATACATTACAATATATAACTAGTGCAAAGCCCTTTTACACGCAATACTGATTGAAAATATTTTAACAAACATGATAATGTATCTCCCGACAAGGTACAAATGACTTAGTTCAGTCATCTGGGTTTAAAGGAGAAATTGATATAGTCCTTTTTCAAAGTCAGACCAAAGCAAATCAGTCTAAAGAGCGAAAAGGACAATAATACAATAAACATATCTAAATTAACACAAACACCTGATTAACACTTTGCCAAGAATGTTTCAACATAGGCGGTGAACACCACGGCGTGGCGTCCATTTTAACTATTACATCATACTAAATGGGATTTGTGGTGTGATTGTGTTTTGAGAATCGGTCAAATATCATATTTTAGTATGGCAAAGATTTCACTATCAGGGTGTCCAGTAACAACCAAATCTAAAATTCAAGTACATTTCAAGGTTTTCAAGGCTCAAAATTATAAAATTCAAGGCTATAGCCGCGGTTTACTTTTGGCTCTTTATCGGTAACTAACAATTACAAGCCAAAATCAAGTCACGAAATAGTGTTTACTTTCCATGTAACAATAAAGATTTCTCAAATATTTAAGGCCTACTAACAGTATTGAGATATTTTAAAATAACTGCTTAAAAGAATACATACCTTTATTTTAGACAATGGTCAAACATAGGCCCTCTGTTTTAATTACTAATGTCCTTATACACTATTAACAACATTTTATAATTCTTTGTTGAAAAAACTACAGTAAATGAGGTTTTTTTCATAACCTATAGCTTATAATAGAACTTCGTTGTGTTCAAAAACTTTGAACTGTAATCGTACCTATAAAATATGTTAATTTAATTATTTAAACAATACTATGCTTAATGTGGCATTTAATTTAGTTAAAAATGAATTTCAGTGTAATGTTATTATTAAAAAAATTGTAAAAAACAGTGTAGGCCTATAAAAAATTATGATAAAGTACCAAAGCCTAATTTAACGTTTATATTGTAACAGTTGATTTTATTTGGATTGAATTGATACATTTCCCAAATATATGTACAATATTAAAATCCAAACTGTACAATTAACTTCTAAAAATTTTTTTATTACATTACCGAACGGAGTTTGAAATGAGAACAAAGAATAAACATCATAAGAAATAATCATCATAAAAATAACATCATGTATAAAAACATTGCCCTCGGGAAATGAGCCTGCATGGGCTATGATGCCTGTGCGCAGACTCAAGTTGCTCACGCCTGAAGAAATAACGGACTGGATATATATAAAAAAATGAATATAAAATATAATACAAGATAATACACTATTACATACCACATACATACATATATACATATACATGCATACACATACATACGTGAATATGGAATGAATATATTAAAAGGAAAAAACCGTGTAATTTTAATATGTACCTGTTTTAAGGAATTGAATATTATTAATTTTAAAAACATTTCATATCAGCAACAAGGGTAAATAAGCAGGGTCACCGCAAATTATAATGGGGTAGTAATAATGAATGATGATGGGATAGGAGTGGTGGTTGTTTACGTGTCAAACTATCCGCCCGTAGTTTGTAGACAACACTGCCTTGGCCTCCTCAGTAGACAATGATAATAACCACTGATTAACTTTCCTTTTAAAGATAATTGTAGAAATTTCATTGAAAAAACTAAAATTTGGAAACTGTTTACTTATATTTATAAAAAGCACGTGAGCTAGATAGTATGAGTTGGTGTTTGAATAAGATTTAGTTAATTACAGTGGTAGAATTCCTGTTGATCTAGAATAACGTGTTATGGATGTGTTGAGTTCTTTAAAATAAATCATCTAAATTTTTATACATGTGTATTAAAAGAAATTTTATAAAAAGTTGTCTTATTGTAAAAATTTTAGTTTCTTGAAATAAAATGGATGTTGAAAAACTGACATTTTTTAAAAGCTACTTTCAAAATTGATTTCTGAACCGTAAACAGAGGATCAAGATTTGATTTATAAGCTGTCCCCCCAAGAAATTATCCCAAATGCAAAAAGAGATTGCACGTATGCATAATATATCATTTTCATTTCTTGAACAGCAAGAATATTCCTAAGGTTCTTAAAGGCAAAGATATACTTTCGGATCTTTTGTTTGAGATATTCAATATGATCTGACCATTTCAAACGGAAATCTATAATAACGCCAAGATATTTATACGAGTTTATTTTTTCGATTGCTTCGCAATAAATTACAGGTACTGTTACTATGATTTCCACAATTATGTATGATCAGATTTCCTAAGACATAATCCGATTGAGGATTCAAAGAGATTGGCATAAATTTTGTTTTAGTTATATTTAAGGAAAGGACATTCTGATCAAACCACCTTTTCAGTAACATTAAATCACTTAATGCTTCTCATCTCACATCCGCGCATATATTCCCTTTCAGAAAAATAAGTGTGTGATCTGCAAATAATGTTATTTTTCTGTTTAAATTTAGCTTGGCAATATTGTTTATATATATAATAAGAACAGAATTGGCCCAAGTGTACTCCCTTGAAATACACCGTAGTCTACATTAATTGCATAGCTACTAACATTACAAATTGAAACATATTGTTTTCTATTGGTAAAATAACTTTGGAACCAAGTAAGGGCCATGCCCCTAACACCTAATTGTTCTAATTTATTCATTAGCTTATTTCTATCAACAGAGTCAAAGGCTTTTTTGAGGTCTAAAAAGATTAGCATTGATTTTTTGTTTTCTGAGATTGCATTATTTAATTCTTTATTTAAATCAAACAATGCATTCGAAATACTCCTGTCGTCTCTAAACCTATACTGACACTGAGAAAGTACATTATTTACCTGGAAAAAGTGTACGAGCTGTTCCTTAACTACCTTCTCCAGTACCTTAGCAAAGACACTCAAGAGGGATATCAGACGGAAGTTGTTTTTATCAGTAAAGCTGTTTGACTTGTGCAACGGGTACACTTTAGCTAACTTAAAATTATCAGGGAATATTCCCTGGGTAATACTTAAATTGATCAAGTATAGCAGTGGTTTCATAAAAGTGCTTAAATTGTCCTTGAGGACCCGTGCAGAAATGCCATCATGACCCGGGGCAGAGCCTCCACGTAAATGTCGCATCCAGTCTATAGTCACTATCGCTCACCACTTGGCCCCCTACCGTGTTAATTGTATCGGCTAACATTTCCCCAACAGACGCAAAATAATTATTGAAATCATTTGCTACTTGAGTAATTTTATCGTTAGTAATGTTTCAATTGGTCGGCAGAAACTTTCGTATTGGAAATGTGTCCCTGGTATGCACCCTACCCGCCAACTCATTTACTCTTCCCCAAAACATTTTAGTCTTTTCTGTTTTCAGTAATTTTAGAACGATAATATTCTTTCTTAGCGTGTTTTAATGAAGTGCTTACAGTTTGTGTACAAATACATTTTAATATCCAAATAGGTAAATGATTTCGATTTTTTTATTTGAAGTCTGAAAACAAACCCTCAAAAACACAGGATAGTAAAGAAACAGTTTTACTTTTAAGTTAAAGAAGTTTTACTTACTTACACTTTCAACATCAAACCCAATACTATTCTAAACCAGTTGAGGGTTACATTAGTTTTAGGTGAATTAAATTTCATAAAAACAAAATAACTGTTAAAATAAATAAAAGTATATTAATATTCATTTTGTAAAAAAGGATTTAACTCAAGAAGTCCAAAACATGGGCTATTCAAATGTTGAACCCTTTTTACAATTTATTTTGTGTTAAAAAATAAATTTGTCACAGAAAAAGTTTTACTCTCTTTAGAAAACGTGCGTGAAAGTTATAAAACTTTAACAATTGAATTACTAACGATGTATTGCACCTTTACTCATTGCACAAATTAATTTTAAAAAATATGGCTATTGACAATAAGTTAAATGAAAACAACCATTAATAGTATAGCAAGGGTAACACCTAAATTACTAAAAAATGTTATATTAATTATATATCTCAAATAAATTTAAAATAAATCCTATAAGAATCCAATTGTACACCATAATTGATCACACGATCACGTTTTTCGATAACCTTAAATTGAAACATTTAATATTCATCACTATGTTTCAAAGAATTGGCAACCTCTTCAACATGCGAATATTATAAATACAATATATAGTCGTGTAGATTATTTAGCCACTCTTCAAATTACTTTAACATCAAGCATATATAAATGCCATCTCTCGTCAAACCTACTACAACGCCGTTTTTGGCGACTGCAACGAGAGCGAGTTACTTCCAAATTTCCTTTGTATTCTGTCAATTTCACATTGATGTGAACATAATTGAACTGTTGCTTCAATATCTTCATTCGTGTTGACTCAAAAGCCCAGACTTTTATACTCTGTCAAAATGCATACGATCAAATGAAAACCCGCCCACTGCGACCGGTCCGGTCCGGGCTGGTGGATGTCCATTTGATTGCGTGTATTTCAACTTCACAAAAAGGCCGGGCCGGGTTCACTCCAGCCTAGCACCACCAACTGCGACCGGCCCGGCCTATCCAGCCTCAGTCGGCTCTTCGGGTGTCGTGTGGGCCGAGTCCTCCCGGGCTGTGCCGGGCCGGCCGCGGTATGCGGGTGTCCACGTGATTGCGTGTATTTCGACAAAAAGGCCGGGACGGTCGCAGTGGTCGCCTTGCATTAGTAACGGCAGCGGCGTTAAAAATAAAAAATCAAAACTCCCGATTTTCTACAAAATACAAGCATAATTCCCGCCCTATTCAAGGCAGGTAAAATTCAAGCATTATTCCCGCTCTGCCCGATTTTCAAGGCTGCTGGACACCCTGACTATACACTACAATATATAACTAGTCCAGAGACCTTTATACACACAATACTGATTGAAAATATTTTAATAAACATGATAATGTATCTCCCGACAAGGTACAAGTGACTTAGTTCAGTCATCTGGGTTTAAAGGAGAAATTTATATAGTCCTTTTTCTAAATCAGACCAAAACAATTCAGCCCAAAGAGCGAAAAGGACAATAACACAATAAACATATCCAAATTAACACAAACACCTCATTAACACTTTGCCAAGAATGTTTCAACATTGGTGAATACCACAGCTATCATTTTTAACTATTGCATCATACTTAATGGGTTTTTTGGTGTGATTGTGTTTTGAATTTGTCAAAATACAAAATATCATATTTTAGTATGGCAAAGATTTCACTATACAGTACAATATATAACCATTGAAAATATTTTTTAAACATGATAATGTATCTCCCGACAAGGTACAAGTGACTTAGTTCAGTCATCTGGGTTTAAAGGAGAAATTTATATAGTCCTTTTTCTAAATCAGACCAAAACAATTCAGTCCAAAGAGCGAAAAGGACAATAACACAATAAACATATCCAAATTAACACAAACCATTAACACTTTGCCAAGAATGTTTCAACATTGGTGAATACCACAGCTATCATTTTAACTATTGCATCATACTTAATGGGTTTTTTGGTGTGATTGTGTTTTGAATTTGTCAAAATACAAAATATCATATTTTATTAGGGCAAAGATTTCACTATACAGTACAATATATAACCATTGAAAATATTTTAAAAACATGATAATGTATCTCCCGACAAGGTACAAATGATTTAGTTCAGTCATCTGGGTTTAAAGGAGAAATTTATATAGTCCTTTTTCTAAATCAGACCAAAACAATTCAGTCCAAAGAGCGAAAAGGACAATAACACAATAAACATATCCAAATTAACACAAACACCTCATTAACACTTTGCCAAGAATGTTTCAACATTGGTGAATACCACAGCTATCATTTTAACTATTGCATCGTACTTAATGGGTTTTTTGGTGTGATTGTGTTTTGAATTTGTCAAAATACAAAATATCATATTTTAGTATGGCAAAGATTTCACTATACAGTACAATATATAACCATTGAAAATATTTTTTAAACATGATAATGTATCTCCCGACAAGGTACAAGTGACTTAGTTCAGTCATCTGGGTTTAAAGGAGAAATTTATATAGTCCTTTTTCTAAATCAGACCAAAACAATTCAGTCCAAAGAGCGAAAAGGACAATAACACAATAAACATATCCAAATTAACACTAATACCTGATTAAAACTTTGCCAAGAATGTTTCAGCACAGGCGGTAATAAGTCATTTCTGAACACGTCTAGTATGAATATACAATAAAATCTAAATATATTTCCTAAATTTATTTAGATTTAATGTTTTTACTCGAATATTCTTAACCCTTTCAGGGCCAGGACCAAATATGAGATGTTGCAAAATTTTTTCACATATCTATCCCCTTGTGACTAGTCAAAAGTGCCAGGCTAAAATTGGCGATTTTGCAGTCTCTTAGATTAAAATTTATAACTTTTCATAAACATTAGAGAATGACCTAAAAGTTGCACCAAATTACTCGTATAGATATATACTATCAACAAAAAAATATAAAGATGTAGTTTTAAGTAATTTAAAATTTTAAAAAAATAATGTTTTAATGGATTACATAAAAAAAATTTAATTTTTTAATTTTTTTCGTAAATAACTAAAAAAGGAAAAATAATTTTACTGTAGAAAGCTATGTTATTATATTGTACATTTATAAAGGAACAACCATACAAAATTTTGTGTTATTTCTCTCATAAATAAATTTTTTATGACACATTTTGTATAAATACGCATAATTGTACTTCGCAACAAGTGATAAAGCAACTGACTCTTAACTGCAAGAAACTTAAAATAAATATTCACATTACGGATGTACCGGTAAACAGATGATTGTAGGATCCATAAGCAGTTTCAATACAGTTAAAAACACTATTTACCAAGAAATATTTACACAATTTTATTTGAAATTTATTTACACTTTTTCTATTTACAAATATGCTACTTACAATTTCACTCCCGTGAGATCGCAAATTGTCAGTCATTGTAACTACTACACACAATAGCTAAGCAGGTAACACTACTAATATTTACAACCACAAAATAAAATAATGAAGAAGAATCCAGCATACAATGGTACGATTGCACTAAAGCATAAAGAATTAACAACAATAGATCGAGTCACCTGATAATGTCACGTGACAATTACGAAATAAAAATGCATAGACCTCCAAAATAAAAATTATATTCATATTAAATATCTACAAATATACCAGGGAATACAAAAACATAAAACTTTAATCATTTGATGTCGTATTTTTTAAAGAAAATTACGAATATCAAAGCGGCAATATATTGCCGCCTGGCGCTTTTCGCGTATGTCACCGACGGCAATATATTGCCGCCTGGCACTTTTCAGACACGATCTATGGCGGCAATATATTGCCGCCTGGCCCGGAAAGGGTTAAGTTACAATGATCAAACATAATTTTGTTATTTCTTTTTTTTTACCCCTTAGATTAGACAACAAGTTTGCATTTTTAACTATTATATTTACTAAATGGGACTTTTGGTGTGATTGTGTTTTGGATTGGTCAAATATCATATTTTAGTATGGCAAAGATTTCACTATACAGTACAATATATAACCATTGAAAATATTTTAATAAACATGATAATGTATCTCCCGACAAGGTACAAATGACTTAGTTCAGTCATCTGGGTTTAAAGGAGAAATTTATATAGTCCTTTTTCCAAATCAGACCAAAACAATTCAGTCCAAAGAGCGAAAAGGACAATAATACAATAAACATATCTAAATTAACACAAACACCTCATTAACACTTTGCCAAGGAATTTTCAGCGGTTACCACCACAGCGGTCATTTTTGAACAGATCTAGTATGAATATACAAATGTTAACCCTTTGAATGCCACAAGGCAAAAAATTTTGTACAAAAGAAATGCACTAGCAACTATATTGCAAGTCATATGCGAAAAATGCCAGGGAATAATAAGAAGTATTACCAGGCTTCCGGAAAAAGAATATATTTTTTTTATTTTTCATACTATTTTTATGAAACAGGTATCAAAATGTTTGTAAAAAATTGTATTACAATAAAATGTTACAAAACAAATGAAACAACATAAAATAATATTAGTTTTGGAATGTCAAAACCAAAAAATGTATAAAGCAATTTTTATTTTTTAGTTTTTATTTTTTTTTACAAATTAATAAGAAACAATTTTACTATGGGAAGAATTTTTTTAATATTCTTTATAACATTGTTAATGTGAAAAAAAATAATGGTTAACTTTTTTATATAATTACTATAGTTACATAACAATGCTTGAAATTATGTACATAAAGAAAAAATCATTTTTCAGTACCGGTAACACAACACTAAAACAAAAATAATTAATGCATTACTTACATTTATCCTTTGGTTCTAAGGTATATCTAATATATAGTCTTCATATTTTCCCCAAAAATATGTACACACACACACACGCGCGTGCGCACGCGCACGCACGGGAGATATCAATTAAACAAAATCATTTTAGAGATCCTAACTCCTAACCTCAAAACGATATAAACACAACCATATGACCGAACGTATTATTTTAGATATTACGCATACTATACGTAGCGAGTTGTTTACGCGCAAACGATGTTACGCGTCCGGTTGATCACCGCCAGCTGTTGTTGCTTCTATTATTCTGTGTTTTTTTTTATCTTTACTAATATAAAGTACTATGTGAACTATTATTTATCTATTGCAGGATAGTTAACAAATAAAACAATATTGGTTGTGAAAAGAATTCATGAAAAATAAAGCGTTAAAAATTACGATAACAGACGGCGACGACGGATCGTCGCCTGGCACTTTTCGCACAGTAAGTCGGCGACGATCGATCGTCGCCGCGGCACTTTTCGCAAGGGTTTTTGGCGACGATGTATCGTCGCCGTGGCACGCAAAGGGTTAAGTAATACCTCAATATATTAGCTAAATTTAATTAGATTTTCATTTTTTTAAATTCATATTCCCATGAAGAAATTTACAATTATCAAATATAATTTTGCTATATCATTATTTTTGGAGACCTAGATAAGAAAACAAGGTTGCATTTTAACTATTACATCATCATAGTAAATGGTATTTTTGACATGATTATGTTTTGAATTGGTCAAAAATCGTATTCTAGTATGGCAATGAATTTAATATACAGCAAAATATGTAAATAGTTAAATAGTGCAGAGACCTTTATACACACAATACAGTTTGCCAATATTTTAACAAACCTGATAATGTACCAACACAACGGTCACTTTTGATCAGGTTTAGTCTCATATTCTCATGAAGAAATTTACAACTATCTATATATATAAAAATGAAACTGTTCGTGTGTAACAGCATCACTCACAAACGGCTGGACGGATTCGCCTAATTTTTTTTTTAATTTGTTCGTCTTGATCTGTAGAAGGTTATAGGATACTTTTTATCCCTTTCCCGATTCAGGATTCCGCCCCACTGGTTACAGAAATACCCGTAAGAAATGCATTGCAGCAAAGATATGTTATTAAGTGAAAGTCTTTTCAAATTTTTAATCAGCTGTTCTTTGTAAACATATATAATGCGACAAAAAATTGTTGTTATTTTTGACAGTAACTAAGTAAACATAAATATTTTTGACGTTTCTATGTAAACAAACATTTTTTGACATTTACAACGTGTCACAAATGTCAAATTTTTGATAAACGTGATTTGATATCTTTTTTACAATTTCCAAGAACAGTGTTATTTTCCATCAGTAAAAGGTTTAAAAAAATAGGCAAGTATTTTTGTTTTCTCATGTAAATATTCTTTGAAGAATGTTTTTCTCAACATTTTTTTTTACAGAATTCCTTTGAGCAGTTTTTTGACGAATTTTATTGGAAAATAACATAATGCCGCCAAGAAAAAAAAGTGCTTTAAGCCGTCACAGCGCACGTGCGATAGCAACAAAACGAATTCGTAATAATCAAAGCAACGACCAGCGCGCAAGGTAAACGAATTGAATCGAATACGAACATCAGCATCAAGAATGATGCTGTCGCAAGAAGAAAGAGAAACATCAAATTTGAATGATAGATTGAGAATGCAAAGTAATCGAGCGGTTGCAAACAGATCAGGCGATGCACGACTTCACGCATTAAAATAAACAAAAAACTTTTATAATAGATTTTATGATATGCTACGATGTATTAGTAGAGCAATAAATTAATTGGAAAAACGTATAATAAAATTAGTATTTCTTTTCGATGCTTGATTGATGTAGCCCTCTCTACTGCCACGCGAGCGGAGCCGCGGGTTTAGGCTAGTTAAATATAATATGGTTATTTCATTATTTTCATTTAGAATAAATCAAGAATTTACCACAAAGTATGCGTTATATACACACATCACACTCCATAATAAGGCCTGAAGTAAGATGATGTATTGTTAAACCATATTATTTTAAAACAAACTTTGATTAGATAAAATTAAACCAGAATGCTCTCTACTGGGTTGAGAAAGATTGCAGTGCAACAAAAAATTTCTAATTATGTGTAAAATATGTGTACTTGTATGTGTTTTTTTCAATTTGTGGACCATATTTTTCGAGTCTGCTGTTTTTCCTATCAACTAGTAACAATCCCTCGCTCTGAGTCCTATTAATTCAAACCTTTGATGGGATTAAGTTTTCAATGGAATAAACCACCATTATAACATTGGTCATTTGGAAAACTGAAAATCCTAAAATTAAACATAAAAAATAATATATGTGTAAAGTTGCTTGCCCAACAATTGATTGTATCAACCCGCAAGATACACACGACTTATTTTACTCATCTGGGTTTAAAAGAGAAGTTTCTTTAGTCCTTTTAAACATTCAGGCTAAAAAAATCCGCCCAAAGAGCAAAATGAACAATAATTCAGTTATCAACCATAAACCTTAATACCAAACAAAACAAAATATTTTAAAACAAACTGAAAACAGATACAATTTTTAGAACAAAATATAAATAACATTATAATTGTACAACAAATGATGAACATAATTCATATATAAACATATGTTGTTCACAGGCTAAATTAAATGTACAGAGCTATAGTTAATTATTATGAAATAAATCTATGGGATAATCAATATATCAATTAATATATCAAATTTTAAAAATTAACTTGTGTCAGCCTTTGACTCTGCTGACCAATAGTTCAATGTCTCCTCCGACAAGGTACACATGACTTACTGCAGTGATTTGGGTCTAAAGAGGAAGTTTATGATGTAGCCTCTCTTCAAATTCAAGCTTAGATAATTAAGCACAAAGAGTGAGAGGGGTACTACCAATTGAAATGAAAATTAGATTTAACATTAGACAAAGTATCTTAAACTTTCATGCAATTAGAAAATAACAAAGTATACTATCATTTCTGTACTTAATATCTGCAAAATATCAGATAGTATTCAGCAATGGGAAGATTATTTAGTTATTGGTGTAAACTGGTAAATATTGGTTTAAAGCTAATTTTAAACTCAAAAACCACGTATACATTTTTTATTCCATGGGCAAATAAAAGGAAAGGTACCAAATACTGATAGTGAATTTGTGCCTTCCAGACAAAATTTGTATATGATATTAAATAATACAAGTTTGTTAATGAGTATGTTACAGACAACCTATATTATTACGATTAAATGTACATTACTTAGCACCAATCACTTAATATTGATATGCAGCTCTTAAATCTCTTATATTGCCCAGAAATATAATTCCATGCTCAAATTAAACTACATAAATTTTTTTAATAACAATGTTATTTGACAAAACAACAAACAAGATTAAACAATACAGATGAACCAATAACAGCCATGTACTTCCAATTAATTCACTGGCAAAACTCAAAATATTATAACTTATTAATGCACATCATATATAATTCAACAGAGGTAGGCTACATAACTAGATCTACATGATATTCAGGTTTAAATGTATTCCCTGACCAGGTACACAAGACTTACTACAGAATTTTACAAAGCAATAATGACAGAAAGTTTTTTATTTACCTGCCACGCATATCACCTCCACCCATAAAGTTTCCTCGACCTCCTCCTCCACGAGGAGGACCTCCTCTGCCTGGCGGTCCACCTCTCCCTGGAGGCCCTCCTCTCCCTCTCTGGAAACCGCCTCTAGGGGGTCCCTCCATGTTCTCTGATTTGTTTATTCAGTTCCTACAAAAAACATAGTGTTTAAGTAAAACACTGCTATATATTTAAGTAGAACATGTCATGCTAACATCATTACATTAATTTTGGATTTGAAATATTTCATTCCAAATTCATTGCCCTTCAAGAGATTTCTTTATGTATTCAAATAATATGTATTTCAATAGCTGAATTAATTTTGTTAAAAGATAAATAAAAACCCAGGATATTTAAAAACACGATATTTAGTTCAATTATGTTAATCCCTGATACTATAACACATGTACATACTGTGAAAATTTCACATTTTTATCTTCAGCTGTTTTTATTGGTGTTTATTTACATTAGCGTGACCATGGAAAATGGACTTTTTTTCATGGGTTGGGCATTTATAGCCCAGTATTATTATCACAGGTGCATATGAACTGGGGGGAAAGTATATTATTGTATTATATTTATGCCTTTCGGACATTATTGCGTTCAGGAGCAGGGGCATCACGTGATCTGGGATTCGACTTTTGCAAGCTCGAGTTAATTTTTTTTCTAAAAGAGCAAGCAGTGCGCAGTGGGCAGGCATCGTTGACAGGATTAACGTATTAGTCAGACTCGTCTTTACGAAATGCTTCCACGTGAGATACCGAACATCCAACACAAAGTGTGCTATTACCACTACTGAACTAGGAGATTAAGAATAGACGTGGAGGAACAATGGTAGTTCAAAATGGCGTCCCTTCTTTATTTGAGAAGGCAAGGAGTATTACCAAACTGTCAAATATGGATAGTGTTGCCAGAGGTACGATAATTATCGTGAAGGTACGACAATTTCATTGATTTTATGCGCCGGTAAGATACACGATGGGTAGTTATTATCGTACCATGAAAGATTTTTGACAAATTTATATAAGTAACAAACCAAAAGTTAATTATAACATAATTTACTATACGAACATAACATATTTTTCATTAAATGTGTTTGGTACGATTATTTTATATGAAAGTACGATAATTTCTCGTTGTTGGTATGATAATCGGTTTTTAAAATCTGGCTATACTGAGTTTGAGCAGACGCGGAGTTATAGGAAACTGTCAAAAACAGAGTTTTCAGAGGATTAAAAAAAATTGTAGCTCCTTTGATTTTTGTTGCTGACAAATTTTTTCTTCAATATTGTTTTCAGGGAAAAAAAATTAACATACCTTTCCATGGTCACGTTAATGTAAATTGATACCTTTTTATTTTGTCCTGATTACAGAATGTCCTAACTTTATCAAGTTTATGAAGTCTTTCACAGTTCTATTAGGCTATGTAGTAGTATCCATAGTTATAATACAGCTCATCAGATAAATTCTATTTCTTCATATTTGATCAGATGTCCCTATCTACTATTTGCAAATTTTTTCAATAACTTATGCTGTAAATGAATGATACATAGTACGAATATGTAAAAAGTTTTTATATCAAGTACTAAAAAGACATCTTGTTTTATTAAAAAATCAATCAGAGGAAAAATTATATATTACGCTAGCTTGACATGGGAAAGAACATTATAACTAATCAATCAATCAACACTTTTTAATGCCATAAAAATAAGATTATTGACAAGCTTTCGTTATAGATATAGCCAAGTCAGTTATAAAAATCTTATATTATATAAACTTAAGCTACAATACACAAAGAATAGAGCAAGTGGCATTGGGAAATTGAAAATTAAAAAAATTTTAAATCGGAAGAACTTGTCCAGTACATAAAATAATCTAACAGCCACAAGTGATGTAATATTTTTATATAAAGTCAGTTTTAAAAATTATCCGCTTCATCTTTCTTGTACAAAATCTAAAAGATGATTGTTTAAAAGTGTTACTTATCTTGGAGTATAAAAGTATGCTCCCCTGTACCGGTGTATAATTTTAAAATCCATAAATCAATTTTTTACTATTTTTTATTTTATTTGTGAAACCTTTTGTTTACAAGCATCTTCAAACCCACATAACTGAATAAATAAGAGTGGTTATTAAAGAAAAACACAAACAAAAAATGTAACTAAATAAAAAAACATGTAATTTTAACGTTACAAGGGAATAAGATTTCTTACATCTCTAAAATGTTGAAAGAGTTTTTTATTATTATATATACAGGGTGATTCGGTTAGTGTTACCGGCACTTTCTGAGCTGATTGTACTATAAAAAATAAAGAAAAAAGTTCATATAAACATGGGTCCGGAAATGCTTCCTTACTGGGTTATGGCCAATTGAAGATTTCACCAAAAATTGTGTGCAGGAGGTCAAATGATGATTTGCCGCATGTTTATGAAGAGATATTTATAGGAGAATGCAACTTTTTCTAACGGATTTTTAGATGAGAAATTGAATAAAGTTCATCTCATAGCTGTATCTCATTTAGTTTTTTTGTTATACTACAAAAAACAGAAATAAAATAATTTTGAAAACACTTTTTTAAGGTTTAACGGACAATTATTTTGTTAAATAGGCATTGAAGACCCACATTTTTACAAAGAAACTTGCAGAAAATTTAATTCTGAATAAAATTATGTGCCACACGGCTGTTAACAGCGAAGTATTAGTTTCTGGAATTTAATTTTACAACAAACATTCTACCAAGCAAGAAATACGTATTTAGTAAATAAACACCGTAATGTAATGATATAAGGTACACAAATAATTGATTAGCATACAATTGTAAATATGATTTTAATAGATTAATGCTCAACTAAAAAACAATAATACTATTACTTTTTAGGACTATCCAAATGGTTACATCATGTACCTAATCAAATCAAATCAAATCAATCTCTTTATTGCATTTTGACAATGGACATTGTATTGCAAAAGTCAGAAGTAAGTAAGATAAACCACAGGCTTAGACGTTCAAAACACATTCATACTTACAATTCATGCATTCACTCAAACACATTCAAACTGACTTCAGATCCAAGTTAAATTTAGATTTAGACATCCCAGCGGCTGACCATGAATTCATCGACAGAATAAAACGCCTTGGACACCAAAAGGCGTTTAAGACGAGTTTTGAATTGATGTTGATTGGCGGAAAGTTTGACACTTTCAGGGAGCTTGTTTTATTAGTCTGACACCAACTTGTTGAGGGAGATGTTGTGATAATGTCAGTCTGTATTGCCGAGTTCGGAAGTTGTCCCTGCCTCTCGTCTCATAGTGGTGAACGCTACCCGCCACGAACCAAATCACACTTTGATTTGCAGTACATGATCACCTCCAGAACATAAAGGCAGGGCAAAGTCAGCAATTCTAACTCCCTGAAAGATTCCCTACACGACTCTCTGTAATTTAAATTTGCAATGATTCTGATTGCCTTTTTTTGGAGCTTGAAAACTCTTTCCATTTTGTTTTTGGCACAACCTCCCCAGAGTCTCACTCCATACGCAAAGTGTGGATGAATCAGGCCGAAATATGCCATTTTCAGAACTCTGGGGGAACAGAACTTTGCCAGGTGCCGCAAGGCATATATGCCTGAGGCCACTCTAGCACATACATTTGTCACCATGATCAGCCCAGGTCAGTCCTCTGTCTAGGAACATTCCCAGAAACTTTGTGGAGTTAGTTTCCCTCTAAAAGCACACATCATCCACAAACACGGCAGGCTGAACTTCGTGATCATTTTGTCGGGAGGCTAAAACACATGACATTTGTTTTTGAATGATTTGTTTTCAGGTTCAAATTCAGCAAAATACTGAATGCATGCATTCAGTTTCCATGAAGGATGCGATTTCCAGGTCTTGAGTTTGATTTGTTTTTTGATACAGAGAGTTGTGTCGTCAGCATACTGAACCAGTTTTCCATGCTGGATCACTGAATTCAGTCTGCAGACGTAAACTAGGAAACAAAAAGAGGCCCAAGGATGGAGCCCTGAGGGACACCATGGGTCATTTTAATTTTGTTTGAGACGACGTTCGATACCTCAACGCACTGGTCTCGATCCTTGAGGTAAGAAGTGAGCCATAAGTGCGAGAGACCCCGAACACCGCATTTATCCAACTGGAGCAAAAGTGTTTCATGATGCACACAGTCAAACGCTTTGGATAGGTCGAGGAATATACTGAGCACATGTTCTCGTTCCTTCCAATCCATCGACAACATTGTCCAAAAGATTGTTCACCGCGTCTATTGTGGATCTGTTTTTTCCTAAATCCAAATTGTTCCGGATTTAGGATATTGTTATTTTCTAGAAAGCTTGCAAGCTTTTCATAGAAAAATTTTTTCAAAAATTTTGCTGAAGACTGGAAGAATTGAGATTGGACGATAGTTGCTTGCAAGGCAAGGATCGTCCTGTTTGAAGATCGGAATGACTTTGGATGTCTTCAAAAGTGATGGGAAGGTTCCTTTTTCAAAAGAAAAGTTGATCAATTTTGTAAGTGGTCTCAATATATGCCTGAAGCAGTGTTTTGAGTAGCCACACTGACATCCCGTTTGCGTCACAAGATTTTTTTGAGTTGAGTCCCTGTATGACTCGTGCAACCTCCCCTTCACACACAGGAGCCATGGCCATGGATGCAACCGATACAAACAGCATCTCCTCCGTGAAACCGAGGTTCAGTTAATGCCGAACACACTGTAGCCACGGAAGAGAAGTATTTATTAAATTCGTCTGCCACTTGAGCTCGGTTTTCAACAATTTTGTCTTCAATTTTAATTGCGATTTCTTTTGTGTTTTTTATCTGGTGTGTATCACGAGAAAAGTCGTTTATGATTTTCCAAGCTGTTTTCGAGAAGTTTTCGCAGTTACCCAAGGCCTTATTAACATCATAGGCTTTAGCAGCTCGTATGACTTTTTTATAAATCCTTCGGTAATTTCTGAAAAAAAATTTGAAATGTTCGTTTTGGGTTCCAATGAAAAATTTTGTGAAAGAATTTAAGCTTTTCTCGAGATACAAGAATTCCTTTGTCAACCACGTGCCTTTTTTAGGCGCGTGATTGACTTTGGTCCTTCTGAACGGACAGCAACATCCAGATAATAGTTGAAACTATCACTGAATGCCGCATACATGTCATCGACACTTCCAGAGTTATCCAAAAATTGCCAGGGCTCCAGCTTCCAAAACATCGTTTAAGTGGCGAATGTTCTGGGGCCGAATCACTCTTGCAATTTTAAATTTTGAATTTTGACTTTCAAGTTTGCACCCACGGATCACGGGCCCTGCGCAAAGTGGTCAGAGATCGCAGAGTTCAAAAAACAGAGACTGTGATGTCAGGAATGTTTGTGACAACATTGTCGATGGCAGTACTCGTCGTAGCGGTCACTCGTGTCGGTGAATTCACGGGACCCAATTTAGATTGAAAGAATTTAAAACATCGCGAAGCCGCTGGGTTAGGGGGTCGGTGGGGATTCATTACATTAATGTTAAAGTCTCCCCATTATTAGGAACTTCACAGAATTTTTAAAAACAGGTCATTAAGAAGTCGCTCAAAATTTTCAAAAAAGGAGTTGCTACAGCCATTGGGTGATCTGTATAACCCGATGACTGCTATTTTTCCCAAACAGTTTGACGTGATTTTTTATGCCTTCGGCTTCAAAATTCATTTCAATCATGTTGTTAATTTTGAAAGGTTCAAATTTTGAAAATGCTTTCACAAAAAATTGCCACACCGCCCCCTTTTGAAACGATTTCGACAGAAATGTTTTGCCAATTCAAAATTTGGAATTTTGAAAAGATGGATGTTGTCATCTATGAAACCGTGCTCAGATACTATAAACACATCGGGATTTAATTCTCGCACATGACTGCCAATTCATCAATTTTGTTGGTTGCAATTGGGCATTCTGATGAACAAATTTCAAATTTTCGGTTGTGAATTTGGAATTTTGAGATTTTTGAAGATTTTTCCGTGTTTGGTTTTGTTTTACGGCTGGATCCGAAATCATCCCTATACCGGTTTCACTCTGACAATGTTCTCCAAGTTTTTTTGTTCAGGAGAGCGTCCACTCTCGTCAACACTGCCTGGGCGTTGGTGACCCCCTGAGTGCCTCCGCGTAGGTGGCGTGCTGAAGTCTTGGAGACTGATGGACGGTGTCAGCTGACTCCCCGCTGGCAGCAGCAGGAGCCGGGACGGTGGGGGCCGGCGCAGCAGCGACGATTTGCAGCGGCGGCGCAGACACCCTGGGTCTCAGCAGTGCAAGGGTCTTCACTACCATCCCCCGCCAGTAGCCGCTTACCCCGCATTGAGAGATGCTGACCGTGCCTCGTGAAATGCCTCCGGCCGATGTTATTTGAAGTTTACCACGCGGATGTTGTGCCGGACAGCCAACTCCTCAATGTAAGCATTCACGAGCACGGTCTCATCATGGATGGGGTGATCTGGTTCCAAGTCATGTCGAAGCGGTAAGGTGACAAGAACAAGTTCAGTTGTTGGCAGGTCTGGCAGCGATGTGAGCCTCCAGGTGGCGGTAAATGACGTGCTGTTTTGCCCACTGCCAGATCGTTTGAGCCCGCGATTAACACCTCGCAGTGGGTCCCGGACCGAGGTGGAGTATGGCCCGTTCTCAAGATGTCCAGCAGGCCGGCGCCGGGCATGCACATGTCACCAAACAGAGGCGGGAGGGAAGGTCATGGATTTCACAAGTCCCGAGATGTGGCGAGAGTGGCTATCACCTCTGATATTAATGGAACGGAAGTGAGGGATAGGGGTTTGGGACGTCTGTCGATTTTTTCTGTAAAGGTTTACTATGATTGAGTGTTGGATTGGGGATTTTAGAGCTATTTTTAATTTTTTGATCATGGAAAGGCATTTTTTTTTTGTTTTTTTAGTCAGAACTTGAGAAATTTGTTTCTGTTTGGTTGGAGCTACTTTTTTTGAAGGTCTCACTTCTATCCATGGATGAGTAGGAGTCACATCCACACATCCTCACATGTCCTCAGCTGATTCTTCAGGCATTGATTTTCCTGCCTGAAGTACTTCTATCGTCGTTTTAAGGCTATTAAGAATGTCAGTGATCTCAGCACACCGCCGCGTACACGCGGTAGACCACAGATCACACTGCGCACCAAAGTCCACGGAAACAGGGCACGGGGTCCTTCAGGTGGATAGGAGGGCGGGTCACACTGGACGCCACGGTCCACCCTCGCGGAGGCGCGGGCGGTCTGGTCGACGCGGGATGTGTTCATTGTAAATATCTGGTCAGTGAACTGGAGCAAGCGAGAGTCTGACTCAACGGTGTGATCCAGAAGTATCTTAAATTCACTTTTAAGGTGCTCAATTTCCTTTTTAAGACGAGAAACCTCCGCTGCTGGGTCTTCAGCTGATACTGGGGCGATGCTAATCTCGTCCGCTGGACCAGGTGGTGGTGGGGACCAGTGTGAGGCCAGGGTCGGGCGTGGAGCAGACAGGCGCAGGCGGTGTGGCGGGTGTCGGCGGTGTGGAGGGTGCAGATGTCGCAGCTGAAGCGGGTGGAGTGGAGGATGACGAAGCGGCCGCAGGACGAGGCCTGGTCAGCGGCGACAAGAGGGAACTCATGTGACTGCTTGGTGATCGCCAGTGTGTTTGTCGTTACACACAGTCACTCTCGTCATGTTTGCATCAGTTTTGATAGATGCACCGCAATTTTTGCCCAGCAAGCAAAGCCAAGAAACATCACCATTCCCTCAGAATTCTTTTTTGTCTATATTTCACATTGTTGAAAATAATGAAGGGGCTTCCAGACTTAGTTTTCTCAACGGTGAATGTCATGGTTATTAAATAAATAAAAATATAGGCTATTATAAATTAATAGCGAAGAATTTACCTACATATCTTTGTCACGTTAGCTTTACAGAAGGTAAATTATGTTTTTATAAGTTGGTATCACAAATCAGCTGTTCAACAATACACTGCAATTTATTGAGGAATCCAAATTATTTGTTACCTATTCTGTACTAGTTTAATGAGTGCAATTTAATACAATTAATTTACTACTAGTTTGTTAGTGAAGTGTATTTTAAAGTAACTTACTATCACAATTGCAATGCCTTTGTTATTTACAACGGAAGAATATGCCGACATGGTATTTGTCTTAGGCGTTTGTGAGGGAAATGCAACCGCTGCTACTGCAGAATACCGAAGACGATTTCCTAATCGCAGAGTTCCAAACCCAAAAACGATCAGTGGATCATTTCGTACCCTAAGAGTAACAGGTAAACTTCCTAGTATTAATAATTATCGGGATCGCCCTGCCCAGAATAATGTAGATATGGAAGAGGCTATAATCATGGCTACTGAACGCAGTCCTGGTGTCAGTACACGGCGTCTTTCTAGGCGATTCGCAGTGTCTCAGTCTGAAGTATGGAGAACTTTGCGCAAAAATAGCATGTTCCCTTACCATAAACAACAAGTTCAAAGTATTCAACCAACAAGTTCAAAGTATTCAACCAACAGATCCTCCTCTTCGATTGGAATTTTGCAACTGGTTAATTAGAAACCGTCAACATCATAGAACCATTTTATTCACTGATGAAGCTCAATTTACCCGAGATGGCGTCAACAACCTTCACAATGAACACACTTGGGCAGAGGGAAATCCACATAGTACAATCGTGCGCAACTTTCAACACAGATTTAGTGTAAATGTATGGTGTGGACTCATTCATGATCGATTAATAGGACCATTCATTCTCCGAGGACATCTAAATTCCCGCATGTACCTAGAATTCCTTACAGAACAACTACCACTATTATTAGAAGATGTTCCATTAGCAGCAAGGTGCAATATTATTTATCAACATGATGGTGCCCCTGCCCACTTTTCCCATAATGTAACAATGCACTTAAATGAGCAGTTTCCCGGGCGATGGATTGGTCGCGGTGGACCACACACTTGGCCACCAAGATCACCAGATCTAACTCCATTAGATTTCTGTATATGGGGTTGGATGAAGAACCTGGTGTACCAGGAAAAAGTAAATACACGTGAAGAGTTAATAAATCGAATTGAAGATGCCGCCGCACAAATAAAAAACAATCGTGCAGCGTTGCGGAGGATAACTCGATCAATCAGAAAGCGAGCTGCTAAGTGTATTGAAGTACAAGGACTGATTTTTGAACACCTGTTATGAAAGTGGTACGTAGTATTATAAGCTTTAGATGAAAAACAATAATTTATTTAAAACTTAATTTAAATTGCATCCTAATAAATCTTATGTGTAGGCTACTCTATGTCATTAAAATGCGGTTTTCCTTTGCTTTGGAATTTCTTGCTTGGTAGAATGTTTGTTGTAAAATTAAATTCCAGAAACTAATACTTCGCTGTTAATAGCCGTGTGGCACATAATTTTATTCAGAATTAAATTTTCTGCAAGTTTCTTTGTAAAAATGTGGGTCTTCAATGCCTATTTAACAAAATAATTGTCCGTTAAACCTTAAAAAAGTGTTTTCAAAATTATTTTATTTCTGTTTTTTGTAGTATAACAAAAAAACTAAATGAGATACAGCTATGAGATGAACTTTATTCAATTTCTCATCTAAAAATCCGTTAGAAAAAGTTGCATTCGCCTATAAATATCTCTTCATAAACACGCGGCAAATCATCATTTGACCTCCTGCACACAATTTTTGGTGAAATCTTCAATTGGCCATAACCCAGTAAGGAAGCATTTCCGGACCCATGTTTATATGAACTTTTTTCTTTATTTTTTTATAGTACAATCAGCTCAGAAAGTGCCGGTAACACTAACCGAATCACCCTGTATATAGTAGAGTATAACACTTTACTGCCAAAGAACACGGTCGTGTTGATTACAGACTGTTGTAAAAGGTTTTGAAAATTTGTCTTTTGACAGTCAAATTAAACTTTTATTTTGTTCTACAATGGCCAAAGTAAACACCTACAAGATTTAATGTTATTCAATTTAATGGAATTAGCAGTAGAACAAAAAAACAAAAACTGTTCACAAAAAAATCTAGAGAGCATATTTGGTTATATCACATATCTGTAGGAGGCACTAAAACAAAAGTTTGCAGTAATTTTATTCTGAAACTGTTCCAAGTTTCATTAAAACACTTTCGTATTGTACAGAAAAAGATTTTGCTCAATGATTCTTTTTGAAGAGTAGCGTAATTCACATGCCAATAGGCTAAAGAAAATAACAGATATGTAGTTACACATATGGGAGAGAATATTTTCAGTATTAAACATGATGAATTGCATTATTGCAGTTCCAAAAGCAACTTGTTATATTTTGATTATACGTTACTAAATGTTAAAAACTTGTATTTATTATTAAAGGAATATCATAAAGAAAAAACCAACACAACTTTAAAAATGACACAAAACCTATTGAGTATTTTAAAACCATATTTTCTTTTGCTATTTGTAGGCCCAAAGACAAATGTATGCAATCTTTGAGAAGAATTAAAATTAAAAATAATCCTGATGATCCTTGAAAACAATTTTTTTCTCTTCATAAGAGAAAAGTGCAAAAAAGGAAAGAACTAAGAGATGATTACATAGTTAAGTGCCATGAAGATTCTTACTTAGTCATACAATTTGATTATTCACAAAATTTCCCTATTCCTAAACTGAATGTAAATACTCAATTTTATAAAGACATGTTTTGGTAATACTGTTTCATCAATATATGTATTTTCAACAATGGGTCCAGCTATTCTTATTGTTTGTTAATGGTTTGTTGGATGGCAAAAAGAATCCTAAATCAGTTGTGCAATTTTTATATGATTACCTAAAGAATCGGAATATAATTTCTTCATTATTTCAGCCTTGTTTACCACAACACAACTTCTTTGCACACCGATTTTTCTTTTCCTGATTGGTTACATTTTAATGTGAATATAATTAATTTTAACAGACAAGACACTACTCTCTCTTTCATTATGTACATTTTGTTGTGAGCACACAGTAGGCTACTCTATTATTGGTGTGACAACAAGTTTCCTTTTCATTTCATGATATGGTTTAAAAAGGCCATTGTCTTTTGGTTAGGTGGAATAATATGATTAGGTGAGTTTGTAACATAATTTTAACTCTCTCATATATTTGCAGTCAGAAAGAATATTCATATTTTACTGATTGGTACTGTCTCAAAGAATAATTATCCCTTATTGCCATCAATGTAGGGTAACATCAAGGATGGAGACATTACTGTCAACCTGTTTAATCACTTACAAAGTTTTTCCTCGCTTTCCAAAACTGAATTGTTCTGCCTGTTACCTGAATTTTCTTTTTATTAACACTACCTCCATTTTAAAAACTTTTTTAAAAAACAAACAAGTGGTATTATATACAACATTGGCAGGTATTTGGGGAATACATGCATGGCAAACAAGCACACAACTCCTCTCTCAGCTATTTATCAAAGGGCCAATAATATTATGGTAAACAATATTGTTTAAGAGTAAAAACAAAAAATGTTTTTAAAGCTCATCAGATACATTTATATTATCTTCATTTCTTGTCAGATGTCCCTATCTACTATTTGGACAAGTTATCATCATCTGAGCTTAATTTGATGTAAAATGTTATAATATGAAAAATGCACTGGTGTGTTCTGTATTGCAATAGTTCACTAAAAGTGAGATTTTCATTTAATTTAGCTGTATAAGGCTTGCTAAACAAAAAAAATTACAAACATTTATAAAAATGTCATTTTATTCCATCGGAACTTCTGGGCATGGCAAACGAGAATGATTTCACACAACTCCTCTCTCAGTTATTAATCAAAGCTGGTCAATATCAATATTATGGTAAACAATATTGTTCAAGTAAAAACCAAAAATGTTTTAAAGCTCATCAGATACATTTATATATCTTCATTTCTTGTCAGATGTCCCTATCTACTATTTGGACAAGTTATCATCATCTGAGCTTAATTTAGTATAAAATGTGTATATGAAAAATGCACTGGTGTGTTCTGTATTGCAATAGTGCACTAAAAGTGAGATTTTCATTTAATTTAGCTGTATAAGGCTTGCTAAACAAAAAAAATTACAAAAATTTATAAAAATGTCATTTTATTCCATCGGAACTTCTGGGCATGGCAAACGAGAATGATTTCACACAACTCCTCTCTCAGCTATTAACCCTTTTAGCCCCGGCGTCCGGTATATCGGACAGAGGTGGTCTAGCTAAAATGCCCAACGTCCGGTCTCGAGAATTTAATGTAGCTGGCTAATAATATGTCCAAATGCCATCAGTTTCGGTATAGTAGTCGGTGAAGAAACGGGCTACATGCAAAAACAATAAACCTTCCAATTAGCATCGTATTTCGTCGTCATTGAATGTCAGTTGTCAGACGACTTCAGTTGCATTGTTGTTGTATGCTGACTTATAACCTCAATTAGTTTGCGTAATTGAAAGCGGTTGTTTTTCGTGTGATTTATTGTATTATTAGTAAAAAAACATGAGTAAACGTCGTAGAGAAAAGTTACCAGTGAGTGAAAACACTTTGATAAACACTGGTACTTTGGGATTATACCGACCACACCCATACATGAATCGTTATTTGACATTTTGCTTCTACTGATTACTAGATTAGCGTAGAACAATATTTCGTCAATATAAAACAGGAATTGTCTTATCGCAAACCCCTCCCCATCCTCAGACAGAGGTCAAAGTCGAGCGGTCTAGTAGATAAGTGATTGCAGAGTCCCGCCGCGCGGCCTGCCGTAATCGGGATTCTCGAGAAAGATAAGATAACAGCGACAAAAATACCGATCACAATACCTGGAAATGCTTGTTGATTAATGGAATGTTAGTTCTGTTACTCAACTACATCGTTTTATAAGGTTCTAAGTTCATTGAAAAAGGTTTAAGCGTTGGGGGCATATAACGGAATCTGACCCCATTCCCAAAGTACCATAAAATGTATATATTGTAAATATTATTTCTTTTACTTTTTTGAAAAAATTAAACAAGTTTTAGTCTTACAAACCATTACAATTAGTTTGTGTTATTTTACAATTGTTATTATTTCAAAAGTGCAAAAACAAGTAAACATATCTGTATACTTCTACTGACGTGTATGTGGAAATATATGAAGAAGTGCTTATGCAGCAATACAATTAATTGGATATATCTCCTGCATTTATCAAGGAAAGTTCTTAAAATTTTGTGTGTGTAGTAAGAAATATGTGTACAACAAAATTGCTTCATTTTTCAGGGGCTACAATTTTTTTTCTACCGTTTATGTATGTCCAAACTATAAAAAATATAAAAAATTAAAAAATTTTTATATATAAATACGCTAAAAAAAACAAATCATTCTGGAAAAGTACTTTTTAACTATTACATCTAATAGTACACTTATTTGTGAACAATTTAAAACAAAAACCTAAAAATTATCTTCAAAAATAAGAAAACTAGATGAATTTTCCCTCAATTCTGCACTACGGTCCCTTATCGCCATGGGCTTTCTGGCAAGTCCATGGAAAAATGGCTGGGGTTAAAAGGGTTAATCAAAGGGTCAATATCAATATTATGGTACTCTCTCAGCTATTGGGTAGGGTACGATAAGCGGACCCGGTTTTTTATATCAAAATTGGCAAACGATATTACTTGATCATAACCATTGATAAAATGAATCAATACTGATTAATTATTTTGAACTATTAATTTAAATAATCTATATTAACCCCTGTAAACACTTTAAAATAATACACGTAGGTAATATTTCAATTTTACATAAGTAATTTTTATTATTAAAAATGGCAAGTCTATTTTAGAAAACTACACGATATTGCTTTGAAAGATGATAAGACATGTTTTTTGTGGCTTTAACATGTAGGACTCATATCGAAAAACCCATTATGTGGGAAAGAAACAACTGTAACTGTGAGAGGAGCAAATATGGTCGTCTTAAGTTTTCCTAATTTTAGTTATAATAATTTGTTTGATCACTGTACATAGCAAATTCATATTTTAATTCAAAACATATGATTGTTATTGAGAACTATATTTTTATATCGATTGATAGTCTAGGACTTGAGATGCGAATATTAGGTATCGATGACTACATTCTTCGATATATAAAAAACCGGGTCCGTTTATCGTAACCTACTCCAGCTATTAATCAAAAGGTCAATATATTGTATGGTCAACAATATTGTTCAACAGTAAAAACCAAAATTGTTTGTAAAGCTCATCAGATACATTTATATATCTTCATTTCTTGTCAGATGTCCCTATCTACTATTTGGACAAGTTATCATCATCTGAGCTTAAAATGTGTATATGAGAAATTGCACTGGTGTGTTCTGTATTGCAATAGTACACTAAAAGTGAGATTTTATTAAAAAGTAAGCGAAATGTTATACTCTTTTGTTTGTTATATATATTTTATAAATTAAATATATAGCCTATCCTAGATGTTTTTAATGACCATAACATTACTTTATACTGTAATTTGAAATACAGTGTAATTAGGTATCCAGTAGTTGCAGCAAAGATTCTTTACTCGTGAATCATGATTCAATATTATCAATAGCAGTGTTAACCCTAGAAGTGTGGAACCTGCATATTTTATGTCGGTTGTAATTTATGTGTGTTGTGCGGAACCAGCATACTGTATGTCGGTTCAGTTTTTCATTAAAAATAATTATTTACCTTCAAACAATCACCATGTTTTTGGTATCATTGAAATTGTGAGATTCCACTCTACAATTTTCATATAAACTTTTTTTTTTAACTTCAATATTACGGTCGTGGTGAAATGTTTTCTGAAGAAGTCATCATTTGAGTTGAATTTCGCGGGTGGCCGGGTCAAAGAAATACGTCATTTTCAACCAATCACAGCAAGTTACGTATTGCCTGAAAACAGTGCTGCCATATGTCAATAGACGCGAAATGAAATATTCTTTCTTCCAATGTAAACAGAAAGTCATTAGAACGAATAGTTGATTTACTATGAATATTCTAAAAAGGGACAATTCTAAAGTTGTAAACCAGCATATTTTATGCTGGTTAGTATAATAAAAATTCACACAGTTATTAATTGTCAATAAAGAAATTAAAAAAAACAGTGTAAAGTGAAAGAAACGATCTACCGGTACAATCTTTCAGTGGTAATTTTAGTTCAGTAGGTTTCCGGCAGTGCGAAACGAAAGAGATGAATCACGGCGTCACATAAAGACCAACCCAACCCATCCCTGTCGACCATTGTTGACCATTTTATTTCACCATGACCTTATTTTTTACCGATTTTCATAATTTAGGTCTCTATTTTTTCAGGTTGAAATACTCTACTGCATAAATGCATATGAAATGACAAAAACATTATAAAAGAATGTTATTTTGAACTATAATATCTATTGTTTATATATTGTCAAAAATTTTACAATGCAAGGTTTTACAATATTTGACGCACAACATTTAATTTTTACTCTATTTCAATAATTATTGAGTGTATTTCTTTCAAACATTATGTGCTAACATAATATAACAAATAAAAAATGTTTTCACATTTTTTTTACATTGCAAACCAGATTATTTTTTATGAGTAAATTCTTCAACGTGCGACTGTTAACAAAACATGTCATAACTCAGTTCCTTCTCAAAGTATTTGAACATATCTTATATTTTATTTTAGCCAAACAAACATACTTACTAAGGGTTTATTCAAAAATTACATAAACATAAAGTATAAGTGAAAATTTTTAGCTTGTTTCTTAATTTTGTTACAAAATATTTTCATTTTTCAAAAGATTTTTTTTTTAAGCTTATAATAAAACTAGCTGACCCGGCGAACTTTGTCCCGCCTTAAAGGCAATATCACATGATCACATTTTTTACTTTTTAAAGTAGGATAATTGTAAATAAAAAAATATAATTATTCAATGATTCTTTATTTGCCATTTATTGCAGCACCTTGTGATAAACTACATTTTTTGTTTTTTTATTAGGCGCGAAAACAAATAACGCGGATGGTCTTCCGACCCGTGGACATGCCACATTTAATTGGCCATGGGAAAAACATAGATGTTTGAGATTAAGACCACAAACTTTCAACGATTGGCCTTGTGACTTATTTACAGTCATGACGGATCGGAAATTGAAACCGTTTAAACTCAAATGGCATGTCGGGTGGGATCATCGGGATCCTCGGAATCAGAATTTCCTCACCTTTGAGTATTGTGGTGTAAATCAAATTGTTCATCAATTTACTTACCACCAAACTTGTTCCGTTGCACAGTTTTGGTTGGTATAAGTTTCGAAGCATGATTACTACAGAACCAATATTTAGTTGTAAATTGTGCCAGGTACATCCAAGGAGTTTAAACATTCAATTGGATAGTTGGTGGCATCATCTTCATTTGTTACACAGTCAACAGATTTGAAAGAATGCAGTGTACCAATGATCTCATTCTGAATTATGTAGTTTAAGTCATCTACATCTTTATTCTTAGCTGCCAAAAATTGCTCGCTCACTCAACCATTCATTATTTTTGAGGTTAGTAATGATGTTTGGGAATACTTTGTTGATGAGTTCGTCTTTCGATGAGACAAAGTTACAGATATTCCGAGGAAATGAAATCAATCCGCTCGATTCGTCGACAGGTACTCGACCATTACCGATAGTCAACAATAATTACTCAGAGAAATCTTCAGCAGATGTATCGTTCAGCAATGCAACTCTCATGTTTGTTGTCAGCTGAAGTTTCGTAACATAGCGCCATAGATTCGATGATTTGAGGCAAGCGTTTATTCTGTCGGCAGCAGTCGATCTGGGAATTACTGGCAATGTTTGGCGGAAATCGCCAGACAGTAAAATAGTTGCGCCTCCAAAACATTTTGAGTCATTACGTAGATCTTGCAATGTTAGATTAACTGCTTCCAATGCACGTTTATGCGCTATTGTGCATTCGTCCCAGATGATGATCTTCGATTCTGATAAAACTTTCGCCATAGCGGAGCGCTTTGTAATGTTGCACGTTGGTTCTTCAATATATTGAAGATTTAACGGCAATTTTAATGCAGAATGTGCCGTACGACATCCTTCTAGCAATGTGGCTGCTATTCCAGAGGAAGCAACTGAAACTGCAATGTTGGATCTTGCACGAACAGTGGCTAAAACTACTGACATGAGGAATGTCTTACCAGTTCCATCATGTAAATATAAACCACCGTTTCCATCATCAATTGCCTTCATTAATGTATCATAAACTTCCTTTTGTTGGGGGTTCATCAGGGGCACATTTGTTTGAACTACTAAATCTAATTCCTGGTGATCATATTCACGTTCCCATTCCAATTCTTGATTAAATGCGTCATTCATTTTACGATTTGGCGCTGGCATTCCTAACCTGACTAATAAACTACCACACATGAGATAACTCATGTCTTCGATCAATAGTAAGGCCCGATTATGTATCTCCTCATTCATTTTAAGATCGGAATTTATTGAACTGACACGAATTTGATGTAAAATATCTTCTCCCATATTATCCTTGTATTTGTGCCACAGGTTAGATGGGTTCGATGGAAAGCATGTCGAAATGATGATAGCAAATAATCTACGTATCTGACTTGGAGATGCAGAGATAACTGCTTTGAATTGTAAAAAATTAAAATTTGATTTGTATTATCTGGATAGTAAAGTCTATGCTTAACAGTGATTGCAGAAACAGTTGAAACAAAATTTGCTGTTTTTCTTAAGCTTACTCTATGCTTTAAAACTATAAATGTAAAGAAATTTAAAATGGTAATTAAATGATATAAACATATATTTCTTTTGTTGCATTATATATGTTTACAAAGAACAGCTGATTAAATTTGAACAGGCTCTTTCACTTAATAACATATGTTTGCTGCAATGCATTTCTTACGGGTATTTCTGTAATTTTTAGAGGCCAGTGGGGCGGAATCCTGAATCGGGATAAAAAGTATCCTATGTGTTTCTCCCAGTTCTTAGCTACCTCTCTACCAATTTTCAGCCAAATCGGATCAGCCGTTCTTGACTTATAAATAGTGTAACTAACAAGACTTTCTTTTATATATATAGATAACAGTTTATTTAGTTGTTGTTTACTTTTAGTGTTTTCAAATAGCATGTATAATTTACAATAGAAAACTGTTTTTCATATAAATATATAGTCACATTTGGAGGTAAAAAAATTAAAAGCCCAAACCCTTGTACATTTTTGCTTTTGTAAAAAAAAATGGCAAAATTACAATTTTTGTTTAATAGAAATTTTTAATATATTTTCTAATTTGGCATAAAATTCTCTACATTTTATACACTTAACATTTTGACCTTACTGTAATATTTCAATACCTTACAGAGGTCCAAACTTAAAATTTTCATATAAAACTTTTTGCAATTTCTCATTATTCTCATGAAAATATATACTAAACCAAAGAATATCAAAACATTTATTCCTATTTCAAATAGTAAAACTTCTGAGAAGAAAAACGATATATAACAATATATGTTTTCTTGATATTAAGTATTTTTTACGATTTTTTTAAAAAACCCTTGCAACACGTCGAAAATGGACTGACGTTTTATCTTTGGTAACATGGACACACTTCTAGGGTTAAAGGCTTATTATACTGCAGTCATATTTAGATAGTCTGCTCCGTTCTTCAAACTGTTACCACACTCTCTCTAATTATATCAGACTTTTGTAATAACTATTTCCAAAGTGTTGCACTCAGTGGAGTGCAGGTAAAATAAATTTACTATAGCATGCATAAATAGTGTAAATTGCTTAGGCTAGGTCTGTGTGCAAGGCCAACCTTTCATTTTTCCAACTTATGTCTTTCTAACATAACAAAAACACAAACTTATCTATAAAAATTTAAATAACAGCTTAGTTAGAATCTGCTGAAGTTTTCAGCAGTATAGTACTAAATTTATGTTTAATAAACCCATGTGAAAAAACTAATAACAGTGGAGCCATTACTGCACCACATAAAGTTCGTTATAATTTTATTCACCATATTCTACTGTAATCTAAGTAGAGGGGTTTAAAATAATTTCAGAAAGCAAACATAACGGTAATTTTGGCACACTTAGAGCTCTATTTTATACACATTAATCACAATTAACTTACCTCAACAATGCAACCAACTACCGACGGACGGCTTCTCCAACAAAATGGACGAATTGGCCCTTGCAGAATGCTGTTTTTCCTCCGCCCGATCACAAAATGGCCAAATGGGCTGAATAGAAGGCACAAAAGCCGGTAGGCAACGCGGCAGTCGCCGGCAGTGCCAGTGTTCCATTTTAACAGTTTTACCTTACCATAAACTGAAATTTCCCTATTTCCCTACTTACGAATAAACGGTCCTTTACATTTCGAATCGTATATTTGCATTGTTACAGAATTAAAATTTATGCTTTTAACATAATTCTCTAATGTAGTTTTCAAAATTCATCTTGTAATATATATATACATGTATATGTATGTATATACACATACAGTACTTCTTGTAAGAAGTATATATATGAAAGAAAGACTCCGTACAATCCTTTAATATTTCGAAGTAACATCGTTCTCATAAAGGATATTTAAGTAACAGTTTATACAGATAAAATATAAAAGTAAACATAATAAATTTTAGTTTCAGCTAAAAGTTTTTAATATAAATTTTAAAATAATTTTTAGTGTAATTTTTTAAACTTTCTTGGTATATGATAAGAAATGGGAAGTGACCTTACATCCAAATTAAGATTAAACATTACAACAAATATGTTCGAACATCTAAAAATTAAAATCAAATTTAAACAATCTTATTTTTTACTTAATTTTCAGAACAAGAAAATAAACTATACATTTTGTTTTACATTATTTAGGCTATTTTTAACAGATCATTTCTTATGTAATCCAAAAGATAATTTTTATTTAGAGACTAATTGATACGCTTGTTTTAAATTTCCTAATTGCATTTGGATGAACCTTCTGGTACTTTACAAATACCTTTTAATGAGTAATAGCTATGAAATATTTCGTTATGAGCCAATGCTTGTAGTAAAACCAATTTATGTCTTGTCTGATCGTTGAAGACCGATAGTTATTCATCCTAATATGTAAGGGATTTCTAGTTAAACCAATATATAGTCCTTGGTACAACATTTGCATGACAACTGATAAATTACATTCTTTAATTTACAGTTAATGTTATTTGACACTGGACATGTTTTACTAGTTGTGCTGTACTTGTAAAAGTTTTTAGAGATTTAGAATTTTGCATGTAGCACAACGCTTGTCTACGCAAGAGTGGCAACCAAAAACTTTTAATTCGCATCTGAATTTGGAATTGGTTAGGATATAATATAGGTCTTACCAGAAGGTTCTTCAGATTAGAGGCTTTGCTAAAAATAATTCTCGGGTGTTTTGTAAACAAACTGTGTGTCAAGAGAGTCGATTCTAAAATGTTATAGGCCGTTTTAAATATATTGTTAGCTTAATGAAGCGCCGAGAAATATTGCGTGATACATTTTGGATCATTTGTATAATTTTCCTTTTTGATGCTGTTCTTGTTGTTATTATTTTAAACTTGTGGATTTGATTTCAAATAATCTTGGTTGGGTAGTTCCTAGCAGTAAACACTTTAGATAATGTTTTGATATAATGATGGTAATCTTGAGTTGTTTGAACATAAATGTTTTGCTTGGATTGATAGGCTTTTTGGTAATGACTTTTTAATGTGAAAAGAGTGGCCACTGTGATAGTGTAGGTAATGCATGGTATTAGTTTCCTTTAAATTAATTTTCGTTTTTAGATAGACTTGTATAAAAAGGTCTATCTCTAAAATGGTTACAGTTTAAGAAGTAAATTAGTAAATTTTAAAAATTAAAATGTATTGAGTTGTTTTATAAAAAAGTTCTAATAACGTTTTACAATGTTCTAAAATCATGAAAACATCGTCTATATATCACCACGCCACAAAAGAGATTTAAAAAAAATCCTCTTTCAGCTTACCTATAAATAGGTAGGTATCATCCTTGTTCTCATTGCTGTACCATTAACTTGTAGGTAATTTTGATCTCTAAATTTAAAATTATTCATTGTTAGTATCATGTTAAGTAAAGTAACTATTCAGTTTGTGCTAGACTTTGTATTGCTTGCCTGTTGTTTAAAAATTAAGTTACATATTGTTTATCTTCACTGTGAGGAATGTAGGTATATATTAATTGCACATAAAGTCACTAACACAATGTCATTTGAAAAAGATTATGTAATTTCACTTAGACTTTCAATCAAATGATCTGTGTTCTTGACGAAATATTTCAAATTTTGTAACAAAGGGTTATAAAAATTCATATACGTATCTAGAAATCGTTCAGTTGGAGGTCCGTAGCCGGAAACAACGGGTCATCCTGGAGGTGGTCTAAAATGTTTGAATTTTGGGTATAATGTAGAAACCTGGTGTCCATGGTGTGTTTGGAGCTAATAAATTTAGAGTTTCAATTTTGATGTCTTCTTAAAGACCTTCTTGGGTACTTTGGGATTATACCGACCACACCAGTATGAAGAACACAAAAATAGAAATTTATAGAAACAAACATGATAGAACGAAAAAAACAACTCTTCAATTACAAAATTACAAACTTACAAGCATTTCCAGGTATTGTGATCGGTATTGTTGTCGCTGTTATCTTATCTTTCTCGAGAATCCTGATTACGGCAGGCCGCGCGGCATCACGTGATTTGCACGGTACATCATTGCCTTTCCATTACAATTCAATTTATATTTCTGATTAGCCCCTCTAGAATTTGATATTTTACTGATAGGTACTATCTCGAGGGATGTTTTTCTTTCGTCGACATCAGCGCGGGGCAGCACCTTCGGTGCTGCCGAAGCCCGCGCTGATGGCCGGAGGCACTCGCATTTTGGGTGGCGGAATGTGATCAAGAATAAAAACAAGTTTTGAGTGTTTTTTTAATAAAAAGTTTAGTTTGGTAAATGTTTGTTTTTGTTGAATTTTTGTGTTTGGAGAAATGTAGAGGTAAAACACGGAAGTACAACAAAGCGATGCACCAGCTGAACGGGCGGCGAGACTCTGCAATCACGTTATCTACTAGACGCTCGACTTTGACCTCTGTCTGAGGATGGGGAGGTGTTTGCGATAAGACAATTCCTGTTTTATATTGACGAAATATTGTTCTACGCTAATCTAGTAATCAGTAGAAACGAAATGTGAAATAACGATTCATGTCTGGGTGTGGTCGGTATAATCCCAAAGTACCCCTTCTTGTAACAAATGTTCTATTATTTTATCGTTGAATTTTATAATTTGATTTTTATTAATTGGTTTACAAAACGTACGTTGAATCATGTGTTTGTTTTCATTTTCATTTTCATAAACATAATCATTAATATCTAAAATGACAATGGAATCTCCTTTATCGGCAGGTAAAATTACTATACTTTTATTTTAAAGATGAAATAGCTGTTCGTTCATTTAATGTAAGGTTTTCTTTTTTCTGTAAGCTGTCAGTAAATACAGATTAAGCCTAATTCGCTACTTTCACGTTTACAAATTGTTCGATGAAATGGTCAGGTGACAGCTTTGGTGGAGTTTATTCTGATTTTGATCCAAAATTTGGAATTATATTCTTGTGAAATATAGACTGTTGTAGGTAAAGTGAAATTTAAGCCTTAAAGGTCTTGTAAACCTAAAAGCGTCTGCTACGAAATTAGTGTGGTTGAATTTAGGTGTTGATCTCTTCTCGAAAATTGAAAATTTTATCATCACTGAAATTGAAAGGTATACAACATTGGAAGATAGTTTTCTAACTTCACTTTGACTTAAGGTCCCTGTTATAGGATTTTCAACATTTTTACTATGGAATAACTGTACACTAGGTACCTAGTCTTCGATTCTCAGATGGCTTATTCGACAAGTCAGGACCACCTTTCGAATTAGCTTTATGGCAATTACTAGAATTTTTAGTACTGGCGAGATTTCAACGTTTTTTTTATAAAGTGTTCACTTTATTACCCATCACGTTTTGTCGTTCAAGGAACAAATCATTAATTCTTAAAGAGGCAAAATCACAACTGAGACAATGAGACTGCCACTTCATCTATTCATAAGTGTCTTTGATGCCTAAACCATGTAAAGGCTCGTTTTTAGCCTTTTCGTTGCCGACTTTCTTTGGATCTCTTGAGAGCGTTGCCGAAACATGAGAGCAGATCCCAGGAATTAGATGCCAGACGCTGCAATACAAGGAAGGTGAATTGGAGCTAAATTTAACATTCAAAGTGAATCAAACCTTCCTATCATAGCTACGTTATGTATAGAAAACTCGGTTACTTCACCGGACTTAGAGATTGTATCAAAAACATCGTAGTGCACTCAATTGTGCCACTTTATCTATTCATAGGTGTCTATGATGTCAAACTGTAATAGACTGGTTTTGCAATCAAAATCTACCTAAGATACTTTTTAAATAGGCAAATTGAGTTCTAGTGATGGAAGTACCATGCAAAGTGGCTTAAGATATATTCTTTATTTAATATATTACATTTATAGAAGTTTTTGTGGAATAATATTGAAAATTATTCATTACAGCTTCGACTCTTAGAGATGGTCTTGTAATTTCACCTGTAACATATAACCTATAATCAGAGATTAAAAATGTTTAAAACAGTATTTTCATCATTATTACGTTTCTTTCCACCTCTCCTCATCCCTATCTGCCGCTTTAAGCACTTGTGTCATGTGCACCCTGGGCTGCTGTAGCCCTGCCATCCGGTCAAGTTAATGATATGCAGCCTAGATCTTGGAAACATCCCAGAACCGTGAAGAAGTGCTAAATTAACATTTATCCACAAAATAGAAAAAAGACAACTGAACTAACTTCACTATACCAATCTGCTTAACATCATTTTTGATAAACATGAAGATTGAATGAATCAGATATAACAATATGAGTGTTTTAGACAGGATGCTGCTGCTCTGTTTTAGCAGACTAAGATTATTATGGAAAAGACTTTTAATGAAACATGGAGATATACACCTTCCTGCATACCTGTATAGCATGAGCATGTGACGAAATCTCACATCCAAACAGTGCTTGAAGAAAATGGATGAACAATTTCTAGATGGTTAATTAATATGCTTTCTCTAAGAGTTGAAGCTCAGGTGAGGTGAGAGAAAACTCCATACAATTAATTATTATAAGAGGCTGACTCAAGGAACAGCTTCTGTCTCCCTTACAATGAATCTGGTTTTGGATGAGCCACTTGGTAAATTAATTGAAGAAGAGTTTATCTACTGTAGTTATGCAGATGACATAGCCATCACAGATAGAGGTAGATTTGAAAGTGCGCTCTTTAAATCAAACAAAATAGAATAAACCGCATATGGAAATGGTGTTTAGCAATGGACATTAATGAGGTTAAGCGCCTTATTATGTTGGATGGAGAAATTATAGAATAGAAAGCAGAGGTAAAATACTAATAATAGTAATTAACAAGAAATCCACATAGAACATACATTTTGAGGAAATTACTAAGAAAGCCACCTCATACCTGATAATCCATAAGATGATTGCAGGGAGAACAAAAGGGCTGCAGTCCAAAAGTATTGAAGTTGATGTATACCATGATAGTGAACACTGACACCAAGCATCATATGAAACCATTGCTCGGGATAGTAAATTAAGAAACAACAATAGCAGGAACACAGAAGAAAGTCTAGAGACAAGCAATTGTATAGCTATTACAGGAGAAAATTACAAGAGCAATGAAATTATACTTAGCAGTAGCCATGGAGGTACATCTAAACCTTTTGCCTTTATCAATAATAATGGAAGAGTATGCTATGGGATGGCAAAAATGTCAATGATAATTAGGATAAATATGGTAGGTGGATCCTAATTGCTGCTATACTATTATGTAGAATTTTGCCTAAGAAGGAATAGAAGAAGAATGTTTACAACTCAATAGTGAGGTATATACCATTATGTAGTGTGCAAATTTGTTGAAGACTGAGGAAACTGGAGCAGGAGTGTATGGTCCACGGAACAAATACTCAGTCACTGAGGAAATTACTGACTATTTTTTCAGGGAGACAGAAATTTGAGCCATTTAAATATGTGTACAATAGAAAATACTGAAAATGGAGTGTAGCAATTTCATCTAACAATCAAGCAGTTATCAGAGCACTGAACTCTCTTGTTAATATTATTTTTTTACTTAAAAAATTCTTGTTATTTAAAGTTTGTTTCCTTATGCTGCAATGTAATTGTGTTAAATTGATTTAATTGGATTAAAGTGTATTGTAGCAAGTAAAGTTGAATTGAATTAAAATATCTTGATATGATATGGAATTGTAATCAGACCTACAAGAATATAATATAGGCACATTAAACTGTCCCTCCTCTGAGCGTCACCATGTAAGAGTTGAAAGGAACGAACAATTTGACCAAATTGTTTTCAGGAAAATGACCTGGATCAAGATGTGAGCTAAACAAATGTTTAAAAGAGAAACTCAGGGAACGAGAAAATAAACAAAGAAGAAACCTACATGATAGTAACCCAGACTAAGAAAAACCAAGGAATTATTTGGAACTATGAACGTAAGTGAGCTGAGAAACTTATCAAATAAGAACGGTTTAAGTGTATTGGCAAGCTTACCTACAGGGCACTGAACACCTGAGGTAGCTTTGTTTTAGAGACAGCATCAATGGTTCTGTGAAAATGGACAAGAAACGCCTTATCATCTATTAGTATAATATGATGCATTATCAAGGAAATGAGTCAAAATCCTAAAATGTCATAATTCTATAGTTACCCAGTCTTCAACTGATATGTACCATGAGGAAGTAAGATTGGTAGAACTGTTATAACTTAGATTTTCCTCAGAAAAGCAGGAGATTTTCATTGAATTTTTATTTGAACAGTTAAATATTAACACCACCACTGCAATTCTATTATGTGTGGTATTAAATGATCTAAAACCACAGATCGTGCACTTTAGCATCCGCCGAGTATTAAACATGGGACTATCTATGATGATAATAAGGCAATATTGATTTTAGTAAAATAACTAATTAATAAAAAAGTTAAAACTGATAGAATTAAATAAACTGATATGGCATTTTTTATAAAAACAATATGATTGGAAAATAATGAACAAACAAGCTGAGATTTGTTAAGATATTTTGTTTGAATAAAGGAGCCAAATTAGTAATTAATGCTCTTGTAAGTAATTTGTAACCAAACAGATTGAGCAGCCCACTGCATAAAATTATTGGGATCTTCCTGAATGAAGGTTATAGAAAGCTCTCCTGGCCAGGTGATCTCTTAAATGAGCTTTAAATTATTCAAAACAGTTTATTCTTTGAAAGACTGAGTTAGAGAAATAAATAATATATGACTAGTAAGTAAAGAAGTGAGATTTTGAATATGCAGATATATAGACTCAACATAGAATTGCCCAACACAGATGTATAGTTCATTACATATTATCATTATCATATTTATTATGATTTAAATTTATTTTTCAAAAACCATCCTTAAAAATCATAAAGACAAGTAATAATGATACTAGTATTATGGAGATGTTCAGGCAAATTTTTAAATTACCAATACCAGTGTTTCTTGTAATTCCAATAAATTGTTGAAATCTGAAAAAAGTGAAACTCTAGATGATTGTTGGATTGAGATCACACAACATATACTAGTGAATTGGTGATTGAAATGTTGTACCACTAAATCAGTGGTGGCTTGAAAGTGTGAATAATAGAACGGCTTCTGACCTGGAAATTACAACAAATAATAAACAGGGTGTTTAAATTAGAACTTTTAGGAGTCCAAAAATAGGAAGTTTTTTAAAATTAGAGATTAAAAGTGTTTTTAGGCATTTAGGCACATATCAACTGATCCTATATTTGAAGTAATTTCAAATAACTTCTATGCATATATTCATATTTTGGTCAGTTGATGATAAAGTGTGATAAAAGCCTAGTATACAGTATTATTACTTTAAAATATGCCACATTTGTTAAGGATCTTTAGTTTAAAACTATTATCTCACATTTATTTAAATGAAATGTTTTGCTTGATACATAATGTTTTAATATGGTATGAAGCAATAAGCCATACTGACAGGATGACTTGAAAAATAAAATATTATTTCTAGTTCATTAATAATTTATAATCAGTTATATGAGGGTTATTCAAATACATTATTACATTTATTATTCATACTCCAAAACTGGTATAAATAAATAAATCTAAATGACTGCCTTTATTAATTACACTGCTTGTAGCAGAAGTATAGAAATGGTACCGAAGATTACTGTCCGCATTACCATTTATCAACTGTGTGTGCTGTTTATACCAATAGCTCACATAGTTGTATTCACTGCCCATAGTTGGCAATACTTAACATCAAAGTCTTGGCATGACTTTGACAACGTACAGGAATGAAAGTGCTAGTACTTCAGATGTTATTAACATTTTGTTGGTTCCAATAGATTCTTGTAGACACTTTTTCATTTTATATAGTCATATTATTATAAAAATATAGTTGACACATTTTATTTTTTTCTGAGAGCTTGTATAGATGAGCTTCCACGGCACTAAATCACACTGTAAAAATATTGCGATCGTGATCACAGAACTTTGGAACAGAACAGGATTTGGCGGTGATGAATGTGAGAATTTAGATAATTTGGAGTAAGACCTGTGTTCAGTATGAGTGTTTTAGTTTGAGTGAAAGGGAGAGATGATATCTCATCAGAATTGTCGAGAGATGCTTGGGATGAAGGAAGGTTGGTCAGTGAGAACGGTTATGGCTCCAGAATCCGGAAGAGGACTCCTGGTCAATCACAACTTCATTATTTCATCTCAATAAATCATAAGCTTTCCCTTTTATGAAATTTTATTCCCCTTAAACACATTACAATTTTAAGACCACAAATATAAATTTATTGTGATAGTAAAAATGTATGAAATAAAATGAAATCTTTATTTTTATCATGTTCACTATAAAAATTAAAGCATTTCAGCCAAGTAACCATACAGTATGATAAGTTAAAAAATAGATACGTTAAATCATACAAATACGTAAATAGTAGACAATATAACTTATGGTATTGAGATAGAATAAAAATTAATATTAACAGTAATAAATAACAGCAACAATAATAAATAATTCCTAATAAATCATTTATAACAGATCCCAATAAATATTAAGTAACACTGATATAATAATCATGCATTATATGATAAATAAAACATAAACCATAACAAATCATCAATGAGCTAATCTATGTAAAAATAAATAATAGCGGATAAAAATCATCTACACAATAAAATGGGATTCTAACAGCCATTGATAAAATTTCTTTGAAAATAAACAGTATTAATACTTTTCAATTACTTTATTATACATTTTAAGTGAAACAATTCTATGACTATTTATTGTCTAGCTCAGCCAATAAAACTCAGTAGTTGTATTATTCTGATTCATAGTGTTAAAATCATGTGCATTAAAGGTCAGTATGTTTTTATTCTTATTTACAAGGTTTATAGGCCATAAATATATAAATGTACTAATATCAGTATCTGGTATTTCTTAAACAATGGCTTACAGTGTTCAAGAACATGAGATTTATTAAAATTTTCCTCAGCTCCTTAGATCTTTTTGCATGTCTCTCTTGCAAGATGTTTTATCAGGTTCATTTCCAGAAACCTTACAATATTGTTTTTCAAAGAGTAATAGACACTGCGTTTTTATTACTGCTCAAAATCTCAAATTGAGTGTGATGTTTAAGTATGGAAGCACAATAGATATTATAGGACAATAGATATTATATGTTGCATTGTCTTGCCTTCCCCCTATCTCCAAACAAAACAACCACACATTCATAAAGTAGGACGTACTCAGTCGGAATCGGTGACTTAGATCCTTTGTCTTGCCATCAGGTCCCTAATATACACCATAAGTCTGATTAATTTCGGTGTTATTTACATTGTTTTTCTCTGACAAGCATTGTATATGTTCCTAAAACTAAACGTTTTTATCCAGGAGTATACCTAGATACAATCAAAGTTACTGGCTGTGACTATATCTCAAAACCTCCAGTTTGAAGTTGAATGACTGTCGGAATTCTTTTCATTACAGACTCATTTTTTAGTCATCGTCATTAATTACCACTTATATAGGTAAATATATAATCTAGAACCACAAGATAACGCATTGCACTACCATGTTCAGTACCAATTGTGAAATTTCTGTACCATGAACAATGATTACTGCAGTGATGTCATCAGAAGAGCAAATTCCATTATAGGAAATGTTCCACAAGTTAGGACCTAAGATCAATCCTCGAACAGCTCTTTCTATGACTTACTGATGTGTTCATTCGATGTCTCGTAGATCAGCTGCCGATTCATCAAGTGATTTTGTACCATACTGAGCAAATATTCCAAGATACTAAACTGTTTTTCCAAAACTGTTAGTATCTCAATCCACCTTATAGATTTGAAAAATTCTTTATGTCCAGAGTGGGAAAGTGCCAATCAGCAATATCTTTCTGAAGTTGTTGTCCTCCACTGTGTCCATCTAAAATTCACTTCTTTGATGGCATCAATGGTTGAACTGTTCTGCCTAAATCCATACTGCCCTATAGAGAAACTGCCAGCCTCATCAGTCACATTAGTCAGTCCACTATGGCCACACGAGTCCTTCAAACAGTTTCGTTATAGCATCAAGTATACAGAGAGGCCCATACACAGACGGACAGCTAGAGTCTTTTTTACCCAGGTTTAATCAGGACTAGACATTATTTTTAAAATCTGCAGAAAAGTGCTCTCCTTCAGACAACATTTATACATCCTCAGTATGCATGCATAGGCATCTACATTGGGATACCATCCTGTAAAGTGCCTCATGAGTTATAATACAGACACTGCATTTTGAACAGAGTAAAGATTGTAATGCAGCAATTTTTTAATCATGAGAGTATAGTTTATGGTGTCTATAGGCATAGTTGTAAAATAGGTTCATGGAAAATTCACAATTGACTGATATATAAAAGTATAAGTAAAACTTAAGAACCAGTAGTTGTCTTACATTTATAACAAAATAGTGGCAGAATTCACTTTGGATTGTACAACACTATCAGATGCAAGGCAGCAGAGCAGATATTTATATGCTATATTTATAATTGTGAATTGTGTCTCTGTGGAGATTAAACAAGTAAACCTGTACTTTGTTTTGAAAAGCAGTTCTGGTAATAAATAATATTAATTTTTCGTATGAACTCTTACAAGTTATTAACAAAGTTGATACTAGTCAGTTGAGACTGTCAAAAAAGTTCTTATGAATATACAAGAGTTAAAAATTAAAATAAACATACTTTAAAATATAACATGTAAAATAGATTTTAACACACTTTGATGGTTTCAAACAAACATACTAGACGTCATTACTTATCTTAAAGAACATCTATATAAAGACTGTGGTTAGTCCATGTAATTAATTCCAAAATATGATTCCCACTTTTAGTTCATCACATAAATACTAGACACTATTGTAATATAAACTAAAGTAAAGGGTGATGCGTTTTTAATTTTAAGACAAACAGAATACGGTCTACAGTTGCTAAAAATGTATTTTAGACATATTTGAAATTTGTTATTACTTAATTGCCCACACATTGAAAAACTCATCCAGTAAATAAAACAGCATATCTAGAAGCCATTTATAAAATTTAGTTTTAAAACTATTTATAGGGTATTTAGCTATTAAGGTTATTAACTTATTGTAGATTTTAACTGATATGACAATACAACTATTTAAAGTTTTACCAAGTCTATAAAAATCAATTAAAGCATCATATTTTTTCCTGGTGTTATATTCATTGATTTTTGTTTGATTAGATGAACAAATATACCACCAAATTATATATGCAAATAATAATTACAGTTTGTATTTGCAATTTTTTAAACAAGGGCTTACAATGTTCTCCTATCCTACTGCAATTACCATAAAAAAGTATATAATATATAACGAGAGGCTGGAAATAAGCAAAATATGCGGCTTTTGGTCAATACGTTGAGTTAATTGTCTTATAGGAAAAATGACTCTGGATAGCCTGGAAGTAATGTAATCTACATGGACTCCCCAACAAAGTGTCTTATCCAAATGAATTCCAAGGAATTTAACAGTTTAAGTTTTAGCTTTCTTGATTTATTGTTTTTACTGATTTTTCAGTTCACAAAATGCTACCTTGATTTCATTTGAGGCTTCTACATTATTTTTAACTCATTTATCTATGAATATTAATCTTTATTTCATATTTTTTAGATCATTACTATACCATTTGTTTTTAAGTTCTTTACTGTGATTTGGTTGGATCACTAACTTTGAAATATTGTTTCCCAATATTTTAAAGATTGTTTTAATTATGTTTTCTGCAGTTAAATTTACGGAGCTAAAAATATTGTCCCATTTGTAACTTCCAAGCATATTTACTAAGCTACTTAAAGCTTGTTTTGGTCAAATCAATTGATACTGCAAGAGTTGAGAGGCGTAGTTTGGTCTTCAGCATTGCCTCTTTCCAAATTTAAAGGTAAGTTTATCAGCATAATCGTTATGATCAGAATAGGGAAAAATTGAAAATGTTACAACTTATCTCTGTATTTTTGGGGCAGTATCAAAACATTATCCAGACAACTGTTGCCATGAGTGGGAAGGCAATTAAGAAAGTGGATATTGCATTGACACAGAATATTTGGCAATTGTTTTGAAAGGTTATTGTTCAAGGTGAGGTCAAACTTTTTTTATTGAAATCTCTTCTTATAATAGAAATATAGTTAGACCAATGAGAAAGACAAGTCAGCAATCTATCAAAATTTTCAAGAAATACAATTGAGTTCCCAGAAGGTGGATGATAACACTGAAACAAAAATTACACACTGTTTATCTTTATATATATATATTTCTTGTGTTCGTGTGTATGTAACTGAACTCCTCTTAAACAACTGGACCGATTTTGATGAAATGTTTTGTGTGTTTTCAATGGAATTCGAGAATGGTGTAGGTTCACAATTTGGTCCACTGGAAAATTTAGAAAATTATTATTGTAAAGTACTTGATTAGTAGTGTAATGCAGATTGCATAGACGAAGTTATTACCTAATTTTAAATTTAGATTGCACCAATGATCAATAAACTATTTAATGCAATGAAAATACTATAGAACGCTGTTATAAAAACCACCTCATTGTACAAAGCCGTGAAAGTTTGTACATAAGGTAATCGAATTTGGTTAGATCGAAGGTAAATGGAAAAAGCCGAAAGAAGACGCTTTATGATCGAAATTAGTTTTCATTGATACATTTTCTTGATCGGAGCACAAGGCAAACTCCACAATAATACTGGAAATATCTTAGACAGAAAATTAATTTTAACAAACCGAATTTGATTTGTTATAACCAAATTAGTTTATTGACATTCATCTATATAAAGTAATTGTACTAAATAACTTATCAACACCCAGCAAAAACCATGAAAGATAGAGGCAGGAAATATGGTTCATACCTTCATAATGCGCCCAAGAGGCTCACGAAGGAACGACTATCAATTATCTCAGGAGTGTTTAAGAATGTGACAGAAAAAGAATACGTGAATATAGTGTACTGTTTTTCAACAGGAAATTGTGTGCGAAGCTGCGGGAAACTGCTAGTCTATTATATACCACTGCAGCTTCCAAAATTAATTTCTGAACAAAAATGACTCAAGTCGCAAATTCTAACATGCGTGTTATTTCAAGTGAGGATCAGGGAACCTCCCCTGATATGATCAGATCTGCAAAAAGCACTGGTACAAAAGAAACCATCTGGAGGGGCTAGATTTGTTTAATAATTTTTGAGCCAGTGTTCTGTTGGGCCTATGGCAGAAATGCTATTACTTAATATAAAGCTCTCTAAAATTTGAATTTTATTCTTAAGACCTTGAATATTTATAAATAAAAAGGATGGATTTACTGAACTACTAGTGTTACAACTGTAGTTAAACATTAGGGGCCTATTTATGTCTACAAATGAGAATGGTATGTTACCAGTATCACTGGTACACAGTGTAGGGAGGCTTCCTTTACACCAATACATTCAGGACAATACACATATGGTTCAACACTTAACTCTGCTGGGTCGCTGATGCTGGATCCTGTTGCTGATGACTACTTTCTGACAAGCCCCATCCTCGCCATGGTGAGCCTGGAGTCGAGAAAGTATTGTCAAGTGAGTGTGTTCCATGACTGAAGAAGTTGTTATATTTCACCAGTCCCATCCTTGAGGGTGTTTCTTTATTGAGAGTGATGTCGCTCTCCTTTGCAGTAGAGGAAAGATTAGGAAAGTCCATAAGTGACTGAATATTTACAGAGCATTCCATTCCTGGGATGTTGTAGTTAGTTTCTCTACTATTGTTTGCAGCATTTAACTTATTAATTATACAAATGGCAATTCTTTTACTTATTCCCTCCTTTCCTTTTTTGTTTAAATGAAGGCCATGTAATGTACAGTATATATCCGATTTACATGCTTTAAGTCGACCACTTGACCATTGTCAGCTTTGAGAAGCCTTTTGATTCTAGATTTCACATTTCTTGCTTGCCTATTGATGATGTGGTCCCAGTTCAAATCGAGTCTGTGTAAAACAGGCAAAACAACCCAGTTGGTATGATTTTGGTTTTTTTATGAATTCAATAACAGTCTCTGTCAGCTGTATAAATATACCTGTATATAAATCTGTAGGAATATATTGCCAACTGTAGGAATAAAGGCAGAGAATTAGTATGATTATTTTTATTAACCAAACGCTATTAAAAAAATGTGGATAACCAAAAATTCAGTTTAATTGAAAGTCCAATATTTTTAAGCTTGTTATTAGTATTATGATTTACCTCAATCTTTTTTCATCACTGACTGCTGCTGACCACACAATTTTGACTTGTTGATAATCTAAATATTATCTGGTTCAGGGAAAGATTACAGAGCCTGTGATACAATATAGCATCTCATTTGGATGTCTTAATAATTTAAGATTTAAGATTGGATAGCAATTACATTTGTTATTGAGTTAGAAATAAATCTTGGGTTTGCCTAATAATTTTTTAAGTTTTTCACTGTAAAATATTATGTTTGGGAGGTTTAAAATAATTCTGAATGATTTCTTGAGTAAATTTCTTTATACATTTGTCTTTGGAACAATTACTTTTAATAAAAATACTGTTAATCAAAAGTAAGCTAAGCAAAAAGCATAGAATAAGTGTTTTTTCAATGAACTGCATCAAAATATTCAATACACTGTTCAAATCTCTAATTATAAAATTAATACTCTACCATTAAAAATATTTTAATTGTGCATATATTTATTATTTATTGTGGCACATAATGTTTGTAGCATTACAAATCATTGGAAATTTTAATTATACACTTGAATTAAAATTACACATCTAAGTAACATTTCATAACATAATTTTCACAACATGATTTTGAAATCATGTTATGAAAATTATTATTTGGTCCATTAGTTGTAAGCTCTGCAACATAAGAAGCAACATTTGTAATACATGGTCATTTTAACTGTGATATAACAATGATGCAAAGAGAAATAATTCCCTAATGATAAATTGTTGGAGCTATGATAAGCATAAAAAGTCCAGAACATATTTTAGAATTTTGGCTTTGAACTCAGTATTGTACTCAATATATAAAGCTCTAATATTATATTGTAATTTTGTTTTTGTTTTGTTTTGAATATACATTATTGTAATAAATAACAAAAAGGAACATAGATAGCCTACCATTAAATTTAACTATTTCAGTAATGATGTGATTGTGTCAGGATGAGGTAGGTCTGGGTCATACCTCAAAAAGTACTAAAATAATATATGAAGACCCTCGGTATTAACTTTATTTCTCCTTTGTACCTCAGTTTACTAAATAGAATAATTGTATCCATGTGTTCCAATGATCATTAACTTATTTCTGTACCTACACAATAAGCATTTTTTGTCCTGTAACATTATATTTATGGATTTAAAATCTTCATAAACGTGTTGTTTTTGCCATTTGTTAAATGTACTTTACAACATCAAACTGATATACATACACAGCTTTCTTTAGCTAATTATTGGCCATCATGGTTTGTAATCATGAACAACTTAAAAAATATCCATAAGTAAATAAATTTAGTTTTGATACAAAATGTATTCTTTTATAACTTTTAGTTTTTGGAAAGGAATTAGTCTGTAGTGGAAAGAATCAGAATCATCAGAATAATTAAATTAAACCAATACATTTCCAGTTGCTGCTTCTCCAGAGCTTTCCATTTTTGGCTGTAAAGAAAGTTGGTACCTGACCTACTTTATACATGGATGATTGAAGACCTTCAAAAGGTAAACAATTTAATAATTATGGTATTATTCATAATGAGATTAAAGATTCCCAAATAAAAAGCTTGGCTTACTGAGGAGTGAACTTTAAACAAATCAATATTTTTACAGTCAGTGTTGTAATACTCCAAATGACGATATTACTTTTGATAGGCAAGTTACCTGTGAGCCAAATAGCCCTTCGGTGTTTTTAAAGTCAGGTATAATATGTACAACTTTTGTTAACTGAATGATTAACAGTAGAGCACAAAAGAGGTTTGGTTTGAGTTTGAAAGATAGATCTGCCAAGGTCAAATTGAAGCAAGCTCAATTTGGCAACACTGTGAAGCAAGCACATTGCTGGGAGGGTGGGCTTGCAAGGTTCTTGTTCTCTTCTCGGCTTGTTTGTGTTGAACAGTAGTTGAATGTTTGGAGGTGAGTGACGATATAGAGTGGTGGTGACATTAACGTCAAGTATCCTGAGATTTGTCAATGATAATCCAAGACGACAGTTCGACAGTTGATTAGCTAGTTATACGTAGGTGAGTATTATGTTACTGTGTTCAATGAGAGCACTGTACAAAAGTATTAATTATGTAGCTTATTTTGTCACTAAATAACTAATTTCACATTATTAAATAAAGTAGGCCTAGGATAAGGGATAACATACTTTTAGCTGACAGTTATTTTGAGCATTCTATTGGATTTATTACTCATTAAATGTATTCTGTATTCAGGATATGGAATACAGAACAATTGACTTAATTGTGAATAAAGTAGGACTAAATGTATTTTTCCTAGGTAATTTAGTCCTAAAACATTTAAATTAAACTGTATCATTTGGGGAGTATTCGTTATATCATTATTATTATATATTATTATAGTTAAGTAATTAAAAAAGTTTATTTGTTTTCAATGTTTAGATTGCCATAATTCTTTAATACTGCAATCTCATCTAACCTTAATACCTTCTCAGTCTGAAAACAGAAGGAGGAGTTCCTTTACTGTTTAAAACCAGAAGTATTATTACGATTGTGGAAGTTTAGCCTATTTAATACACTACATTTTGGTATCTATATTAATATCTCTTAATTGCCCTTACATGATTAAGTCTGCCCTTCTAATTATTCAAGAATTGCTAAAAAGATAACACAAGATAATACGTATGTAGGCTGCAGTATAATAAGCAGTTACCATGACAATCAAATCATTGATATTCATGATTATCGAATCACCGATATTCCTGAGTAATGAATCCTTGATATAACTACTGAAACCAAAAACGTTTTAGGCATTTCAGATTACAGTATAGTTGTGCTGTTTTTATTTCTTAAAAATTAATAATTTAATTAAGAATACAAACTATCTAAGCTATGAATATTTATAAAATGTAACAAACAAAACAGTGTAAATAATATTTAGCTAATGTTTTATTATTTTGAAAGATAAAAGTGTCAGACATTTATGACATAAATAAGGTACTTCACAATTGTACTCGCAGCCATTAAAGATGGCTGTTTTAAATCGTATTGGTATCAGTAACAGGATTATTCAGTGGTAACGTGTTACCTGGATAAAATGTTACCAGAACACCCTGTTATTTCAGTAAAAGCTGGGCTGAATGATTTGGCGTTCTCATAACATTTTTATAGTAATTAGGTTACTTTGTAACTAATAACAGTCGAGGCTATTTCATGTAAGCAATGAGGGTAGTAATTGAAAATATTACGCTATGGAATGTTATTACGTGATGTAAGTAGTATTAGATTAGGTTATCATAAATATGTACCAAAGTTTAAGGTAGTACCAGTAGTACCAAAGTTTAAGATAATGTTTAAAATTGCTCACAAGATTTGAGCTTGAATGTGGGTACTGTCTTGAGTGAGAGTTTTCTGTCTTAGCCAGATTTGTGGGGTGGTGCTGTAGAGCATTTCCGATCGGTACTTTTCCGATGTCAGATCACATCCCAGATCCTCAAACGTCTTTGACGTCAGATTACATGACACCCCACACTTTGGGTGAAAAAAGAAAACAATTCCTTCAAGGTGTACAAAAATTCAAGCTCAGATCACGTAGCATGATGAGATTACCAAGAGTGGATCGGCTGGTAACATGTTACCACTGTTCCAGGTTACTGGAACATAATAACTGACCAAGTTATTTTGACAATAGGTTATTGACAATTAAATTCAATTCAATTCAATTCAATTCAATAATATCTTTATTCACACATTCATCAAGAATGGTTACAGAGTCAACACATGCAGTAAAAATTAATGTCATCAAGAAGTAGGTAAACTAGTTTAAAACTATTATAAATACGACAAATAACAGCATTTTCAACCTCTAGTGACCATTACTCTAATTAAATTAAATACACATGATTTAACTTTATTTAAATTAATTAGGAACAATAATGTCTAACTGAATTCCGTTATAGGCTTCTAAGATTGTATTAAACATATTGTTAATTTGTAAAATAAAGACAGATAGCAATTATTAACTAAGAATATCTATAGATAAAATATATTTATATTTGATAGTTTAGACGTTTTGAATCACTAGTCAATTCGATTGTAGTGGTGGCCGCTTATTATACTGCAGCCGTTTTGTAAATATGATATGTAAACTGAATACCTTAAATATATCAATTATGGACGTGTTCAATTTGATAGCTAAGTAATGTACGGTAGTTAAAAGTTGAATGAAATAGAAGTGAGAATAAGTTAAAAGTAATAGCAATAGGCCTAAAAGCTAGAATTAACCCTATTAATCAGGCAAATATTCCTTTTCGAGTTTAGTTTGCTGTTGAAGTGGCATACATAAAAAATCAATGTTTATGCATTGTATGCAGTTTGGGATCTTTAATATAAGTTAGTTTGAAATAAACCGGAACAGCCGAGTATCTAACTAAGGCCCCGACAGAATGTAACCAAAGTAAAAGGGATAAAAAGGCAAATTTGCTGCTCTTTGACCTCTCGATCAGTGTGACCAGACCCAAATTCTTAAAAGGAGGACATTAAAGTAAAAAAAGAGGACATTAAAGCAAAAAAAAGAGGATGTAGTAATAAATATTCTAATAATCTTTGAGAAGAACACTTATTTATACATTATTAAAAGAATGCACATTATAGATTTTCACTGTATTTGAGCATATTTTAATGCTAATAAAAGAACTCAAATTGAATTTGTTTGGCATATAAATTGAAAAATGAACAATTATTAAAGAATGTATGGATGGATAAAAGAATTATTTTTAGCTATTTTTGTTATGCTGCATAAGATTTAATTGAATGAATTATTATTTGAATATTTCTCTTTTGAATTTATAACCTACTTTAACCCAAATTTTGTAGAATTATATTAAAAATAAATTTTGTAAAATGCTTGGAATTAATTATTTGCATTCATTACACTATTAATAAGCTATACTTACAGAAATATATAGGAAATTATTCCTATAATAGAAAAACATATAATGTATTATAACAAAATTAACCTATCATTCATAATACATAAATAGAAAATCTAGGGATAGTAGCGCCAGTGCAGCTGAGTGGATAGAAACAACAGTGAGTCAGTGACACTATAGATATATACTCAACAAACAACTGTATCCAACTGCAGTTCTCATGACATGTCATTACATGAAATCGGAAGAATTTCTTAATGTGAATTTTCTACTATTTTGGAGCATTTAGTCATTCAACAAAAAGCCGTACATTTTACATAATTTTCAAAAGCTGGGAGGACAAACACTAAAAAGGAGAACATGTCCTCCTAAAGCCGTACGGACGTCTGGTCACCCTGCTCACAATGGCTGTAGTATAAGTGCCCAATACTCAAATGAAATTAAATATCGATTGAACGATTTAAATGCTGTCAGTCTCAGTCATGTTTACCCTCTAAAGTATAATTCTAAGTACTTTGCTGCTCAAACTTACAATAAATAAAGTTGCTTTATTTTCTACGATATAAAATGCGTATATTTCTTTTATATATAAAAATATAGCCTCATTATAATACAACCTTAAAAAGCATACAACGTAATTTAGTTTGGCATTATCGTTCCAAATGAATTCAAACAGCTTTAAATCATGTGTATTGTATTTGAGTAATAGCCGCTAGAGACGTGAAATACTGTAGTTTGTCAATAACCTATTACAAAATAACGTGTTGACGTATTACGTTTCAGTAAATGTTATTGTGGTAACATGTTAGTATACAATAATTTAACCAACTCACTACAATGTAACATTTAGACTGATAGACTAATAAAATTATAAACTGGGTAAATCGAATTTTCACTATACAACACAGTTATTGGGTACTACTCAGTCCTTGTCTGCTGTTTGTTATTAGGCTATACATACGAGGGTAAATAAAATATAAATGGTAATGTATTTTTTTACCTTTATTTGAGAATCTTATACATTTATTATTCTTTTAATATTTTTCAATATACTCTCCTGCGTGTTTTCCCCATTTTTGCTACCAATTTAGAAGTTTTAGTATTCCCTGGCATAAAAAGGTTGAGAACGGGTTGTAAGCCAATTGCACACTACTCAACTACTTCATTGCTCCCAAATCGTTTTCCTTCCTGTGATTCCTGGGCACGAACAAAAAATAGTCACAGAGGGACAAGTCAGGTTTCTAAGGAGGGTGTTCAAGGGTTTCTAATTCCATTTCTTTCAGCGTTTCCCTTGTCAAAGCCACGGTGTGAGGCCTAGCGTTGCCATGGAGGAGAATGACATCTCTGATGGTCATGTCGCTTCTTTTGTTTATAAAGGCGGCTTTCGCCGGCCATAACAATTGACATTAGTAAGCTGCATTATCTAATAGTTTGTACACTGCAGTAGCTAAGTAAATATCTATTTGTTTTAGTGATGGAAGACAAGATGGAAGCACAGGTGCCGGCTGTGGCTGCAGATGAGCAGACAGATAGTCCAACTGTTGATATACCATCACAATCACCTTCTGTCCCGATATCAGACACACCGAATTCAAGTGTGAAGAAGCCAAGATCAAGACCTGATTCTGAATCTTCAACACCAAATACAAATAAAATTGCCAAAATGAGTCCTCGTGCTACTAGATCAAGCCAGAATCCAGACTTTGCTGCTAAACAACGAAAATTTCTGAATCGAGTGCATGATCCTATCAGAAGAGATAATAGTGATAGTGAAAACTCTCAAGAAGTAATAACAACCCCTAATAATTCTAAAAATGTGAAAGAGAACAAGCCAAAATCTGGAGATCGAAAGAGTATTGTTGATTTAAAGAGGAAATTTGAGAAAGAATCACCTCATCCACACAAAAAATCTGGAGAAGTTGATGAGGAAGGCTCATCTAAGAAAAGGAGAACCAAAGAGGTACAGTACAGTTGTTTAAATGATTGTATGTCTTCAATTAAATAATTCAAATGTTATTAGTATCAGCGTAACGTTATATGGTTTGCATCAATTTGTTGATTTTACAAGGTTGAGTGATTAACTCTTTATAGTGGTTTTGTATGACAGTCTTGTGACCTGCTGTGGTTTTACTTGAATATTTTTGTATAGATAGTATTTCTATGCAACCTATCGACAGAACTACTAAATATCACTAGATAGAAGACAAATCAATGTTTCTTTCTGTCTTTATTAGTGTTATGTTTATAATGTAATAAAAAGGTAACTTACCTTAACAATTCTTTTTTTTATGTCTGAAACCAGTTTTGCTGTTGAAACATCATCACTCAGGTTTTAAATAGATATATAAAGTATGTAATTTATTCTGCAGAGATGTCAATGATGGTATAGTAGGGATTAAGGAACAACATACAAGAATAAAAATACATCAATATTTAAGACTGGATATTTCATCGGTTAATCACCCATACTCTACCCAGATCACTCATGTCAGGTATGCAAAAAGGCTAATTTCTGTTGAGGATGATTTCACCCTTTCGTATCAAGAACTTATCATGTTATTTATAGACTATTTTCTAATTGAATTAAAGTATTAACCCTGGATTACTGTCGTAAATTTGTTAACACACCATTTGCAAAAATGATAGAGCTGAGAAACCGCTCCCCGAACCCTTCTCTGTTCATATACCTTCCTCTCCTCGGCTCTACAGGTAAATTTTTTGGAGAACCTCCAAAATCTGGAGTTACTTTTTGCGGACCCCTCTTAGTAATAACGTTTGTACCTAGGTTTGGAAAAAATCCAAGATCTTTTATTTTTTAAAAGGATAATTTTTGACTTCTGGAACTATGAGTAGAATATTTTGTACTATTATGATATACATTTTGTGTATCATGATTTAGTTGTAAATTGTCAATACTAGATTCTTAATTAAATCATATACTGTGCACAATTCACATCTTGTTTATTTAGTTTAATTTTCTTAAGAAGTAATTAAGATCAGTTTAACAAAAACAAGAGAACCTAATTTTTATGAGAGTACAATTAACAATTCGTATAAAGAGGCTAATTGATTAAAAAAGGGAGATACTGGACATATTTTTATAATTAAATGATAAAACAAAAATTAGTGTTTATAATAATTAGAAAAACTTATTTAGAGATCTACTAATACGAGTAATATTTTAGAGTGTAATTATGTTTTCAAAATTTTACAAACTACCAACACAGTAACAAAATATAGGAAAAAATTAAAAAAAAGAATAAAATAAAGGGAAAGTATCATTTCTTCAATTTAGTAGTGTGTACTTTTGTGTAGTTATAATATTGTTTTGTTAACTCTCTTTGAATACGTGTAATAGTAAATCATACTTGCATATTTTGCCTGTCATATCCATAGTAATAAAACAAATTTGTTTTATTTCTTCAAAAAATGCTGACCAGATCTGACATTTTGTTAAATAGTTTATAGCATCCTCAAGTTTATGGTCTTTATAAATCATAATAATTATGATTGATTAATTATTAATTATATTCCTATACATAACTTGTCTTGTAAAGACATGTGTGTTATGTAGAACGTGTCAAATATAATATTGTTAATTGAAAATACATATGAAAGGAATAGAAATGTGTATTTGCATTGAAGAATCTAATTTAATCACAGTGAACAGATTGTAGATGATAAAAAAAATATATTTGAAATACAGAAACTATTATTATATTATATTATTATACAGAAATATTAAAAGACAATTCTCAATATAAAAAAGTAGTCTTTTAGAATATTGTTTGAATTTATGAATAAAAGTGTTTCTCCAAAAACTTAGTTATATCAAGTAATCATATATAATAGCTAAGAAAATATGTTAATTTGACATAACAATCATTTATCCGGATCTCCGGGTTATTTGGATCAGTTTTACAGAAGGGAGCAAATCAATAAAAAAATGTATGCAGTGTTTCTGGCATTTTGTTTTCTGTTAACATATGTTTGATGTTCAGAATAATGCATAACAATATCAGACATAATGAACCCGAGTTCAAACATCAAACTCTCCAAAAAGGTCGACCCACTTTCAACCCCGATCACATTCAACTGAGCCGCCTACTTATGCTACACAACCACTGGTTCGTGCAAAGGAATGCCACAAAGAACGGTCTCGGTTCACATGAACTGAAGTGGATGTTTTGATACCCACTAGATGATCATTGAAGGGCTATAGAGTGCATGAACCAAATGTATGAACCTGTGGTTCCTCTCATACTGAACAGGGTTGCTGTTGTAGTATGTTCAGTATTTGTGTATGTTCAGCACCATGTTTCTTTATTTGTCACCTATTAGGTATGCTTAACCCAGAAACTAGTTATAATTGTTTTCTCAAAACTGCAGGTTTTTTTTAGTGATTTTTAAGGGTTTTTTAATTGCTGCTCATCTATCTTTCATGCTACAGACATTTTAAACATATAAATCTCTTTAGAAATAAATGTACAGTGGAATTTGGTTGAGCATTTACATATCCATGGGATATATTTAGAATGATTTCATCTTGAAGTATTGAGTTCAATAATGGTACATGTCTATCCATGTAATTTCCCTGAGTTTGAAGCCTATCACTTAGTAGGCTGGCAAAATGTCTCATCTGTCTGCCTGAGAACTGCAAAAATTGTTTTGTCTCTCTGTCCACAAGACATCTACAGAATAAAATGAGTGGAAGATTTAAAATGTTACATGCAACTTTGACGCCTGTTAACCCCAATTGTTGCAATCACCATTTAAATGTTGGTTTAATGTGCTATTTCATTTGTTATAGCACAAAAATCATTGTTTCGGGGTGATTAACAGTTTCTACTTTATTTATAGACATTGTTGGTCCATATGCAAAGTAGACCAATTACATAATCTTTTCAAACTCGCTTTGTCAGCAACACAGCTAATTCAGTCCAAGTCAGTTACTATGGATGTGGACTTTATTGTTCATGATACAGATGTTGATTTTAAATTTATTTATGTATATTTTGTGTTGTGTTGCAGGTTTAATGTTGAATTGTATTACTGTATTAGGTAGTATACACAGTAACTTTATTGTATACTCCAGATTCCAGGAGTCAAGTCTCTTACAGTGTTAGATTTCAGAGCCTGAAATTTGTATGATTTAATAAAGAATTCCATATGCAATGCTCAGGAATAGGCTGCCATTTAAAAGTGAATTGACTACAACTACTAGAGTTTAGCAACATGTGGTCTTGTGTACTCCTACCCTGTTTTAATGAATGTCTGACTATGAACTAAGAATTAATTTTTTGTAAGTGATAAATATGGGCATAAATAAATAAAGTTTTAACCAAAGAAGCAATTTGCAGTGTATTGCACTATTAATTAAAATTTGGTTGCAGTCATCTCTTTTATGAGGACTTAAGTTAACTGGTTTGTTCCAGCCGACCAAAGTTGTAGGAGGAGTAGACAGCTATTGCTGGCGCTGCCACCGTGATGGCTCAGTGATACCTTGTGAGATCTGCCCCCGAGTCTACCACCTCAGATGCATGCAAATGGATACAGCTCCACCCAAAGGCTGGATGTGTCCGGAGTGTAGCACAGTCACTCAGGCTGAGAACACAGATACCAGGTACTGACACATAATCTCTGCCTTTCAGTTTGGAAGAGTTCAATTTTCCTTAATTTCCTGAAGTCATATGTATATATTATTATCTTAAACCATTCCATTCCATTCGCCAAGCCATTAAGTGTAGTTCATACTTATTTATCACTCAACTGAGGTGGAATTACAGTTAGTTGTCCTCTCAGCTCGTCAAGCAACAGCTAGTGGCCCAGCTGCGTTCTACCTCACCACTTTTTGCTTACATAAGTATGTATGTCACTTCGACTCAGATTTAAATTGCAGTATTTAACCTTCAGCCCCTTTAAATTACTGAAATTTAAATAAGATTCTCAAACAATTTACTAAGTTTATTAGCTTCAAGATTGAAACTTTATTAATTTATTTATTATTTGCTTTTAAATGAAGGAAGTAATATGTAATTTAATTTATAGGTTGACCTATTTTAAAAGTATTTTTATTTGCAGAATATATTGCATATTTTGAGGTTAGTTTCCACCTTATGCACTAGTATATATTTCCACCTTATCCACTAACTAGTATTTTAATAAACAGATGGATACGCTATAGCAGCTACAGTGACACTGGCACTCGGATATAAAACCATTCTAAACAATGTTTAGAAACAATGTTAATAAACAATGTTTATTATAGTATGTGCTGCAATAGAGAACTGTTAATTTAGTTACTTAATTCACTGAGAGATTGCAGCACTTTCCAGCCACAGCTGGATAAAGATTGAATTTTATAATTACACAACACAATGGGTCACACGTAGTGGTCTGATGAGATGAACAGCCAAAACAGCGAGGGCCATAAGAGCGTCCTGGCCCTAGCGTGCTGAGGGACAGGACCTGGTCATAACCACCTACCTATCAGAACACTTATGGCCATTCATAGTTGCCCTTCGAACTGAGAGAACAATCATATAATTTCAGGTCTGAGCGCTAAGGGTTAAAAGTAATCAGAAAGCATGGAAAAATCACAATAATTAATTAAAAATTCATAGGTTTTTAAAATATCCAGTGTCATAACTGTTTCTAAATAATAGTTAAGAATAATCAGAATCCAAACATTAATTTATATTCCAACTATCCCTAAAAGCTGTATAGAGAGACAATAGAGACATGGACCTGCTGAAAACTTGTGATTAATTCATTTACATTAAATCTCATATTTATCTCTATTGTTATTTGTATTTTGTGTGACTTGCCAAAAATTATGGGTTTCAGGAGGAACATAGTCCAAATTATTACGTTTTGTCCATAACTTTTCTCTGTGGACAGTAAGTATATATTGTTTTGAAGAATAAGAAGTGTATTGTTAAAATCAGTAAAATGAAAACCTTAAATTAAATTATAGTTTTCTTTTAATGTTGCTTGATTATATCCATAAGTAAATATTTATTAATTTAAATATATCCATCACGCTCTATTTCAGTAAGTTGTATATACGTTTACAAAACAAACTCACTAAAATATTTGCCTGAACTAAAATTATTCAAATAATCCTCAAACAATTATTTGATAAAATGGGAATGTATGAATGGATTTTTTTGGTTTGGTATCTTTTTACCCATTACCAAACATGTTATTTTTAATATAGCCAATTAGCACGTAGAAAGTCATATTTGTTCACTATTTGACTGTTTTTATTAACAAATTGCAATAGTTTGAGTTCTATAGGTGATATAGTTTTGAAACTTTACCATATTATACTTTAAGTGTTTTAAATTGTATAAAAAGGTAAAAACATTTATTATTACATACATAATACCCCATGTAAAATTTCAAGTACAGTATCTTACCTCAAAAAATGTTTTTGAGAAATAGTATTACTTTTATTATTCACAATGACCTAGATAAATAAAATTTAGGTTACAACACAAACATGCCTTGTTATACACCTCATTGTCCATGGACATGAATCTCTGCTGTGATTGTCAAAACAATGGCTAGCTACAAAAAAAGTATTTTACATAGTTATGTCAATCAGAAAAATCATATCGAGGTACAAGGAGTTGCACACCAGAGTGAAAGTCCTAGTCTTTTTAGAGTTTATAATAATAATTTATTACACCATACTGGTTTTTCACACACTGACACTATGCTATAGACAAATAATTTTGGCTTATGACTATGTCCTAACCTAAGTCAGACATGAACACGTTCCCAGAACTGTAGTAATATTCCTCACTAATTAAAAAAATTACTTCCCTTAATTAAATATTTTCATCTGTGTTTAACTCAATAAAAATATATGGAGTGTTCATTATGATTGTCTTATCGTACTACTACGTATGATGCCAAGAACGAAGGAAAGATCCAAATATGTGGGTTTTTACCATTTTTCATAGTGATACTAAGTAAAAAGAGAAGCATTCACTTTATTGAACAGCTCTGCTTCAACAAACACATGTCAGAAATAACATGTAGAGAACTACCAGTTTTTGAAAAACATTTTACCCAAAATTACCTGAACACAATAAGCACAAATGCAAGAAAACGTAACAGTCGGATCACATCCTTACAACAAACCCAGGTGTTTAGTCTGCATCATGCGCTCCACTTGAAAAAAAAAAACTTACAAGTAGTTCTACACAAAACTTTTACAGAATAGAAGAACTTATCCTGTGAATAAAAAAGTATTGCTTATCAAATTCAACAGAAAATATGTTCTAAACATTACATTGGCTTCACAATAAATTCTCTAAAAACGAGGGTAACAAGGCACAGGTTTGTATGTAATCATATAAAGACAGAACAACCTATTGTCGCACTTGGCTTAATGCATAATTTAAATTTAGAAGAAACATTCAGTGAAACCAATAAGAAAAATAATGCAAAGTTTAAGTACAAATAACCTAAGAACAATAAAACAAGCAAGTCCATCATTTCATCAAAAAATTAAAATTTCCAAGTGGATAGAATTTAATATGATTAAATCAATAAAGTTAATTTATAAAATCAAATCATATGTTTACAATTCTAACCAATCTACCTTATTTATTCTTTATTTTGGTGTTCTGTGTTGGTATCTTATGTTTATTATGTTCCTATAGCCCTATTTATAATATTTTGTTTAATTTCCTGAAGTCGGTTTTGTTTATTAATATCTACTTATTTTTGATTCTGAGAATTAATACGTATATTCTCTTAAGTGTCTAACTATCAATTTAAAGTGTAAACCTGTAATTATAAAAGCGTTATATAAATTTCACTTTTCCTGTGTATTACGTGATTTGTTTTTATTTTAACTGGAATATTTTTACTTTCAATTTTCCATGTGACACTGTAGTTGCAGTGACATTGGCATTGGCAGCTGCAAAGATGTGTTGTTATGGCAGGAGTGGCAGAGGTGTTTGCAGCCTTAGCTACAGATCAATACTGCTACCTCCCCTGCCTATAGCCTGACTTACACAATTATTGACATTTGCATAATATTTAAATTATTTTTTAACTTTTGTGTGTAACATAATATGTTTATTTTCTTGTTTTACAGAATATCAGAATAATTTTTTGTATAACAGGCTTAGCTGAGATTTTGTCATATAGTAAAAGTTATTGTTTAATGAGGGGGTAATCAACCAAAAAGTGGTTATAACTTCAAAACTCAAATATAAAAAATTAATTTTTAATTGAAAGAAAACAACATAATAACATTTCTTGTATAAAGGTGTATAATTAGATGTTTTATTTCATAATTATTATTATTTTTATACTGTAAATTGAATAACTAATAAAATTTATTTACAGTCTAATATATTGACATAAGACAGGGCAAATAGGTTTTATTGAAACTGTAAATAGTTAGTTAATTAATTATAAATTCTTCAGTGATTTATACTAGGCTTGCCAAGAGCAGGAATCTCAAGAAAAAGATTCATGGGGTATATGATCATGAGAATCAATTAGTAGAGAAGAATAATTTAATATTAACAATTAGAAAGTTAACAGTTAAACAATTACAACATTAACACATTCAAGTTATTTGGAATATCATACAGAAAAATGACATTAGAGAAATTTGATATTGGTTGTACCAAATTGATTAGACTGCCACTATAGGGTGATTCATGAAGATGTACAGAAACTTTGGGAACTCATTCTACATGTGAAATTAATGAAAAAAGTCAGTATAAACATGGGTTCGGAAATGCTTTGTTAGCGAGTTATTTCTAGCGAAAGATTTCACCTAGATTTCAGCTCATCTTGTAAAACAAGGTCTTCCTGAAATTCTGAGAGGGTAGATTAAGGGATGAATGAAATTGTTTCTTATGGTTTTTAATGAAACTGGTCCTAGAACTTTAAGTTAAGTAGTTTTTGAGAAAACCTGTGTCAAATACAAAAAATAGAGTAAAGAAACACATTTTTTCATCTTTAGGCATCAATGACTTTGTTATTTCACCAAGAAACAGATCAAAATTTGTAATAAAACATGTAGAAAATGATATTTTGAACAAAATGTGTAAATAAACTACACAGACCGCGAATAGATGTTTCATTAAATTAATTTTTAAGTGAAAGTGCATAACAGTGAAAAGTAAAACTAACTGGAAAATATTAATCTAAACCTATTCAACCAAATTACAATGAATTTTCAAAAATGTCTCTGCAAATTTCAATACATTTTTCTGTTCATTTAAGGATGGCTCTAGTTTTGTTCCGTATAATTCAATTATATGTTTAAGTAGTGCCTCACGGGAATTAACTTTGATCTCGTAAACTTTTTCCATCCATCCCCATATGCAAAAATCCAACGGCATATGATCTGGTGACCAGTGTATAGGAGCTCCATGACCGATCCATTTATTTGGTAACTGTTGATTCAAGTAGGTGGAAACAATATTTGAAAAATGTGGCGATTCGCCATCATGTTGGAAGTATAGGTGGTGTTGTGTTGAAAGAGGATCATTTTCAAGCAATATCGGTAATTCTTCTTGAAGAAACTGTAAGTATGTCTGACCTGTGAAGCGCTCTTGAAAAATAATCGGTCCAATCACCTACTTGTGAATAATACAACATTCGTTTATGCTAAAACGCAGTTGAAATATACGCACAATTGTATGAGGGTTCATTTCTGTCCATGAATATTGGTTTCGTAATTTATTGATGCCATCATGAGTGAACTGGGACTCATCAATAAATAACATATACTTAGTGTAGAGTAGACGAGATTGTTTAACCAAATGCAGTACTCCAGGCGATGCGCATTGTCTCCTGGTTGTAAATGTTTTATTTTTTATTTATGGTAGGGATAAAGCTTGTTATTATTAAGTGTTCTCCATAATTTACTTTGCGTATCCCTGAAGTGTTTAAAAATACGTCTTGTACTATTACCTGGACTATGTTCAACAACAGCAACAATATTTTCCTCTACAATAACATCATGTTGAGGAATTGTCATACTGGAACTTTGCACTAGGAAGTGATCCTGTTTCCCGTAATGTAAGAAATGTGGCATGTAATGTAACTGTTCTAGCATTTGGAATTCTGCGGTAATGGTAACTTTGTCTGTATTCTTCAACAGCGGTATTAGCACTGCATTCATATACACCATAAATAAATACCATATCCCATATTCTTCACTTGTAAATAAATGTGGCATTATTACTCCAATAATGTAATAATTATTATGGACAAAACAATACTTACAAGGACTAAAACTGAATTACTACGAACAGAACAATACACACATGGACTGAAACTCAGTTGTTAGCTTTCAAAATTATTGGAATTCTAAAATTTAAATTATATCATTGTTGAATATATTGTATTGCTAACTTATGAAATAGCAATTTTCTGCAAAACATCATTCTGAGTTTTTAAATCAAGCCATACAGTATGTCAGCACCACGTGAATGCACTGCTAAATCAATCTTCTGTTTGAAATAATTTTTTGTTTAAGAATTGAAATTTACAATTTCTAAGTGGAAATTTAATTTGTTTAATGGATAATTAACAAAGTTATTGTCAGTCAAATGAAAAAAGTGTGATGTACCGTTGTGAGTAAACATTAATTTAATCAAACAACTAATTGCTTTCTGTGTACATTATTTATATTGTTTTGTTCAGACTAAAATTGTCTACAAGATGTGTTACAAATTTTGATATGTTTTTTGGTGAAATAACAAAATTATTATAGCTCAAAGATGAAAAAAAATTGTTCACTCCAATTTATGTATTTGACACGGGTTTTCTCAAAATGTAATTAACTTTCAGTTCTGGGACCTGTTTTATTCAATTTATCAGGTAAAAAACCATGAGAAATGATTGAATTTGCCCCACATCTACCTTATCAGAATTTTAGGAAGACCTCGTTTTACATGGTGAGCTAAAATCCGAGCAAAATTTTTTGCTAGCTGTAACTCTCTAACGAAGTCTTTCCGGATTCATGTTTATATACATTTTTTTATTATATTTACATGTAGAACGAGTTCCAACAGTTTCTGAACATCTTTGTGAATCACCCTTTATTATATTATTACTTCAAATAGAGAACAATAATAATAAATGTAAATAATAAAAAATTTTTGGTTTGAATTATCAGACAAGGCAATGTCTTCATCACAATTCAATTATACCCGAAAAAGGGATATTTATTTGCTTTCTGTAGAAATGAGGTTAATAAAAGGTTTCAGATTATTCCTCTGCTCAAATAATTTAAGTACAGGGAATAAAAGATGAACTTTGGCTTGACCCAATTCCACACAATTGACCTAAGTATGTTAGTGGTACAACTATATGTTGGTGCTCCAGGATCAATAGAGTGATTCTTTATGTGAGCATACTAGTTATTTGCCAGCTGTGCATTTGAGGCTCCACTTTAGAAGGTAAGAAAGTTTGAAACTGTGTTATAATTAAGAAATTATCTGAAATCATAAATGTTTCCCTTCTGAAACTTTTATTTTAGTGTCTCAATACTAATGAACTGTTAAAAATACTATTATATGTTAATACTATTGGTTTTTAACTTTTATTTTAAATAAAGTTTCTTGTGGACAAATATATTCTGAAAATAAATTATTGACAGTTTGTATTAACAGATAACAGTATTTTAACAATTCACTAGCACTGGGATATTAAATTATAAGCTTCTTGAGTGAAACATTTGTGGATTTGAACTTTATTACAGGTTTTAACAAATTTTAAAACTGAATCCCCAGCTCTAATGTGCAGCTACACCTAACTAACTCTTAAAGTTTTTTTTAATTCTTGTCAGTGAGTGAAATAAGTAAATTATTTTAAAGAATTTACTAATTACCTATCACATAATACATAATTCAGTGAAAGCATTTCACTTAAATACCATAAAATTGAATCGTCATGTTAAGGACTTTGGAAGTGCGCAAAATGAGAGGAAACTACTGGATACCTCTAAAATCTGGGTCTTTTCAATAACCACATCTCAGTGCATAACCGTGAATGATCCTGATTCTCCAAACAACTAGATACAAGAATTCGAACACAGTCATATTGAAAATAATTTCCTTGTAAAGAGAGATAGTGAAGAAGACAAGCTGGAAATGGCTGCCAAAAGAGGCTCTGTTTTACTCAATAATAATGATGCTTTAAAAGGACAAATCATTAGACTGAAAGCTGGACGTACCAGTTATGAAGAGAAAAATTGAAGACATGAGAAATAATTATGCAAAATACATGGAAAGATTTAAAACAATATCGACCTAGAGAAATCTAAGCTCAAATTAATAAAGAATAACAGCTGAGAATCAATAACCAACAACTTTTATGGAGCATGACAGTAAACTTGGCCAAATAATTAATGACTATGTTAAAAATATAGAAAATCAAGATAAATCATAAAAGACATAGAAATAAAATTGAAAAACAAAGTGAAATTTTCAATAAGCCTATATCAATGAATACTCTGCTACTCAAACAACTAAAACAATGACCATAAAACAATTGAACATAAACTAAAAACAATAGAAACTTTTACTAAAACACAACACAGAAAGATGGAGTTGTTGTGTTTACAAACTTTACCTAAAAAACAAAATTCCACATCAAAATATTTGTTAGACCGTATTTTTGAAAATTGAAATGAAATAATAATTCTTGCATCTATTAAGTGTTTACAGGCCGTCTAGTAACGACTTAGAAAATGTAATTGATATTTTATAATATGAACTGAACAAAATTGTATCTACTAAACTTTGATGGGGGACATCAATGTTGATAACTTGATCAATAGCAGTAACAAAAGAAATCTTTTCAAAATGTTTCATGGCTATGGATTAAAAAGGCTCTATCTACCACCAACAAGAAAAATAAACCATAGCCAGACTTCTATAGATTTTCTATTAAAAAATCACAAAAACCGAAATATCAGCCAAATTGTTAAAAACAGGTCTCTGAGACCACTCCGCCCATCTATGTTTTATTTCCCCAAATATGACAAGCCATCCGCAAGTTCAACCATACGAAATACGATTTAACTCAAGAACTGAGGAAAAATGTACAAATACTGGTTGGTCGCAAGTTATACTCACGAAAAATGTGGAAGCTGTCTACAAAGCATTTAGTGGGATTCTTCAATCTGCAATGAACATAGCATGTCCTCTCAAGATAATAAAACAAAAGAAATTACACTAAAAGTAAATGAGATAATGGAAGTCATGCTTTGAAAATTCATATTTAGAGGCACTAAACAGAGAACACTGGCCACCCTAATGACAAAAATTAAACAGCTTAAAGAACAAGTCCTATGATTTAAAACTTAAAACATTGAGAAAACAGTGTAATTCATCTTATATATAAAAATCTGACAACATGTCAAAAACCTTGTGAAAAGTGATAAATACTGAAAGAAGGGGAAAAATAGAGAAAACTCAACTAGAGTGCATTTTGAAAATAAAATGAAATGTCATTGCCAATTGTTTGAATAACTTTTTTGCTACAATTGCTGATAGGACAATTTTCAAGAATGGAAATGAAGAATGGCTAACATATACAATATAACCAAACCACATACCTGAAATACCAAAACTAATTTTCCATGAAGTAAGTGAACAATAAATTATAAACATTGTAGAAACCCGAAAACAAAAAATATCAGCAAGACAGGATGAGGTCTTATCAAATTGATCAAACAGTGCAAACATGAAATCATCACTCAGCTAACAAGTATTATAAACAAATCACTGCTACAAGGAATTTTTCCAAGCAGGCTGAAACTTGAAAAAGTTACTCAAAATATAAAAATGAGCATCTGATGAAGCCACCATTTATTGGCCATTCTCTCTCATTTACACTGCTTCTAAAATCCTAGAGTGAGTAGTGCTAAACAGATTATGGGATCACCTCAACACGGTTTTATAAAAGACAGATCAATGACAACTGCAACAGTCCCAACTAATTGAAACCATCATAGAAAAACCAGAAAGAGGATATACACCTACAAGTATATACTTGGACTTTGGCAAACATTTGATTGTTTAGATCATAAGCTCATAATAAAAAAACTCTGAGAATTACTGATTAGGAAATAGACTGGTTCAAAAGTTATTTAAGCAATAGATAACAGATAGTAGAACATACTCATACTACAAATAACAGTGTGACAAAAGTAAAATACAAACAACTACTGGTGAGGAAAGGAGTTTTGCAAGGCTCTGTTCTTGGACCAGTCATGTAACCACTCTAAATCAATGGTTTTCCAAAACACCTTCAGAACCACTGTGAAATGGTGATATTTGCTGATGATGCTACCTTTATTATAGCAAACAAATACAGTGACCAACTAAACATTCAGTCCTTTTCTGCTTTCAACATCGCTATTAATAGTGCTACCTCAGTGATTTGGTTTAAAATAGATAAAAAATAAAACAGATAATTGTCACTACTTCTCAAAACCATTTTCATGGATGGCCTTCCTAAAGTAATTACAGTGGAGTCAGGAAAATACTCAGGACTAAACTGTGGACAAAAATTTATCTTGGAAAACTTAACAGTCAACTTGTCGTAAAATCTCCAGCAGCCTTTATGCAGTAAAATAAATGTCACAGAGTAGCAGCACTCAAGTATCTATGTCAGGAATCTACTCTTTGTTTGAGTCCATGTGAGATATGGGAAATAGTCTGGGCAGTGATGACAATCTCAAATCTTCAAAGGGTGCTCGTTATACAAAAGAGGATAATTAAAGCTCTAAAAGGACTAAGACCATTAGACACATACTGAGCAGCCTTTAAGACACTAAAATCCTGATTGTTGCAGGACTCAACATTAAAGAGCCAATCCTTTTTACAATACAAACAATGCAAGCAACATCATCTCAGCCTATTTGAGAAATAACATTCATATGAAGGAGCAGTGTTCTTCGACATTTCACCCAAATCTCTAAGAGGATTGCCAGAGAAGAACTTCAAAACTTCCTTGAGAACTGGCTACTGGAGTGTCCAACTTACACTATTAAACAGTTTGTTCATTGGAGGACACATCACTTTTGGCAAACTCTGACACACACGCACACAAACTGTGACATAAACATTTATGCCTTAACTCTATTCTCCAAGAATATGTGCAATAAAGTATGAAGTTTTTTTTTGACGATGGAAGGATTGTAAAGGAAAGAGGATTTTTCTAGACATTTGCCATTGTTCAGTCGTACAATAAATCAGTAACACTACTTTTCGAGATCTGCAATCTAACATCTTCTTCAGGTAAAAAACTTGTAGTTATGCTTTAGTTTAGTTTTTTTACCTGAAGAATAGGTCAGATTGCAGATCTTGAAACGTTGAAAAATCCTGTTTCCTTCACAGTAAAGTATATTGTATTCTGGTCTTTTCTATTCTATTCATCATATTGATAATAATTGAAAAATCATTATTTTGGATAAGTTGCCTAAGAGTAACCATTGTTGTAGGTCAAGAGCCATGCGAATGTTGAGTCTGGACCAGTTGTGCAACTTGCTGCGGTACGCTCTCACCAGGATGCAGAATTATGAAGGGGTTAGTATTGTTTTCTAACTTTTGCACTAACATTTTTAAATTTGTGTAATCGAATAAAAACGATTAAATAACCTTACACTTTGTTCTTTACCATTCAGCGGATAATAAGGTTTTTATATACTAGGGGATAACTTAGCATTTCTTAATTAGCATTGTCTTGGAAAAGCTTAGTTCCTTCTATCTAGATGTATTAGATGATCTGTTTTGAGACAATTTCATCCATAATGTTATGTCTGACCACAAGTAAATCACTTGTTGAAACATTTCTGTGTAATATTATATTTACAAGATTGTCATATAGTTGTTTAACTAAACGCTAGTAAATCGGGATGGTTCATTGTCAGGGCTACATTTACTGCAAGCATGGAGCGAAATTGTCCTGTAAGAAGTTATAACATTTAACTTGAAACATACCATTGTGTTTGTTGTTACAAATATCACTTCCTTTCTATTTTTTGTCTTCTTTAATTTTGTAAAAACATGTAAGAAGTGAATAATTAATTAATAAAGAATTAAAAACCGTATTTTTTTATTACAAAAATGTACTATTATATATTTTTAGTATAAATCTGAATAGGATTATGTGTATGTATGAATACTGGAGAGATTATTTAACTCCTTGTACTCTGTTTTAATAACATGTTAAAAAGTATAAAAATTAATTTAATTATTTTTTGCTATTTTTAGTCTTGTGTTATTATTTATAAAAACAAAATTTGTTACAGCACTAAAAATAATGTATTAATTAATCAATATTTATTTTACAGTAAGCTAAAATAAAGTAGGAAACAAACCTAGTTTTTTATTAAAGTTTTCATCTACTTTATATTACAACTTTAATATCGTAATAAATTAAATTTCTTAGTGCCAAATTTAAAATGTATGAATACTAAGGTTGAAATTGTAGATTTCACAATCGAATGAACTTATCGTAAAATATCCTAGTGCATCTTCTGTACACAACTACTCCAAAACTGAGTTCAGTTTCACTTGTGAAACCATGCAACTCGGTAGAAACTGAATGAGACAGTGTACACAACTACTCCAAAAATGAGTTCAGTTTCACTTGTGAAACCATGCAACTCGGTAGAAACTGAATGAGACAGTGTACACAACTACTCCAAAACTGAGTTCAGTTTCACTTGTGAAACCATGCAACTCGGTAGAAACTGAATGAGACAGTGTACACAACTACTCCAAAAATGAGTTCAGTTTCACTTGTGAAACCATGCAACTCGGTAGAAACTGAATGAGACAGTGTACACAACTACTCCAAAAATGAGTTCAGTTTCACTTGTGAAACCATGCAACTCGGTAGAAACTGAATGAGACAGTGTACACAACTACTCCAAAACTGAGTTCAGTTTCACTTGTGAAACCATGCAACTCGGTAGAAACTGAATGAGACAGTGTACACAACTACTCCAAAACTGAGTTCAGTTTCACTTGTGAAACCATGCAACTCGGTAGAAACTGAATGAGACAGTGACAAACATCTATTGACTCAGGAGGCAAAAGAAGGCAGAAAGGTGCAACCCTATCACTAATATCAGGATATCATGTATATTACATACATTGTAGGCTGTCTATGCATTGATATTTTAATAACTAATCAGTTATGTTTTTCATGCAATCACTCATAAGTTATTCTATTGGTGATATGTCATTTTGTAAGTGTTCCAGTACAAACAATTTTACTAGTAAGTGTTTACAAGACAAGAAGGAATCATAAGAATTCAAACTACTTTACATTTATGTAATTGAATATGAAATATTATCTTAAACATTCAATATAGTGACGCATACGCACTAACTTCCAATAGATTTGATGGATTTTAATGTGTGAAAATTTCATGTCATATAAGCCTGTAAATACAGTGTAGTAATTTATGGTATAGTATATTTTATCTCAGTATAGTCTGACCAGCCAAGTACAGACAAAACTGCAACCTTGAATTCATTATGTACCTACCCACAGTCTTTTATGTTCCCAACTACAAAGGAGGAATAACCTTGTTGTACGTCTAAAAATTAAAAGATCTACTGGTTATGATAAGTAACAAAATATCAGAGTACCAAATTCTTAGATCTGACTATTGATGAAAATCTCAATTGAGATCAACACGTACAATTGTTGGTTACAAAATTAAACTTTGGAATTTATGCTTTGACGAAGATGTCTTTTATCTGTAGCACTGATACATTGAGGACAATCTATTTCTCATACACTCTTATATTGCATATGGCCTCTGTTTGTATGGTGCTACGAAAAAATCAAATCTTGATAAAATTCTCCGGATACAGAAAAAACTCTGAGAATTATGTTAGGACTAAAAATAAATGATTCTGTCAAAGAATATTTTAAGGAATTGAAAATTTAAACTGCCTACGATCAATATATAATGGATACAATTATGTGTTCCAAAATTAAAAACTTAAATACTGATATGACCAACGTAATTCATTTGTAAAATACACGTAATAAAAATGATATTTTAATAAAAAGGATATATATAGGATGGAAAAAAAAAACCATCATATTCAGATATAAAATATTTCAATAGACTGCCTAAAGAAATTAAAACAATAGAGGACTTGTATAAATTCAAAACTAAGCTGAAAACAATGATGCTGGGCAGGCCCATGTATGCATTGGAGGAGTTTTTTATTTTATTTTAATAATATACCGATAGTTTAAATATTATTTGTAATATTGTTTGTGTAGTTTGTAATATCTTTTGTGTAAAATATCAATTAAAGTATAATCAAGCTGTTTTAGTATGCTAAATAGATCACAATTAAATAAATTATTATTTTTATAAATAAAATTATTGTAAAAAAAATTATAAAAAGCCTTAGCCAACTCTTTTTAATATACAGAAGAATTTTGTACATGAATTTCTTAAAATGTATCTTAGAGTTTGTAGAAAGTAATGTAATGACACTATTCTGTACATGATGTGCAATTGTGAATAAAGGAATTTGAATATGAATAGGCTAAATTTTTTCACAAAAAAACCAACATACATTGGATCCAAATTTCTTAAATTCATTCCACTTGCTATCAAACAAGAAACGGCACATAAAATATTTAAAAGAAAGCTTAAAGCATACTTGATTGACAAGGCTTTATATTCATTAGATGAATATTTTGATTTGCAAATCAGGTAGTTTTATTTTAGTTTTATTATTAGGCTTATTTTATATTAGTTTTTAGCTAGTTTAAACTGACACTATTCAAATGTTACATCATTGTAACAAATCAAATAAAGATTTTTTTACTTTGACTTGGCTATAATATTAGCATTCAAATGTTAGAACTCATTGTTGATGATATAGAGGCACTGTTGGCTTACTGTATGTTGTTAATAAGAGCTTCAGTCAAGATATATTTCCAGAAACTTTATAACTGAGTTCTGTCGTACCAATTCTAAAAAGCAAATTATTCTGCAAACTAGATAATCTAAAACAATATAGTGTATGTTTTTGTTTAGTTTTTCCAAATAAATTGAAAAATTAGCTATCATAAGATTGCAGAAGTATTTAATAATCCAGGAGCCAATTTGTAATTTTGAACATGATGACTTGTCAACCTGGTTTATCTGGAAATTGATGAAGAAATTTCCCCTAAGAAAAATTCAGTCATCGGGTGTATTAGTTTTGGTGGAGGTAGAAATGGAATTATATAAAAAAGGATTACAAATATGAAATGATAGTTTTTTTTATAGTGATATAACTTATTTACTTGTCTGAGGGTTGAATTTATATATATATATATATATATATATATATATATATATATATATATATATGAGGCTAGGTAAAATATAATGTAAGAGAAACATTAGAATTTCCTATTTTTAACCCATTTACCCTCTAATTGCAACCTCCATCAAAATTAGTGTGACTGATGACAATTTCTATCTTAGGAAAAAATCCACTATCAATTTAAAAAAAAAACCCGGATGTTAGCCTAAACAGGCCACATTGGCTCTTGGCTCCTAGACTATAATAATTTAAATCTTATCAATGTTTTTTTTATCACTAGAAGTTATAGGCATTAAAGGAGTTACGTTTTGTTGGTTCAGAATTTTCCTAGTAGCTATGACATGATGAGTAAAGATATTTAAATAACTAAAGTTCTTCAAAGTCAGTTTAATCTGTATTTCCCTAGGGTCACTTCGGCTGCAGTCCTTTATTTAAAAATGATTTTGAATGATTTATCGGAACTTAGTTTTCAACTGAAACTGTTTCAGTTCAACATGTTTTGACTGGTGATACCTTTTTATAGTGAGGCCAAAATATTTCAAGGACTTAATTGTGTTATCAATATGAAATGAAAGACGGATGATAGTCATAAATTTTATATATTGCCACTTATAATTAAGGCCAGATAATATCCATGCAGGGATACATTTTATTATAAGTTTTTCTTATTGTAATTGAATTCATTGTTTTTCTTATTAGAATTATCATCATCATCATTATCTAAGTAAATGAATGATGTTTGTTGGAATAATAATATTGTATATCTTCTTTGTTTTTGCCAAAGAAAGACTAATGGTTGACAATTGAAGTGAACATAGTGAAAGTTACAATAGCAATGTGCTAAATACTCAGAAAGTACAGGAAGGAGAAAGTAGATTTCATTCACTGTTGTTTTTTTAGCATGACCTATTTATTTTAAAATTGCGCTAAAACCTCACTTGGGAATAGCTTTTTTCATTTTCATAAGAAATATAAATAAACATGTTTATGTTTTAAGTCTGTTGGTGTCGAACCTCAATTTTTAGCATAAACATCCCAAGTGTAAATTATTCCATTCTCAACAAACACGATAACAATATAGATGTTTCCCCTTGCTGGATTATTGTACTTAATCTATATTGTATTGGAATACTTAATACCAGTATTTAAACAAGTTGGAATACAAGTGGTTTATGTAACAAATATGTATAATGAAAATGATTCTGAAGTGTTTTGGTTTTTATGTTAAATAGAAAAAAATATGTTAGGATTTATTGTAAAATTATTATAGTTTGGGTTTGGGAAATTATCAAATTCGTTTCATTTTAAGCCAAATGTATTGAATTATTCTTTTAAAACTCACTTATACCTTAATTCTCGTTTTAAATTATTATTTTAAAACTGTTCAGTCTTTTTTTTAAAATTATCTGACATCCTTTATTACATTTTAATTATATTCTTGTGCGTGAGACAAGCACATGCAAAGAATAAATACCAAATTAATGTGTAAGATATAATTTATAACTATAGTAGCATCGCATGGGACAATCATATGACATGTTATCAGTTTCATAAGAAATTTTGCCTTACTAATCAATAGATCCAAAAATCAGAATGTGAATCTAAGTTCATCATAACTTTTTTATTCCAAAAACTTAAAATTATGAATACCTAAGGAAATTTATTTAAACAGTCTGTCAAATAAATGTTTTATATTTTAGAATTAATACAGTATACAATTTTAGATTATATTTTCACAGAACTCATAATTAAAAATTCTTCCAAAAACAAATTAGTTTGGTATTAACTTGACTGTTCCATTCTTCAAGAGGGTTGCATCTACTAACAGTCCAGACAAAAGAGAGAGGAGAGCAGAACATTTGAATAGCCTTGGGAGTGGGATGACAATCTGGCAACACTGCAGACTTCTTGTTGCCACCTCTCCCCCCTCCACACACCACACATACTGCTTACTTCTGGCCTTTCTCTTCTATCTGCATAACACTTAATGAAACCATAATGCTGCTTATACAAGAACTGGTTGTAATCTAATGATTGTAGCTTTATAGTAAGTCTTATATTCTTTATAAACATACTTTCTACAAATGAAAGTGTGAAAAAGTCTCAGCCTATTTTGAATGTACAAAAACAGTTTCTATTTGCAATAGACTTAATAAGTGACTTTCAGATATAAAAAATACATAAATAATTATATTTATTTTTGTTTCTAGATCATTAATTTTACATTTGACATGAAAGAAAAAAACATAAGTTGTAACAATTCCAAATTTATGCATTTTACACATCCTTCTATAAAATTAAAATATGCTCAGGATATTATTCTTTAGTGACCAGATCTTCAGCCATAATTAAAATTTTTTTTATTCAAACCCATTATTTCAGTTTTTTAAAGGTTTTTATTTAGTGTATTATTTAAATGAAACAGTGTACTGGCAACTACTTTTTCTATAAAACATTGGAAGTTTCTACTATGTCCAACATTGGCTTGTGTTTTTTTATTGGTGGTTGTATTATAAATCTTATGTCTATTCTGCTTATTATGAAGCAGCACAATCAGATTAAATAGTTCAGTTTGATTTATTTAATTTAGTAATTTCAAAGTAAACACAACATACCGCCCAAACAAAGATTATTTAAATATACTGTGTAAAAAAATGCAAAGTACCATTCTAAAATATTTTTGTGTTTAAGGTTATGTGAATAACCAATTCAACAGTATTTGATTTAAATTAAAAAAACCGACAACATCAGTTCTTTAATTTTATTCCTTCATCACAGGAACTAGACAATTGTAGATAGAACAATGTATCATCACTCTTCTATGGCTGAAACACAATAGGTCTAATCAGAATGTGTTGATAAAACACTTTCAGTCATAAAATCAAAACTATATAAGAGTTGGCACTGGACTCTGATCAGTTTTTCTTACATTCTGATAGCACTGTATTCACTACTGAGCCTGGTTATGCTCTCAGAATACTTTCAATTATTCTCTTTTACCACATAAGAAATATGTACAGACATTGGAATATAGTGGTTAAATCACTTTTAATTATTATTAGTATAATCCACCACTGAGTGAATACAACTTGACAAATAAAGAGAAAAATTTGGTAGATGATGGACAGAAGCTGTGCTGGAAGAAGAAGAATGAAATATATCATTGGGGTAAAGAAATAGTCACCTCAAAACAATCACAACTGCAGTGTTGCTGTCAGTAACCTTGTCACCTCAACATCATTATTCTCTACAACCTAGCTCATGTCATATACAAGCTTAACATGTATAAATATACACCCTTGTTCATATTAATGGAATCAAGTTAGCATTGTTTTAATTTAAAAATTTGTTCATATGAACACTAAAATATTGATTACAAAATAAAATTTATTACACTTAACCCTTTGGGCGCCAAGCGCTTTTTCACGGTTTCTTGCTAAAAGAGCTAGCGGGTTAACGCAGTGATTTGCAGCATCTCAATAAAAATATCATAGCTAACTTAATATTATAGTTAGAATTTTCATTTTTGTTTTGTTATTTTTATTGTTAAGTTGTCTATATAATACATTTATCAATAAAATTATAATGCATGGAAATAATTTTGAAAATACGCATAACATCACAAAATAATATTTTTTAAATGTTAAAATTTTATTTTATGCTCACAAAAACATATTAGAAAAAAATATTTTATATGTAACATTGGGTCTTATTTTAAAGTATATATATTTGCTAACATTATTACAAAATTTCAAACCAAAATTTCTTGTCATATGACAAGAAATGGATTTTTGGTAATTTTTTTAATAAAACTATGCTAATTCATCAATGTGCAATATTTACCTTATTTAGCTGGAGAAAGTTGTAATGCAGTACATTGTCACTATTGTTACTATATAATTTATATTCATTAAATTCACGTTACACACACTTATTATTTTTGTAAGTCTTAAATTAAAAATTAAATATTTACACTTATTTACAAAAAGAAATCTTATATGTTTGAAAAAGTTTTTTAGCATCTATGCTTGGACAAGCATAGAGGATGAGCCCCTTTCTCACACTTCTTACATGCATATCTAGTTTTCTTTCTAGTTCCACTTTGCTTTGTGCTTGCTGCACTACATACACTGCAATTGCGCTCTTTTTTCCCCGGTAAGATGTAAAGAGGTTCATTGTCCCGATTGCCATGTCCATGTTGTAGGTGCGGTGCCAGGTCCGCGAGCCACTCATTTGAGATTTCATCAATGATTGAAATGGTAAAGTTCAGTCGGGATAAAGGATTGTCCGTGTTCATTTTATACAAGACGTATAGGTTGACAACCATTCTTGCAAAGATATGGAATGTCATCTTTTTCCAATATTTGAGAGTCCGCCTCTCATCCAGATAGCAATAAAGCATCTGGTCAGCAGTGTCAACACCTCCCATATATGCATTATACTGTCGAATCATTTGTGGTTTGCTTGTAATAAAAACTTTATTGCCTCTTTTTTTCGCTTTCATTTCGTTAATGGCGGTACTGTCAGTAGAGAGCAGTAAAACTTGCTTTTTCTGAGAAGCTTTTTGTCTGCTCCCTGGCATAAGCATACTGTTTTTACGACAGTATTTTGTTTCCCGTACAAAAAATTTGGTTAACATTTTCGGAGGGATTCCCTTCCTGTTACTTCGAAGTATTCCAGTAATATGAGTAAGTTGGGAATACAAATACTTTGCCAGAGGTATGGATGTGAAAAAATTATCTACAAAAACATGAAATCCTTTTCTTAGATAATTTCCCATCTCTAACAATTGTATAACAACATTGTAGCCCTGTCCATTTTATTTGTCTGGATTTCATTGTAATTTTTTGCCCCTTTATAACAAACAAATCCTAAACAATAATTGCTAACTGCGTCACAAAGCATCCACAACTTTATACCCCACTTGTGGTGGTGTTTGTTGGGTAAGTATTGTATGAGTTGTGTATGATTCTTGGTGCCTACTAGACTTTCATCTATGGATAGTTGCTTATGTGTTGTGTAATAATGCCTAAAAGCTCTGTTTGCATGCTCAACTAGTGGAGTAAAACGAGCACATGGATCATAACTTTGCTCTTTAGGTTTTGGAAAATTTTCAGTGTCCACCATGTGAAAAAACTTCAATATTGACTCAAATCTATTCCGGCTAAACATTTTTGCAAACCATGGGCAATTTTGAGATGATTTGGTGTTCCAGTACATGTCAATTGTTGGTTTTTTATTTAGTCCCATATTGAAAAGGACGGCAATAAAAGCTTTCATTTCTAAATAAGCAACAGACCTGAATGTGCGATTTTGGCTTTGATTTCCCAATTTACCTTGGTTTTTGTGTATAAAGTTCCTTGCATAATTATTTGTTTTTGTTGCCAAAATTTGCAAAAAAGTAAATGGAAAAAATAAATCAAAATTAATTTATAGGAGGGGAATTTCTGGGTGGACAATGTTTAGGTCCTGGAAGCTCACAGAATGAGAAGGTGTGAGTGAAACTTGGGTCGTTGCCTTCGATAACCTCTTGCCATTCATCATTATCACTAAGTTCACCTGATTCCGAGTCGGAGTTTGTGATGAACTTTACCATCCGAGTCTCGCGTAGCAGCAGGCGGGCGACCGCGGCGCCTAGGCAAGTGAGTCACGCGACTAGGTCCCGGCCTTGGGTTCTCAACGCTGTCTTCATCTGACGATGACAACACTGGTCTTGTAGTGGTTGAAACAGTACTTCCAGAATTGTTTGGTTCAAACGTAGGATCTAAATCTGTGTCGTCGGCATCACTTTGCTCAGATTCATCGTGTGAACTTCTAGCCACATCATTGCACTCACTGTCACTCAAATAATCATTTTCAACTAAGCGTTGAATTGTACGTTTACTCAAAGGCGATCTACTCATTATAAATTATTATATATTACACTTTATAAATAACATAAAATCAATAATAGAATTATAGATTCAACGCCAGCAATATCCACTACGTATAAGCGTCACACGAACAAATGACAGCACAGAAAGCTTCAATGAGCGCTTGGCGGGAAACAGGGCGATTGGTTATTAGTTTCTTTGTGCTGCCAGTGATACCAACATAAAAAAGTAATAAATACACTTTTACCAACTTATTGGAAGGCCAAATATCGAATATGACTGAATAAAATTGTTTAGTCGGGAAAATATAACAGTTTTGCGTAACGTCCGATGGATCGGACGTTGGCGCCCAAAGGGTTAATAATGATTACACATATTGTGGCCACCCTTATTGTCTATTACCGTTTTCACCTGTCTAGGCATTGAATCAACCATGTTTGGCTGTTGGAGAAACATTCATCCCAGGACCAGATTTTTAGAAAGTGCATAAATCATCCTGTCTTGTTGTGCAATCTATATTTCTGTACCTTTCTTTGCAAATAGACCAAATGGGATTTAAATCAGGAAAGTTTCCTGGCAAAGTTGGTACCTATTAATTGTTTGGTATGAAGAGTTTCTCCAGTTTCTCCACTTTTTTGGATATGTGACGGTACTAAATCCTGTTGAAAAACCATCTGGATCCAGTTTCTGAAACAGCGGAAAGACTATGAAACGGTCTAATTCCATATATTTATTAGTAGTTTACTTCATTAATTTTCATCATTCCATGTACTAGTGCAATTGTCTCAGGTCAAAAATAAAGTAAAACAATATCTAAACATTTTCTTTTACACACACTACACTTCTAGAAATCTCTCTTTAAATCAAGGAAGTGTTTTCTCTCAAAAGAGTGATCAGATTGTAGTAAAATAAGTAAAAACAAGAAAAACTAGTAAACACAGAAATAAAATAGCATTTTCTGGTAGAAACATATGAGAAATTAACAGCTGGTGACTTCGGTAAATTATAGCACTTGATAGAAGAAATAAAACAGTGCTGGTAACCAAGAAAATCTCGGAAATAAAAGAAACCTTTATCTGTTTAATTCCATTAATTTGCAAAAGGGTGTACATATATGTATATTGTAAAAATACACAACTGATTTGAAGTTCTCATTGACCATGGTTTAAACCATTCCACTCTGTCCAGTCCTGTCAAAACAATGAGAAATATGAACAAGTCTTTACCTTCTAAATAGAGTGTGTTACACTACTAGTACATTATCCACCCACAACGATCAGCATCTCAAAATTCCAAAAAAATGAACTCGTCTTTGTAGACAATGTTGGGAGAAGTCTAAATAGCAAGTTGACCAGGAAATGTTTTATTGCTTATTACAGAAGGGTGTTCATAGAAATTAATGAAAATAACATCAAACCAACCAAATTGATCAGTTTAAGATCTGGAGATGATGTCCTTTGACTGTGCACTCTTCCAGTCTTACACTGAAACACATTCTCTAACATTTCAGGAGCAATTTTTGTGACTTCTCGGCTTATAACCTCTCTTAATTCGTCCAGTATGCAGGGTTTGTCAGTGTAAACCCTTGCTTTAAAGAACCCCCACAAGAAAAATATCACAAATGCTGTGGCAGTGAGCGGGCCACATGCGATGTCCTTAAAATGCAAGATGATTCGGCCATTAAACTTGTCCCTCAAAAACTTCATTACCTCATTGTGTGAACAGTTGCCCCGTCTTGCTGGAACCACATCCTCCTGTGCACTATACAATTTCTCTGAAGTTCAGGCATCAGGAAATATTGTAACATCAACAGATAATGTTACGAATTGATCGTAACTGTTCGACCACCCTATTCAAAGAAGTATAGCCTGATGACATAATTTTTTGGTACCTTGGGACTAGGCAGAGGATGTTCATGCAGTTGTTCATGATTTGTAGTAAACCAATAATGAAAGTTCTGTCTATTAACATAACCGTTTTGATAAAAATATGATTCTTCACTCATCATTAAAAATTTTTAATCAGACATTAAAAGTATGCAAAGTATGCAAATACTTTCTGCATTGCATAGTCATTAGGCTTTTAGCTGCTCAATAGTAGTCATTTTATATGGGTGGAAATGCTGATCAAAACGCAATATTCGTCTTAATGAACAGTCAGACATGCGCAAAGCAGCAGCTTGTTTACGGGCCAGTTGCAGAGGACTGGCTTCCACAGCTCCTCTTACTCGTTCAATATTCTCTAATTTCCGGGCTGACCATGGACAGCCTGTCGACTTCTGTTTTATTGTTAAACCAGTAGATCTGAAGTTAGTCATCCAGACCATAATGGTGTTACGAGTAGGGACTTTGGAGCCATATTAAAATGTCTATGGAACTGCCGCTGAATGTTTTTTTTTTATTTTCAGATTATTCTTTTTATGTTAAAAAGAAAAGAAAAAATCTTCTCCATTTGTTACATCCAACAATCATTTGGAAGTACAAAAATACATAGCTTTCTTTGAGAAACAAAATTCTACAGGTTGGCATGTATTCCCATCTCCATTCTAAATTCATGAGCATATTTGATGTCAGCATCTTTGGTTTTAATTATTTATGAATATATATAGATAAAGAATTGTCTCTAAACTTTAAAATAAAACCTGTTTTCAAAGAGGATAAAAAAATCAATGTCATCCAATTGCACTTATACCAGTAATGTAGGCAAACAGTTAAAAAATGTTATCTCAATTTTTAGAATTTCCAGAAAATTTCAAAATTATTTCAGACTTTCATTTGTACATAAACTTGGCCTTAATTATCAGAAGGCCACTATCATCTGAGGGCTTTATTTTCTTAGTATTTACTTTGAAGAATCGACTTTTTCATTGTCTAGGAATTTGATAATGTTTTACTTAAATATAGTCAAGAGTAAGTAGATATTTTGACTAGTCTTATTAAGATGTACCCTAGGAGTTGAATTTGTAATACACACACACAAAACGAGTGTGTGCGCGCATGCACACACACACGCACACGCACGCGCACACGCACGCGCACACACACACACACTCTTTTCAATAGTGTTTTATGCACTGTCCACAGTAGTGAGGAAACCATTGTGGCATATCTAAAGATTCAATACATTTAGAGTCCATTAACTTGTTATTGATCAGTTAATTTCTTTAATTGTTGGTTTAAAATAAAAACATTTCAAGATATATGCAATTGTTATTTTTTTTAATGTCTGTAATACAACATAAAACCCATACATTTTATGTACATACAGTAACACGAAATAATTACATTTGTTCCGTTTCCAGTTTTAAATCTCAAAACTAGAATAGGGAATTACTTTGTGAATAAAATCATTTAAAATCGTTATATAACAAAATATTGATTTAATATTAAATTTATTAAAATGGCTTTTTGAGTAATATAAGTTTCTCTCTAAAACTTTACAGACAGACACACACAGCCTAATATATTGAACTTACAATAGTTAACAGGAATCAGTAGTTGTAACAAAAATAAAATCTTTAGTTGTGCTTCTTTATCAAATATATGTATTGTAACAACAAAAGAAACTAGTTCTGTAGTAATTGTGTATTGTAATCTAATATTATGTTTTGTACAAATTCAAACCTTCTCATTCAAAAGATTTTTTTGTTTTTTCAAAGTAGTTAAAAAAAGTAAATATTTTATTATTCTTATTTGAAATTTGTTAAATCGTTTTTACAGTCAGATGATTTTGCCAAACCAGTGGATGTAGCAGCGTTCCCGTACTATCGAGATTTCATTGTGAAGCCTATGGATCTGACACAACTCAGACAGAACATAAGGGCCAAGATGTATGGAAGCACAGAGGCGTTCTTGGCTGATGCTAAATGGATAGTACACAACAGTATTATTTTTAATTCAGGTAACACTCTAAACTATACAATATTGTCAGTAGAAGCTAAACTGTAGGTTTCTATGTTAGTGACCAAGACTATTTTAGACAGTCAAAAAACAGCATATATGACCATTGGACTTTGTTGATGTAACAAGTCCTTTCTATACACCAGAAATACACACAAAATTGTGCATTTGCTATTGGATTTTAATTCCACATTTAATATTCTAATTATTATTGGTCTGACAAAAAGGAGGACGGTATAATAAGAGATGTTACTGATGTTACAGTACAGTCCAAGTTCACCAACACAGCTCGAGCCCTGCTGAAGATCTGTAAACAAGAGATGCAGGAGATTGAAAACTGCCCAGATTGCTACCAGAACGCCCACACTCGTTCTTCTGACTCCTGGTTCATCGAAGCTTGTGTGAGTTCACTTTCGTTGTCTTGTTTGTTGGATGGGGAGAACGAAGTGTATACACTCTAAATAGAATTAACGTTTTTAATGGATATACACATTTTTGCAATGCGTTTAATATATCCTCTGGAAACTTTTGACAATTATATCAGTTGTTGTTGTTGTTGTTCAGCACACATAATAAAAAGAAACATACAAAAATAACATTCATGCCAGTCTATTTCAACACAAAAAATTCAGTTGACTTGTTGCTTTTACAGCATTCTCCATAACAACAGAGTGGACTAATTGACCAAAATATGGATTAAAACAGTTATAGAACTGCGTAACCTAGCCAAAAGTCATTTAATACTACTGATTTTTTTCTATACTACTAAGTTGAACTTACAAAAATATGTTTACAGTAATAGATACACAAATAAAAATGGAAATTTCATAAAATAAGGAGAAAACTGGTTTGATAAATCCATCTTATTTTGGATTTCCAACTGTGTTATGTCATCTTGATCAAAATATTTGTTTAATTACGCGTTTTGGCACTTTAAAATTTTTTATTGAATGTTTAACAAAATTTGTGAAACTTTTTCAATTGTTTTTTGTCAATGGGGATATTGTTATACAATTTTGGGCCAAAGCATAAAAAAATTTCTCCTTCCGATTTCTTGTTTTAATTTATGAAACAATGGCGGGTGCTACGTTGCAAGACCTCCTCCTGAAACATGAATCTCTCACGCAGGTACTAGGGTTGCCTGTGTGGCCGAGCTACACACTTCTTCCATTTTTAACAAGTTGTAAAAAATATAATGCTCCTAAATTTGATCATTCAATTCAATTAAAGAAATAATGAATTACAATTATCTTTTAATTGTGGAGGGCATTTATTTGATAATAAAGTGGAACAATTATTGCAGCGGCGGCCACACGTTCTTGTCTGGGCTAAACTGAAGGGATTTCCGTTTTGGCCAGCCAAAGCTATGACAGTCAACAATGAGAATATGGTTGATGTTCGCTTCTTCGGTGCCCATGACAGGTAAATTGTAGAAGTCAAGTTTATGCTTACTACGATTAACTTTCTTTCAATGTTTGCCATGTATTTATAATTGGTCATATATACCATTGGTGCAATGGCACAAAAACCAGAAATAATTTATTATTCATAACATATATAGTATTACAATACTGTAACATAAAATATGAATTGGGATTTTAAAAATCAATGTTTAGCGTACAATTCAGAAGGATGAAATGAAATTCAAAAAATTTGAAGTCCAGTTTTACTATCTGGAACACTATTATATCTAGAATGAGGGTCCTTAACCCATTGCGGATCGTATTGTTTTGGCGCGCGGGCACCAGCGGGCACGAATTAATTTACGGTCAGCGGCCGCCGAACGAACAGCAATGGTACGCCACATCTTATCGCTCGCTATTGTATATTAGAAAATTCAGCTGTGAAGGTATTCGTTCAGATGGAACATGGACCTGCTGAGGTATCCATGATGTAGGAACGATAACACGCGAGCAAGGTGCCGGGGTGGCAGGGATGACATGTGAATCATAGTCTAAATAAAGCGGCTCGGGCGAAGCGATTACAACATCCAGCTATTGCCTAGACTAAACCCGCTAACATGTACTTCTGCGTCGTTTGGTTCTGTGTCAATAACCTCAAAAGTATTATAATACTAACTGAGGAAAACACCCAATCAGAAGCACTAAAAAGCAGAGTAAAATATGAATGGTTTTTCAACTTCGACGTACAACTGCGATCTATAGGATATTTATAAAACTTTTTGAAAGCTCTAAGCGTAGACCGTTCTTAAACATTCTTAGTTGACAAGTGAAGACGATCGCCCGATCTATCAGACATTAACAGAACTATTTGGAGGGAAATTTAAAAGCAGACCGCTTTTGCGACCTGAGCTCGTCATCGTGTCGTTAGGCCCGGCCGCTGCGTGACAAGCTGGGCTCGTCAGTGATCCGCAATGGGTTAAGACAAGTATTGACCACAAGGTGCAGTATTATTACTGTACTACAATAACATTTGTATGTTACTGGATTTTTTAAATATTTATTATTCCAAATTATTAACTACATATTTTTTACAGATTATAAGTAAATTTTTAAACAATTGTTTATTAATATTCTATTCTGAAATAAGATTGAGTCAGCAAAACCATGAATCACTAATCCCATATACCCAAAAGTTTTGTGGCGGTACTGAGTGTTTCAGACAATTGAAAATCTTGGTTAAGACTTCTCTGCTATATCATTTATAAACTTTATTAAATTGTTCTCTCTTTGTCCCTATTTCAAATTCTTTAGGATAAAATAAATTGTTTATATCAAAATATGCATTGAAGTAAAATTAATGATATTCTAAAGAATGAAAAAGAATATATAACAAATGGAAAATGCACCAATTGCACCATATAGAATGCTTGATTATGCTATAATTTGCCAGGAAAATCCATCACTCAATGATGGATCAATAATTTTATTATTAATATCAAGGGTTGGATAGTATAATCAAGAATAATCAGATAAATCAGGGTTTGTCAGTATAATCAGACTCATGGCTAGGCAAAACAAATATATTATAATAATATAACATATACAATAAATTACAGTATAACTGATAGTAAGCAAAGTTTTTTCCACAGTTTGGTGAGAAAAGTTGGCATCAATTTGATTTATGTCTGATCTTTATGATGATGGCTGAATAAATTAATATAACTCAGTCTTATAAGCATTAATTTTAAGCAGATGTGTTAAGAATTTTGGTTATTGCAGCTTTTAGGGAGAATTACATTTTGGGGTAAAAATAAATATATTAATTTTGCAATTATAATTGAATACTTTATAGAGCAAAAATATAAAAAAATAGATGTTATGGGATTGATAGAGGAGAAGGTTCATCCAAGAGATAGGGGGGAAACTTCCAGCTCGTTTAGGACCTCCAGGATTGTAGCTATGGAAGAACGGGCCACTTACGACTCCTCTGTCTAGTTACTAACAACAGTCATTGGTATCGGGGTAGGGCACAAGTTTAGAGGGAGTCCATCTGTGTATCACACACAAAACAAAGTTTAGAGCGTTATACTTCAGCAACTGTGTTCACGAAGAGCATCGGGAGAGATGGCACTACTACAGCTAATAAGAAATACAAAAGAGTTCAATACCCATGCACTATGGTAGGGAGAAAATAAAGCCACTTCTGCTACTTCATAAGGCGGCGAGTTGCGAGACGAGACTGCTACTACAAAAGAGTACGAGAATAGCATCGAGACTAGAGGTTTTGAGTGACCGCTACTTGACCACATCATCTCCAGAACGGCTCAGATGGTACACTGACTGCTCGGGCTTCTAAGGGACGCTATCGAACGGACTTAGACATACCACACAATCAGTTCCACCAGTGGGAGAAGCGGTAGTTAAACCAGCCGATAGGTCCAAAGTTCACTGGCAGCCCTGGAATTCCCTGAAATATTTTACCTAATAGCAAGATGTTCTGAATACTAAAACTAAAGTCTACTCTAACTGTTCGTTGTTGTAAGTACGGGAACAACTCTGCACTGCCCGGAATTTTTTATATTCAAATTTGAAATGTGTGCTGCAATCGAAAATCCTGGTAGTTGTTAAGTGCAGTCTCTAATTAGTTTTGATTGGGAATAAACTTAAAAGCAATATAAATTCATCGGGAACTGTGTGAACGGAAACAACATAATGACTCAAAGTTCTGTCAGGAAGTGGTGCATGTTTGAAATTATTTTGCAGAAGCTAGACTACCACAAAATTTGTACAAGATGGGTGCCAAAAATGCTTACAGGTCACCATACTGAACAGTGCATGAGGGCAGCTTTGACGTTTTTGGAGACCTACAACAGTCATAGTAATGCACTACTGGATCGAATCATAACAGGAGACTGTACAGTCCTGATCTTGCTCCAAGTGATGTTCACTAGTTTTCGAAAATGAAGACCTGCCTAGCAACACAGGGTTTTGACAACAATGAGGAGCTCCAGGTATGCATCATTGAGTGGCTGAGATCACAGGCGGCAGAATTCTATGACACAGGAATTTCTAAGCTTGCCCATCACTATGATGTGTCTGAATTTGTATGGTGATTATGTAGTATCTCTTTCACATGTATATTAACAAAATGTTTTTCTTGTTCTTGGTTTTTAAAAAATTTCCAAAACGTTCCTTACTTTCTGAATAGCCCTCATAGTAACACTTCTCATATTGATCTACTCTCAATTCATATTGTACTCTCTATCTGTAGTTGTAATTTTGTTATCATTTATAAATATATTCTTCTTGATGCCCATCACCTCAAGAATGATGGTGCATTCCTCCCCAAAACCAATAATTTTCCTTCCCCCAAAAAGCATAACTTATGTGTGTGTAAACCTGATAAAAAAGATTTCATCATTATACATTCGTAAAAAGTTTGAATTTTTTGAACTTTTGTAAAATTTTCTGGATTCAAATAGTATGTCTCAAAATAGAGGTACAAGAAATAAATTGAAATAAAGCAGAGTAAATATTATACTGTGAAATGTAACATAGCTGCAGTCTATGGCTGCTTTTAGAACATGTTCCTGAGTACAATTCCATTCATTTCTCAACAAACAAAGGAAACCTGCATGAAAAACATCAAATATAGTAATATTTGGGTATTCGTTGAAGGCAAATGACTTAACACCACTGAATCGATTATATGTTTCCCACACCATCTGTACTCTGACCTAGTGATGGGCAAATCCAATTCCAAACCTTTAAAAATAGTGAAGTGAACAAAAATTAGCTGCTGAAATGTGCACATATATGCAGCAGACAAGTGGCATTACACAAAAATAAACAAAGAAAATATTATATATGACGTGGCAGATCTCCGCAGATTCGAATGTCAAATCCCGTTGAAATCTTCATTGAAGATGTAGTGGATTCGACTCATCACCAACCATATCAATTGTCAATTCCAATCAATTGCCTCTAGTGTATTCAGTACCTCAGATGACAAATTTTCAAGAGTTGTGTCTCTGCTAGTGAACACTTTACAAACTGCTCTTCTGGTTTCATGGTCTCTTAGATTTTAATCTGCTCAATGTTCAGCTGTAATATAGTGTATTATCTCACAGGGCTTGGGTGCCTGTCAGCTCGTGCTTCTTGTACAGTAAGCTCTCGCCAACTCCTGCGTCCAACAAGAGCAGACGTAACCTAGAAGAGTGTCTGCAGGTATGTGAGGAACCTCTTTTTATTTTATAGAACTAAGAACTCATAATTTCAGTTATACATTTTACAAGTGGTGTTTGAAATTTAATGTTCATTTTTCATATAAAAAATACTCATAAATAAAATAAAAATACTTTATAAAAGTTAAACATATAGTTTATATTTATATCTTTGTTATTTCTCTATAATAGAATAATTAATTAGGATTAATTTTTGGATGGTAGAGTGGGGGGAGGAGAATGAATCTGATTGAATATCTCACAACACCTGGGATATGGAAAATCTAAATTTGAATAAAATAGATAAGTTTAATTCAAATTAAATGTTTAACTGCTGTATTTCAAACAAGTTGGATTTCTGATACACAAATATTTTTTTATATTGAGGCTTCTTAGGGATATTCTATCCTTTCATACTCCCATAGTTACTGTTTCTATACCCTACCAGTACTAATAAAAGTATTATATTACTGTACAAATATTCAACTGTTGGTACCTACAATTTCAACTTTAGGCAGTCAATTCTCTGATTGAATATTGAGTTATTGCTACTATTACAAAATGTATCAAATGTAGAAAAAGTCTCAAGTATTCATACAGCACTATCTTTTGTTTACTTACTAATACTACTGTTTTTTGTTTCTTCAAAAATAATTTCTGTTTCTACAATTACTCAAAAACATGAAAAAATATTTCAGAGAAAATTTTACGGTAAACATCCTTTAATTTGGCATTTGCATCTTGAATAAAAATATAATTTAATGAGTTATTATCCACGATCAATCAAGTTTGGAGTGTTCAGATCAGCTCGGCTGTTCTGGTGCTCTCACGAGTGGTCAAGTCTAGTGAACTGCATTAGTTGAGTGTTGTTAATGTCAGAGTAAACCTCAACTAGGCAGCCTTTACTGTGCAGTGTTCTGGTGCTCTCACGAGTGGTCAAGTCTAGTGAACTGCATTAGTTGAGTGTTGTTAATGTCAGAGTAAACCTCAACTAGGCAGCCTTTACTGTGCAGTGTTCTGGTGCTCTCACGAGTGGTCAAGTCTAGTGAACTGCATTAGTTGAGTGTTGTTAATGTCAGAGTAAACCTCAACTAGGCAGCCTTTACTGTGCAGTGTTCTGGTGCTCTCACGAGTGGTCAAGTCTAGTGAACTGCATTAGTTGAGTGTTGTTAATGTCAGAGTAAACCTCAACTAGGCAGCCTTTACTGTGCAGTGTTCTGGTGCTCTCACAAGTGGTCAAGTCTAGTGAACTGCATTAGTTGAGTGTTGTTAATGTCAGAGTAAACCTCAACTAGGCAGCCTTTACTGTGCAGTGTTCTGGTGCTCTCACAAGTGGTCAAGTCTAGTGAACTGCATTAGTTGAGTGTTGTTAATGTCAGAGTAAACCTCAACTAGACAGCCTTTACTGTGCAGTGTTCTGGTGCTCTCACAAGTGGTCAAGTCTAGTGAACTGCATTAGTTGAGTGTTGTTAATGTCAGAGTAAACCTCAACTAGGCAGCCTTTACTGTGCAGTGTTCTGGTGCTCTCACAAGTGGTCAAGTCTAGTGAACTGCATTAGTTGAGTGTTGTTAATGTCAGAGTAAACCTCAACTAGGCAGCCTTTACTGTGCAGTGTTCTGGTGCTCTCACGAGTGGTCAAGTCTAGTGAACTGCATTAGTTGAGTGTTGTTAATGTCAGAGTAAACCTCAACTAGACAGCCTTTACTGTGCAGTGTTCTGGTGCGCTCACGAGTGGTCAAGTCTAGTGAACTGCATTAGTTGAGTGTTGTTAATGTCAGAGTAAACCTCAACTAGACAGCCTTTACTGTACAGTGTTCTGGTGCTCTCACGAGTGGTCAAGTCTAGTGAACTGCATTAGTTGAGTGTTGTTAATGTCAGAGTAAACCTCAACTAGACAGCCTTTACTGTACAGTGTTCTGGTGCTCTCACGAGTGGTCAAGTCTAGTGAACTGCATTAGTTGAGTGTTGTTAATGTCAGAGTAAACCTCAACTAGGCAGCCTTTACTGTTCAGTGTTCACTTCTTATGTCGTTAGCTTGTAGTTACTGTACTATAGTGTTATTTCTGTACTTTAATGGCAATTCACGTTTTTCTCCATTTATGTTCAGGCTAAATGGAGTTTTATATTATACATTTAAACATAACAGAGCATGCATAGTTTTTATCTACCACAGTTTGGTAAAACACTTAACTATGAGCCACATAACAAGTCACACATATGTATTCCATGTGTGACACATTCCATTCACAACTATGTTTATTTATTTAATGCTCATAAAAATCCCCAAAGTGTGGGTTTATCAAGAGTCTATTGTATCAATAAAACCCATATCCCTTTTCCATATCTGATATGATTTGTTATTTATATTAAACAATACTGGCTTTACTATCCCCAGGAATTGGAGCACCATATCAAGAAATTAAGAGACAAGTTTGGTCGCTTTGAATATCCCCCGTACAAGACCCCTTATGATCCGAAGAACGAGGATGCTCAACTTGCAATGTTTCTACCGATGGTAAGTTCCATTTCTTCCTTATTTTTATACATGAATATTTTGGTTAGTTTACATTTAACTTATAAGAATGTTTTTGAAATACAATTTTCTTCTTTTCCATGAAAAAGATCAATTTTGATCCTGTGCAGGTTTTCTGGCCTATCGAGAAGTTGGCTGCATATAGCATTATTTGTTTAAATTCACACCTCTTTTTTATTGTACTAAAATTATTTTCATATTATACATTTTATACACATTAAATATAAACTAATAACTAAGAATGTACAGATCTTTGAATCAAATATTGTATACATTATTTCTATCTATGGAAACAAATAGTTATATATCATAATAAGGGTATTTATCCACAAATATTGTGAAACAGATTTTCAATCAATTATGGTGCTTGTTGTTCATGCAATTTTTATCTTACAAGGTTTCAAATAGGTTCTAAGTTGTAATATTTTTGTATCACTACAGATAGTGTTCAGTCTCATTTGCCAAAACAATAGTAGGGGAGAGGGGGGCACATGTGGACAGGGGGCACAAGTGGACAATTTGAATTTCCCGCCATGCAACTAACCAGTTTAGTTCAAACTTTGTTCACAGAACAGTGTTGGTCTACTGTTTCCTCCAGATAAATTTAGTGCTGTTTGGCTACATGGTTTAAGAGGTAAGAATATTTTTATGTTTTTTTTATGTAAAAAAAGTAAAAATTGAGCCCAAATTTTAACTTTAAAAGTTATTTTTATTCGGGCTCTTCCTTATAACATAAGGTATTTTTATAAACTTAGTAATATTTAAAGCAACATTTTAATTGTGTAGAAGATGTCATAAATCCTAACCTAAAAAAAAATATCGATGAGAATGCATTCAAACCACCTACAATCTACTGGTGGGGTACATGTGGACACTTTCAAGGGGGCACATGTGGACAAGGGGGTAGTTTTGGACAAGTGTTATATTAGTTACTTATTTAACATCTCATAATGTATAGCTAATAAACTAGCATGTACACTTGTTGTGAATCATTTTTAGTCATTTTCATGATCTAGAACATTTTGTTTTTTGCTCCCATAACCAAAATTAAGTAAATTATAGCTTAACCAAGCCTTGACACCACATCAATCAAGGAGGTTGCAATATTTATTGCCCAATACAGATTTCAAAAGGCTTTTTAAGATTAACTAGTTTTATTCTTTATCTAAATACAACAGTTATATACATTGATTTATTTATTTTTTAGGGTGAAGATGGTGAGAACCTACATAAGAAAAAACCGAGAGAGCTGCAATTTCAGAGGATGCAGTCAGATGTGCTATTGAGGATATACGGAATGGCAACCAAACAATCCGTGGAGCTGCTGCAACATATGGACTTTCTAAATCTATGCTTCACAAAAAGACTTCAAAAGCTGCCAAACGCTGAAAATGAGGACGATCCTGTGCAATCTACTTTTCCCCGGTCTAGCAAGTATAACACCAGACAGATTTTTACAGATGTACAAGAAAATATGATAGTAGACTATCTAATTCAATGCAGTAAAATGATGTACGGCCCTAACCTATAGACAGGTACGTGAATTTGCCTATTCATATGCTAAAAAACTTGGGCTTGAGATTCCTTGTAGTGGTGGAAGATGAAAAAACTAGCAAATATTGAATGGCTAAAATGTTTTATGCGCCGTCATCAGTCTACACTGAGTCTGAGAAAGCCAGAAAACACCAGCTTTGCTAGAAATATAAACTTTAATAAACAAAATGTTGATTCATTCTTCAATATTTGGAAACAGTTATGGAAAAATATCACTTTACTAGTGACAGAATCATAAACATAGATGAATCTGGCATAACTACTGTATTACAAGCTCCAAAGATTGTTGCTCCGACTGGTGTAAACAGGTAGGCCAGAATGTTTCCGCAGAGCGAGGAGAGCTTGTAACATTTTGTGGGATTATAAAAGCTTCTGTAACACAATACCTCCTGCTTATGTGTTTCCCCGTGTTCATTATAAGGACATTTTCCTTAATGGAGCACCAACTGGCAGTGTTCGGTTTTGCGACTCGTTCTGGCTGGATGTCTCAAGAAGTTTTCTTTGAGGTGGTCAAACATGTTAAATTACACACCGCATGTTCAAAAGACAATCAAATCCTCATTTTATTAGACAATCATGAGTCGCACATTAACTTGGATGTGATTATGTTCTGCCCGTGAAAATGGAATTGTTATTCTAACTTTTCCACCTCACACTAGCCACCGCTTGCAACCTCTCGACATTGCTGTGTTTGGACCTTTCAAAAGTTTATTGCAAAACCTCTTTTAACAAATGGTTATCTGAAAATCCTGGAATGACTATATCAATAAAACAAGTTGCTTATCTAACGTCAATGGCGTATGATGAAGCTTTTTCTAGGAAAAATATTGTTTCTGGCTTTGCAAAATCCGGGAATTTTTCCATTTCAGCGCTCAGTATTTAGTGATACCGACTTTATCAGCTCTTTGCCAACAGACCAGGCTAAAGAAAATGGAGATAATGAAGGTTCTTGTAGGCCTAATCTAGAAGAACCTAAGGCAAGTACTAGTAAAAACACCAGTACAAATCAGATGGATGCAGAAAAATTACCAAATAAATTCTCAATTTGAAAATGAAAAAATGGCACTCCAACAGTTGTGCGAAAATATCCAAAAAAGGTAAAAAGTTGTAACCCCAGAACAAGTTCGCCCATTCCCCAAAGCACCGTTTAAGAAATAACACTCATAAGCCAAGGGGCAGAAAGAAAGGAAAGACATTGTATCTTGACAGATACCCCTGAAAAAAATAGAATAGAGGCAGCAGTAAAATCAAAGAAAATTAAAGAAGAATTAAAAAAAGAAATCTTTTTTGGCCTACAAGAAAAAACTTTTTAATGGAGATGAACAAGGTTTGTCTAAGTCTAAAGGAAAATCTAAACAGAAAAAAAGAAAACGCAGAATACATGTGGATAGCTCTAGTACTTCTGAAAACGAAGAAGATGATATTGAATGCTACAGTGATAAAGTCTTGAGCCCATTAGTTTTAAGTGAAGATAGTGATATAGAGGAAAGTAAAGGTGAGAAAGTAGAGTCTGAGGGATCCAACATAAATGTTTTAGATTTTGTTTTAGTTCGGCTAGCCAGTAAAAAAAGTGAAAAATTTTATGTAGGCACAAATCAATGACAAGATTTGTCTTACTGAATTTAATGTAAGTTTTTTTTAAGAAAAAAGAGGGATCAGGGACATCATCAATTAAATTTGTCAAACCTGATCTTCCAGATGTAAGTGCCATTGACATTGAAGACATAATTGTAAAAACTACCCCTACCGACTGTTTTCAGGAGGTACTGAAAGAGCTGTCAGTATGTTTATCTTTAATTTTTCCTTTACAAACTATAACATGGGGTTGAATTTAATGTTTTACTTGATGTGTATGTAGGCTATTAATAATTGTTTTTTCTATCATTCTAGTTTTAATTTAGTAATAGTCTAGAATAAGTTTAGCTTGCAGGAAAAAATAAAACACGAAATCTTGACTTTACGAATTGATGTCATACTTTTTACTCTTCACATATTTTTTTAAAATATGTAAGAAAATAGGTTTGGTTTGTTTTGTAAGCATAGGTAGGTTATGTTTTATAAGCTATAACACAGGTTAAATAGCCTATTTTGTTTTTCTTGTCATTTAAGTAAAGTATACATTGTTAGTTAGTATTGAACTTATTTTTTTACTAGTTTTATATTACTTTCTTCACTTAAAGGTTGAAATAACTACTCCTTGTAACTGTACAAAGAGTCATATGTTTGAGTTTTAATTAATAAAAATCATATTTAAGATATATGAAAGATGTTTTTTATCTGTCCACAACTACCCCCCAAAAATGTTGGTTATGTCCACAACTGCCCCCTGGAGGGGCACTTGTGGACACTCCGTTAACTATTTTAAAGGTAAGAATTAACAAGTTCAAAAGATGTTTTAAAGAGTAAAATGTCATATATTTACATACCTCAACACCTATATTAGTATATAAATAAAACCTTTGACAATTTTTTCTCATAACAAAAATTTAAAAAAATAAAATGTAAAATTTGTCCACATGTGCCCCCCTCTCCCCTAGTATTAAACGAAATGAAAATAAATTCATGAAAATGATAGTTCCCGGTACATATAACAAAAATTGTATGCAGCTTGGTTAGTAGCAAACAAAAAAGCAGGCTTTTGTTAAAATAAGATTAATAAAAAGATTTTAAAATGCCAGATGGGCTCAGATGCTACCTGTAATGTTATGTGGCATGGATTAGAAGGAATTCCTTGAGATAAAGATCTTAACATCTATCCTAACACTGTTATATCTGCCAGGCAACACCCAAGACCCTTAACAGATAAAATAAGTGTTGAGTCAGAGATGCTTGAAGGTTGAATAAATTACATTTTATAAACTTATCATCTACAAAATGCATAAAGATGGTACCATTGTTATATGTTACGTAAGGTATAACACGTTTTGAGGATTAGAATCTATCCCTTCGTCAGGTGGTGGAGGTATTAATACATACAAAGCTAATGAAAAGAAAGAAAATTGTTCAAAAATAGTCTAAAGCTGCTTGGAGTCCAGTTTAGATGATACAACTGCACAGGATATAAGTCCTGAGCACAAGTATGAGAATCACAAGCACACGTCACACTAGCACAGGCTAAAATGGGATATTAGCGTGGAATAATAACGTTGATATATGACGTGCATATATACACTGTATGCAGAAAATAAAAGCGCAGAGGCTTCTTACAACAATAAAAGAAAAAGACTTCATATAATTCTTTAGTATTTCGAAGAATGTCGTTCTCAAAAAGTATAAAAGTATGTATACAAGAAAAGAATAAAAGTAAACAAATAATTAATTTTATTATCAGCTGAAATGTTCTAATCTCATAAAAATGTTAAAATAAAAATAAAATAAAATAAAATGTTAATAATTTTGTTGTTTTTGAGTTACATTCATAACAAAGATAACAATTCTAAATAATCCTTGTACAAATTCACCTATGCTCTCATTAAAAACGATTGTATGCTCATGTAGTAGCAGTTGAATGCTCCCCTCTAATATTGTAGCAGGTTACATTGTAACCCTGGAACTGGCGGTCATATTTCTCTCAGTGGCAGAGTGTTTTAGTACTTCATACATTGCCTCATATTTATTTTATTATTACATGTTTACTATAAAGTACCTATGTCATATTATATATTTATTTATTCAGCATTGTTCAAGGAACATTTTTCACATAATATAATTAAAACAAAAAAATACCCTTACTCTTACTCTTCATGAAAAAAAAATTTTTTTTGAAAAAAGAAAAGTTAGTTCAAAGTTTTTGATTTGTAAAATTGTTGTTGTTAGTGATATGCAAAATCCAAAATATAGAAAAGGAAGAGCATTTAATTCTGAGTAAAAATAAAACAACAAATAGTTTATAAGGTATTTATTTTTACATGTGGTAAACAATACAAAAATCATACACTGACATTCGAAAGTGCTACTTACCAACAAAAGTAAGAACTTCAAAGCCCACTTGGATTTGTAAAATCTTGTAACTATTAGTTTATATTAATTTTCTATTTTTTTTATTTTTTATTATATATTTTTTTAATTATGTTCTGATTGAATGTCTAAATCGGAATCCTCATCGTTGCTTATTTCATGTTCAACTAGTTCTCGAATGTCACTTGAACGATCGCGAAAATTACGATCCATTACGTAAACACGCACAAAAAATGTACTATTATTGTGTTATATACACAACCATCATTACAACAAACTCAAACAAACAATAAACCAGACAGAACACCATGCAGCTGACGAAATAACAATAGCCGAATGAACCAGGTGTCTCATCGCTGCGCGTGCAACTAGCGCGGTACGCGGGAGAATGTAAACAAACAGTTCAGAGATTATAAAACGTATGGACGTGTAACGAAACGATAAAATTATTTATTAGTGTATTATTTACATAAATTGAACCTTCCTCTTTCGATTGGTATCAATGTACAACTAGTTCTCGAATGTCACTTGAACGATCGCGGAAATTACGATCCATTATGTAAACACGCACAAAAAACTTACTATTATTGTGTCATATACACAACCATCATTACAACAAACTCAAACAAACAATAAACCAGACAGAACACCATGCATCTGACGGAATAACAATAGCCGAATAAACCAGTTGACTCATCGTTGCACGCGCAACTAGCGCGGTCCGCGGGTTAATGTAAACAAACAGTTCAGAGATTATAAAACGTATGGACGTATAACGAAACGATAAAATTATTTATTAGTGTATTATTTACATAAATTGAACCTTCCTGTTTCGATTGGTATCAATACCGATACTCTTTGATCGTGTTTTAAGTACGTAACATTGAGAAATAAAAGACGTATTAAAACGCCCGATATCGGGCGCTGCCATCTAGGATGCGACTAAAATGCCCGATATCGGGCGCTGCTATCTAGGATGCGACTAAAACGCCTGATATCGGGCGTTTGCCAGTTCCAGGGTTAAAGTAGGGTATGGTTTCAAATATCTACATAGTGTTGTAATTGATTTGTACAGTTGAAGGACATCCTTACTTGACAACATGTGCATCGATAAAAATAAAACATTTCCTTTTTAGAGCTGACAGGAAGTATTAGATTTCATAGTAACATTATTCTTCATAAATAAATTAATCTTAATTTATGTTGTTCTGTTGTTAGTATGAAGTGAAAGTGCCTGGCAAACGAATGATGCGTATCTCTTTGCATCACGATGGTGCTAGAAAGTCTCTTCTGCAGCAGAAACCATCAACATCTTCAGAAGGGAAGAAGGTCACACAAGATGTCTCAACTGAAGCAGATTCACTTGAAAGTGTACAGTCTTCTTCATCAAACAAACAGGCCACTAAAGACTCACAAGTAAATGGTTCTAATATTCCAATGGTTGTCTTCCCATTTAAATCTGTTGATGATAAAGAGACTTCAGAGTCAGAAAATACTATGTCTGTAAATGAGACAGAGAATGGAAGTGCTAGCAAAAAGCCAAAGACCTCTCAGACAATCAAGAAAACATACAAAGTACCTCTCACTGCTGCTGCTAAGAAATGCTTTGCAACCGTAAGTTATTTTAAATTTTTTATTTAGTTAAAAATATATATTGAGTATTGTATTTTATTTTAGTAATATATATTGGAGTGTAGTGCTTTATAGTTAGAGTTGTGTAAATGCATCATTATATTTGTTGCTCTTTGTAGACTGAACTACTACACACATGTAATTTTATGTTCACCTTAAGTATTATCAAACTATAACTATAAACTCTCTGTTCAGTATGTTCACTACTAACCTAATCGTGAAAAGCTTTGTCTATAAGCTGAACACTTCATTTTGTATATCAAATACAGATATAAATTTTAATGGACGTTATTATGTCATTATAACAATAAATGTGGGAAATATTAAGACAGAAAAGACATGTTCACACAATATGTTCATTCTAATATATCAATAAATTCTTATTTGGAATGCAATCAATTGCCTATATTAAAGTCACATATTATAAGAGAAACCATGGTCTTTGTAGTTTGCCTTTACAAAAACCTAAAGGCAGTTGGTAATTAAGTAAGGTATTGGAAAAATTATTAACATAACAAAATAATTCTCAATAGATTATACAACTATAAATTATACAAGCTTATTTGTTTATAGTAAAGTAATTGAACCCTTTTGATGAGTGCATGGAAATGCTCTGTATTATAAGGTTAATTTTATTAAATAGACTAACTGTTTTAAAGGAGTATCACTTAATATTACAAAAATACACTTAATAATCCGTTAATCAGGGGGAAAAATACATTAAATTACCTTATCAGTTATATTACAACTATATTTCTAAATATAGCACAATATAATAATGAATTTATGACATTACATTAATAATTACTATTTCAAAAGGAAATATTTGTGTGTGTATATATAGAATATGTTGTATTAATAAAGACTTCTATATTTTCCACAAACAGAAGTCATTTTGAACATCTTTATAAAAACAAGACAAGACATGTAGACTATATTCTTAACCCTTTTACTGCCGGCCATTTTTTTATCGTACCAGTCAAAATTGCCAAGGGGGAAAATCGCTGTTGTGCATTCATTTACAAAAAATGCTGTATCTTTTTTATTTTTCATTAGATTAGCATGAATTTTTACTTTATTTACTTGTATTTAAATGCTGTTTTTTAAATAATAAAAAGAAATTTTAATTTGAAACAAACTCATTATTTAATTTTAAAAATTATGTAAATAAAAAATAAATAAAAAAATAAAAATTGTGTTTGGCATCTGATAATTTATTTTTAAAATTATACTAAAATTTTGAGCATGATATCATTATAAACTAGAGCAATTGCTTAGAACATATACCAAATTTGAAGGTGCTACCTTGAAACATAGCTGCACTATGAGGATTTTCCCAAAACTGGTAGGCCTCCTCTAGGCCTACCAGTGGAAGTTGAAGGTAAACTTATCTGTGCCATATCCCCCTCACTATCTAATAACTCCTCATTATGTGATGGTAAGATAAAGTCAGGATCGTCATCAGTGTCATCCACATCACTTTGATTGTCATCAATAGCCCTAACACTAATATCAGAATCGTTCTCGGCATCTGAATCTGACAAATTCTGAAGGAAATCGTCACTCAGTTCGTCTTGCACTTGTACACCACCATCGATTAGACTGTTAATTATTGTTCCCTCACTCACAGGAGAGTTAGATGTAACTCTTTTACTCATTTTATCCTTGATCAACAAAAGTAACACTTCAAAAAAACATTCGATAACATTGTAAACAACAACAATGAACGAAGATTTCAGTAATCTAACCCGATCATCTGGTTTTGACAGCTGTCTAGGTAGTTCGTCAATTCTAGTCAAAGACGACGAAAATAGAAATCCAAAGTTCTTCAAATGGCTTCTTTCATTATCCTTTCCTCCTAAACAACCAAAATACCAAATATTTCGGCATTTGAACATAACAGTAGCCAGTAACAATAAAAAAAACAGACGTCCGACATATCGGACGTTGGCGTTTTCGGCAAAAATGCCGACGTCCGATATGTCGGACGTTGGCAGAAAAAGGGTTAAAATTAGTAGACAGATAATTAATGTATTGAGATGCTAAATAAGAATAATTCTTGGTAAAGAAACTTAAGTTTTTATTCTGGAAACAGTAAAATAGTTTGTATTTCATAGTTTTTTTTTATAATGTACAGTTTTTTGACAATTTCTTATTTTGAGAAAAATATTCTTAAAACTGTATAAACAAAAATACATGGAAGCACGTGCTTTTGTTAGAAGAGAGGAAATGATGGAGGAACAATTTCCTGAATGAGCAGCATGGAGGTGGTTTGATAAGTCCATTTATTTTTCAGCATAGTCTGTTCTTAGGTTTATACACTTCGTCCAATGCTGCTCTAATTAATTGAACCAATCTACATAGTAGGATGGTGTAATTATTGGTATAATTCCACAAAATAGACACTTGTAAAACATATCATCATCTGCATTATATCTTCATTTGAATAAAATCTCTTCCCTATCGCTAGTCACTCTTTCTGATCAGGGAACTGGTAGTAATCCGGAAGAGACAAGCCTGGAGAGTAGTAGAGATGTGGAATGAGTCGGAACCTTATCTTCTTATGATTTTGTTTTTTGTCAACTGTAAGCAAAGTACCCATCTTGTAACAGATTTTTATCATGTTCAAAAGTTGGTGCTAAATATTATGTACACAGATGCCCACAACACGAAACATCTAATGTTCCTTCACTATTGTATCATCCCTCACTAGATTGTGGATGTGATCAATGATTTCTGGAGCGGTACTATGACAGGGTATCCAGTACAGTGGAACCTCGATAAGTCGGATTAATCGGGACCGCGTCCGATCCGGGTTAACGAAAGTCTGGGTTAGCCGGAGAATTAGATAAAAATTAATAAAATACGGTATACATATAGATAAACTCTATTATAATTGTAAAAACGTCAAACATATGCACATTTAATTATTATTAATCCTTACAGTACATTTATAACTGTTCATTTCCTGGTAAAAAACTCAGTCAGCTTTGGTTGTGCCAATGTCGTCTGCCGCTTGCGTGCTGTGCGATCCCGCAGTCTCTTCAACATGAGCAATTCAGCCGGCGATGTTTCTGCCTGCCGCTCGAAATAAACCATTAGTTCGTTTAGTTTGGTCACTGCATCTCCATGACCTCTGGAGCGAGGTAGGAACGGTACTGAGGGGCCAGGCGTGGCGGTAGCGTGGGAGAGGATTTGGGGAAATACGCGTCTGTTATTGTTTCCGAGAATCCGGGACAATGACCGCCACTCGGCCGCCGTGTGCCATGAGTCACACACTCACTGTCATACAGTCCCATCAAATACTGATGCAACATAGATTCACGGATACTATACCACTAAAAAATATTAAGTTTTTATTATTGAAATGTTTGTCTGATTTTTTTATTATTTAATTGAAAATCGGTCCGGGTTAGCCGGACTTCCGGGTTAACGGGGGCCGACTTATCGGGGTTGTACTGTATATTCAGAATCACTTGTGCTCCTATGGGCACTCATAAAATTTTGAAACCACTTTTAAACCATTCAAATAAAATTCTTGCACATTTTTTTGCAATTATTACGCAAAATTAATCAACATAAGCTCTACAATTCAAGTGAACACAAACAGATAATCCAGCATGACTGAAAATTGCTGAATGTTCCTGTAAGAGATTATTACTGCCTAAATATAACTTTAGTATGTAGGCAGCTATCACTTGGACTTTTCATGGACTTATCAAACCGGCTTCATATCAAGAGTTTTTACAAAATATAATATGAATATATCTAATTGTGAGAATGTCTCCAAATGGTTGAAGGATACGATAAGGAATAGATAAAAGTCCTGTACGTCTGTTGGTGTGTACACAGGAGGAGAAATCATGTATCAAGTGTTACACCAAAGTTACCCTGGAGTGGAGTATTGACAGTGGTGGAAAGTCCCTCTGTAGTTCTTGTACTTTGTCTCCAAACAAAACTCTTCTCAAGAAAGATTCCCAAGTAAGTCTTCCTCAGTCTCTCATCTCACTTTCCACTTTTCTTTTTTATGTTCTCAAATGTTGTTTCAATGGTAATATTTGTTTTTTCTTTTCTTTTAGAACTATATGTTTGTTACATTGTTATGGTGTGAATGTAGTAATCCCGTTTCTTGCACAAGATTGTTGAAATTGACATTTATTTTTCCATACATTTATCATTTGGGTATCTGGTTGATTCTTCTTTTTATTTCTGTTGGTATGCGTTTTTATTTTAGCATACAATGTGGTGTTTTCTCCTGTATTTTGGTTTTTTAATATGATTGTTTTATCCCCTGAGAGATTAGTTATTGATGTAATAATTTAACTAATGATAGATAAATTTATTTGTATTATGAGTTGCAAGCATTTAAGAGTAATGTATTGTGATTCATCGACTCAGTTGTTTTACACAATTGTTAGATGAGTATTGATTGAAATGCTTCCACATTGTTTGTTTCAGATGTTTCAGATATTTAGGTTGAATGTACTCTGAGGGATTTGTAATGGTTCATCTTGTGTTTTACTATTTTTAGATTTGGTGTAGGTCTCAAATTCAGTATTATTTTATGTTGTATGACTTGGTATATGTGAGTTGGTATATTCTGCTGTGTTCATTGAGAATGCTTACATATTTTAAAATTAACATAGACGTTGATTTATTAGCTTTGTAGGAACAAAGAGGTTTGACTTTACAGAGTTTATTTTTCACATTATAGAACTATTACATTAACAACACTATACAGTAGAACCTCTCATATTCGACCATGATGGGACTGAGCCATGGTCGGACATGGGAAGGAGCAAAAACACCTTTCTCAGGTAGTAAAATACTACAAGTATGTAGTGTACTACAATAAGCGAACAACTTTATTGTACTTGTGGGACATACCAGTAATTGTATGTTGCTGAATACATTTCAAACGTTTACATTTTTTAAATTAAATGAAAACAAGAATAAAATCTAAGCGTACGTACAGTACCTTATTTAAAGAATTTAGTAATGGATTTTTGTTTCAATTTTGTCCATCTTGATCTTGCGGAAGTGTCTCCATTTTATTGCGTACAATACATCGTTGCATTTGGATGTTGCTCGATGTATTTCAGCACAACGTCAAAGGCGTCTTTAGTAGCAGAATGACTCACTACATTTTCACTTGTGGTTTCCTCTTCATCCGAGTCAATTTCTTCTTCCTCAGCTTCGTTCAGCACAATAGCAATAATTTGGTTGTCGCTGAGGTTTTCATTGGCTGTAACTTCCGAAACATCACCTTCAACAACCCACTCTTCTATATCTGTCATATGGAGATCGTGCTGAAATACTTGCAGATTTTGTAATGTTTATATTTTGTCTGTCTCAACATCTGTTTCTGTGAAAGTTGGCTTATGATCAGTGTCAGGTTTTTCTTTTTTCAAAGATGGCCAAATCTTCTTCTATGCCTTCTGAAGGGTGGTTTGTTTAATTTCATCCCAAGCTGTAGCAATGATATACATTGAATTTTTTATATTTAAACTTTTCATTGCCTCAATAAGGTTACATTTACTTACCTTATTGCCCTTCTTCTGTTTTTTCAGACTAAGCCCTACTATGTCAATCATCGGCTTAAGGGCAGCAAGTAGGCCAGGCTGCATGTGTGATGTTTCTTGCATGTTTGGGTGCAAGGGTCACCTTGTAATCCTCTGTGGCTCTTGAAATAACGGACAAACTATATATTAAGTGATCTTAATCATTCTTACAGTGTTACATCGAAGTGGACCGTCAAATTGGGTTTGAGCAGATGGGAGCCCCCGGTGAGAAAACTGCCAGACTCGCTCTTATTGTCAGATAATTGTCACTCCATATTGTTGTGTTGCAGAAAGACAATTGCTGTGCCGGGCTCAGACCAGACGCGCTCTTATTGTCAGATAATTGTCACCCTATATTGTTGTGTTGCAGAAAGACAAATGCTGTGCCAGGTGCCAGGCTCAGACCACAGACAGCTGGCACCAGACAGAGGGTGGAGACTTATTCTGTGCTTCTTGCTACATCAAAGAGACTGAAAAACCAGATATTGAAGTGAGTTTACATATAATGTGTCCATATAATTTAAACTATTTATTATTTAGATATATTTTGTTTAAAACATATTTGCATGCTTACAATTGGAACTGGAAACAGGCTTCTGGAAACCCACTCTATCTTCTATCTTTATGAACATTTTATAAAACAATGAACTTTCATAAATGTAACCAAAATGCCTTTGATTTAATAATTAAATAAATAATTCACACAATAAGGAATTTGAATTTAAATAGTTAAAATTTAAAAATGGTGCTTTCTGGCAAATTGAAAATTAACATATAATATAGTTTACAACACCTAATATGTATTGAAAGTGTACACTTGTAAATCATTAATATACAGTAAAAGACACATTATTTTAATTTTTAAGGTCTTAACCCTTTTAAGTCCAGGTCATAGATTCAGTTTTGCTTCTTAAACACCCATTAAATCCAGTTTACTTACCAAAAAGGCTAGCCTCAAAAAATGGTACTTTTACACAGTCCTACAAAAACGGTGTAACTAATCTATAAATAATAATAATAGCATCTTCATGCGTTTTGTTTAGTTCTACTTATCTTAAAGCTATACTTAAAAGAATACAATTACTTTAAAAAATAATTAAACTTATTTCTTTTTCTTTTAATGTATTAGTATTTTTTAAGTTTTCATTTTGATGTATGATTTTTAAAAACTAGGGAAAAAATATTTCCAGGAAACCATTAATATTGTAATTGTTCACACAATTGCCTCCAAACACTTAAGAAAACCTAAACACGCATAGTAATAACAAACAAACAACTGATTCCTAAGTGAAACTTACTTATTGTTTGATATGTTACTGCCTTCTGAATTGCATCTATCTACTGAACCAAAATAAGTGTAAAAAAATTTCAATGGATATATATTTAGGTTTCATTTGATATTATATTACAAACTAAATAAACAAGTAAGGGAATAAAATAATAAAGGAACGTTGCCAAATATAGGCACAATTCTGATTTTGGAACTGATTTTGCGGTGCAGAGATTTGGGCTTCCGACCGTTTTAGAACTATAATTCCAGAGCCAGTATATAGGCCTGTCAAAGGATCAAGCAAGTTATTTTACTTGTTTTGTTTTAAAATTAGTTTTGATTTGTGAAGAATAAAACTAAACAAAAATTTAAGTTATCTAATTGTGAGGTACAAACATCTATTACATAAAAGACAAAACAAGATAAGATTGTACATTTATAGTCACACAATAGAAATGACTAATGTTGTTATCTCTTGTTAATCTATGGCTATTTTCACAAAAATTGGATTGAAATATATTTGATTATGTATCCTCCAATATATCAGAAGTTAATGTCCAAAGGGTAAATGACAAGCATATTGAAGTTCATTGTCCTTATTTGAAATAATAATAAACAAAACAAATAGGGTGCTTCTACAGAATCTACATACCCCTCTCTAATCCTAACATAAAAATATCTAGGAGCTGAATTTGAAATCTTTGAATAAAAAGTTCACTTTTTTACATTTCCTGGTTAATAATGTGGTATAAAAGTCTGTAGTTTGCCTCAACAGATGATAGTTTAAGTGAACAGATTTCCTTAGTGTCTAACACTATTAGCAGTTCATCACTCTTTAGCTAAAAAACTCTGCCTGTGTCAAGGCAGCAAACAATTCAATTCAAGAGTACGTTACAATTCTCTTCATTAAACTCCTACTTATCCAAGTCTAGCAGTCATCTGTCGCCTTGCAAATAATACTTTGGACACTCCTTTGAAAGTGAAAGGTTAATATTCTACATTTTTAGTATGGTAGTACAAAATAGCTGGTAAATGTAAAAAAATATGTTTAACAGAAAATACTTTATTTAAAAATGAACACAAAATTAACTTTAAAATAACAAAATTAACAATAATATGGGGTATGCTCTTTAAGTAAGTACTGTTGTGGCAATTCCATTTTTATATGAAAGTCCATACTTTTATCTACTTATCTACAAAAGTGGCACCAAATTAACCCATTACCATACCTCCCATATCTGTCGGTGATGGGCCCTGTTAGGCCAGCAAATATTACACAAATTATAGTGTTTTAGATAAATAATCGTACAAATAGTAAATATTAACATAAAACTTTTACTAAATTGTTCAGGTTTACACTGACTTTTATATAGACACCTTTACAAATTATTTAAGAAAAACTTTTTTTAATTTTTAATAAACAATTTTACAATTATATATTTTGAAACATAAATTTTTAAAGCAAATATTTTTTTTCTACATTGAAAATTATTTATGGCCTTTAAAAACTCATTTATTTTATAAATTAAACATACTTTTATGCAAAAAAAAGAGCACAAATGTTAATTTTGCATAATTTTTGCCCATCACAAATATCTTTATCACTAGAATCTGATTCACAATCGATGTCACGTTTACGCCTTTCAATAACAATAGATTCTTCACTTTCCTCAAATTTACTATCTTTTAATTCACTTTCAAACAAAACATTATTAATCTCAAAATCACTTCTTATACGTTTTTGACTCATTTTGAAACTCAAAATAAAATGAACGTAAACAATAACATAACCTTGTGAGCGGGAACCGGCAACTAGAGCTACTGAATTGCGACGTAGACGGCAACACAGCTGCTCTCAGCCGACCTCGGCTGTTGCATTGTTTATACTTTATTGTTCTCATCAATGACGTAATTTATTTTGTTTACAAAACCTTTTTTTAATAGATAAAGTAATGTAGATTAACAGACAAACATTAATTTGTATGTTTTTGTTTGTATTAATAATATATATTGGATTTTATTAACGTATTACCCAACTACGATATAAATCCTAGTTGTACATATGGGTCCTTTTTCCATACTACGAGATGGAACTCGTAGTTGTAGGCCAGTGGGTTAACCCTTTGACCGCCGTGAGCCACTATAGTGGCTCGCTGTATGCGGTACCTTGAGCGCCGCGGGCCACTATAGTGGCTCGCTGTATGCGCTACCTTGAGCGCCGCGGGCCACTATAGTGGCTCTGTGAACTTTACGTCTTTGTCCTTATAGTTTAAACATAATATATATAAAATATATTTAAATTATATTTATATATATATATATTTATTATATATTATTATTATATATTATATATATATATATATTATTTATATATATATATATATAATTGAATCGGAAAAAGTAAGCGCTCTGTGGTGTAATGGTAGCACAATCACCCGGCAAGTGAGAGATCCGGGTTCGACTCCCGGTGGAGCAAGTACTTTTTGCGATTCAATGTTTATTGAAATTAAATAAGGCAATTGCCATTTATACAATTTAATGTAAATATATTTATATCAACTTTGAATTGTATTGCTCTGCTTCATTTCAACTATAAAATATTGATATTTTCTGGTTTCTATAGTAACAAGTGTATCTTCATCCTACAGCGGAATTTTTGAAATTTTTTGAATTTTACTTAAATTACATTATTTTATGCAATTTCTGTGGAATATATTTGTAACTTTTAGTATATGCTCAAAACAATACGTACTTTTAGGTTAAAAAACGTTATTTGAGCCCAAGTTACTTATTCAGGGTGTTTTTGGACCTCAAACTTAAGATTTTTTATTTTTTATTTTTTTAATTACGTCAGGCATACATACTACTAAACAAATGTAAAAAAATAATAAAACTGTAATTTATTACATCAACTGAAAGTACATCTCTTCCCCTCAAAAACAAAACCAAAACTAAAAGGCTAGCTCAAAATTTACGAAAGTTATGTAATTTAATATGTGACCATGCAAAAACGGGTGATTTTGCCGTGGCGGTAATGGATCCGTGCGGTGCTCAAACGTCTGGCGGTCTAGCGAACAACGGCGCGCGGGAGCAGCGGCGCACAAAGGGTTAAGGCACTTATCATATCGAACAAACCTTTGTATAGCATGATCATATAAATTTGGCACCTGATTTAACGGTGTTTGCACCACAATTGTTTTGACCCTATTAACACGTGAATAAATTAACAAATTCAAAATAATTTATTAGCTGCTATTTGTTCTGTTGTTGAACTGTTACTTATTGTGAAGAAACTTGAGATTCTACATGCATGTTCGGATTAAACTTGCAATAGTCATATATTATTTGTTATCAGATTTCAACATTTTAAATAGCATTTGATTTGTTGATCAAGTTCTAAAAATGTATTTATATTTTTTGTAAAATTAGTACTTTATTTTAGTTAGAGTTTTGAAGTATCCTGGATATATAAATATAAATTTGTATATATGTAACTTATAGGGTGTTTACAATCTATCTTGAGATATTTTGGGGATTTTGTATTCAGGTCTAGGCAAGCAAAAAAGGTAATAATATAAGCATGGATCAGAAATGCTCATTTTACCGTCTTTATGTGTTTTGTAGATATTCATTATTTTAGAAATCTGTAAAGATAAACATTCAGATTTGGTACAATTATGGGTTTTTCAATTAGAATTAATATTAAATCATCATATGAAGTTTCAATATGAGAGGCAGTTGCAAATTATTAAGTTTAATAATGTTAACTCTTAATAAGACAATGACAATATTTTTGAAGTAACAAAAGTTGTTAAAATAAATTAGAAACATTTTAACACATAGATGATAAACATCGGTCAAGAAATGTAGATATAAGTTTTTAACTGATGTAATGTACTGTACAATTTTTATTGTTTACATGTTTAAGGCATTATTAACAAGCAAAAGATCTAATCCACAGCAGTTTTCTGCACTTTTAGGAATTTGTGATTAACGTTTTTAGTAGCTTGGGAGATTAACTAATCTCTTCTTGTATTCTTCACAATAACTTGACATTTTTAACTCTTTTGCCCACTTCATTATTAACATTTTGTTGTCTCTGCACTTGGTTTGGCAATATTGCCAGAAATAAACATGTACATTAATGAATTTAATCACTCACTAACAATAAATCAAGTTCTATTTTGAATGTAGTTCTTTCATTAAACACATTTTCTTTCGAAATACAAAGGTATTTTTTATTTATATGCTTATCCCTTCCGGCTGTCGGAAGAAAGGTAGATTTTACATGTGGATGTCATCTCTAAATGTCAAAAGAGGGACTATTAGTTTAGATGTTAATTCACACAACACTGATGGGACAATAACTCTCAGTGTCTGCATATTAATGTAAAAGTAGGACTTTCAAACACTTAAAATCTCCATAATTTTCAAACCTTAAAAAAAATTGTATAAGCATATAAATTTTATCGTAATATTGTGGACTCGATTCAGTTACATTTACTCTAAAAGTTTATTTGTAAACATATTCATTAGCACCGGTTCAATTTTATACTTCTATATTTTTAATTGGCCATGATCTTGAAGTATTTAGAATTGTTATTGAAAAATAACTAAGAATTTTTGGCAATTTAAACAAAAGTGTAAATTTTGATCTATGTTATGAATACCCTCTATAAAATTGTTTTCTCAAATGAGTATGACTGCCATTTTCAAACGTTACATTTGTTAAGCCTGGCTAACAAACTCAACGAAGCTTTGACTAAATACTCACAATTTAGTCTGAATTTATTAAGAACTATGTTGTCTATGTTATAAGATATCTTTACTTTACTTTCCTAACTTTAATTGTGATCGTAATTATTACTACAGTGTTGTATACTACTTCAAACTTTGTATGCCTGCTAACTAGAAATCTTATGAGAAATCTTACGTCAAAAAACACGTAAGAACAGCCATTACAAAAATGACCTGAAAACACATTTTGTCTTTTGCTATATTGCATAGTAATTTATGTATAGACATTATTTAAATGGTCGCCATCTTGCAACCTTAAAAGATATTTTTTTTAAAGAAAGAGTAAAAGTTAATATATTTTAAAATTTATTGTTTTGGGTATATACTGGGGATTAATTGAGTTAAAATTTTTGCTAGAATGCAAATGGCCACCATCTTGAAATATTTTATTAGTTAAGATCGGCTAACAAACTCACTCAAGCTAAATACAAATATTGTTCCTGTACCAAATTTAGTCTGAATCTATTAAGAATTAGGGTAGTTATCGGGTACACAAATATTCATGCATTGTTGTATACTGCTTAAAACTTATATAAAAATCATAAAAAGATTTTTTTAAACCCGTGAGAACAAACATCGTTGTACATGACCTGAGAATTCTAAAACACCTTTTGGCTAACACTATGGTTCATAATGTCTTATACTTAATCATCCCTTTTTCAAACTTTGAGTAGCCACCATCTTGAAACCGTAAGACGTAGAAAAAGATAAAAGTATAAAATTTGTCTATAATTACCTCATATATTTCAAAAATTTAATAGTTTGAGCTTATTAGGAAATTAATTATTAACAAAATTTTTGTTGGAATGCAAGTGGTTGCCAACTGGAAATATTTTATTGGTTAAGACTGGTTAACAAACTCATCCAAGTTATGTATAAGTACTATTTTTGTTCCAATTTTACTCTGGTATTTTAACAAATTATGGTAGTCACGTTCTCAGGTTCACATTATATTGAATAAGCCTATACATATATATATATATATATATATATATATATATATATATATATATATACAATTTCAGATGATGGTAGTTTCTTATTCTGGGGGTTGTGATTGGAGAGAATGGAAAAAATCTTCCGAAAATTCCATTATGAGGGTGACTGCAATAGGCAAAGATGAAATCAAACTAAAAGTACTTGTGGCAATTTGCTCACACGTGATCTGGCACGTAGTGAAATTGTCAGATTATACATTACTTGTAATATATTTTTGATATACATAGTTTTATGCTGATTATTTAAATTAATTTATTCTAACAAACAATTATTAAAATCATAGAATTTGTTTGGAAAATTTTCGATTGCACGAAAATCATAAATAATAAAAAAACATTAGTGAACAAATTGCCTTTGTTCGATCTGTTATATCCTGGAAGTAGGTGCACATGGATTTCCATGTAGCATTTTTACTGACATATTTTTATGTCCTAGATGTTGAAATATGTGTACTTAAATTAAAAAAATTAATCTTATTAGTTTAAATGTTAAGCTTTAAAGATTTCAGCCATCCACCGTCTTGAAACGTGGTATGAAAATACTACATTAATGTTTCTCTTGATTCAAGACTGGAAGAATAATAATCATGCCAACTTTAATTTTTCATCTGTAATGGTTTCTGAAATAAAAAAATGTAAGAATTGCATACAGACAGTTAGATTGAAAATTAAGCATTTCTAACCCACGGTCATTTACATTATTTGTCAGCATTGAATCAAACAAATTCCCACAAGATCTACCCTGTGTAACACACTAAAGCATAACACCTCTACTGCTTAATAAATATAAAGGTAAAATTATCATTTTGTAGTGAGTTAAAACTTTTTTTAAAGTAATAAATTATTAAATCTCAGAGACAATTGCTTTGCCTGTTCATCCTGAAATGCAAACAGTTTTTCATTACTTATATGTAAGAGAACATTAATAATAGAATTTAAACCTCAGGTGGCAAGATCTTAATAGAACCTATCTCTTAATACATCACCATCGATGTAATATACTTGACTAGTGATGAACTGCTAACAATCCACATTGTCAATTGGTTTCTGGGGGTTAGTTCTTATTGACATTATAAAGTATACACCGATTTTTGTCCAGTAATATCAGTAACATTAAATAAGTATAATCATCATATCTAAGCTCCCCTGTATATTTATCAATTCATGTTTCACGGATATATCTTCAAATAACAATTTGTTAAGTGTATCATTATTTGTAAATGATTTACTAACAATTATAATTATGTATACTTATTTATACAAAATACCTACATATTATGAATAAACAATATGGACATTTACATATGAACCTTCAATATCAACCTCAATATTGTGGTCACTTGACTTTTTGGTTTGATTTAATTCTCTTCGGATCATTAAAGTATTCCTTTCATGCATACTATTATTTTTTATTTAGTTGGTTCAATAGATTGTGTATTACATAAAACGTAATATATAAATACATCTGTTAACCTTAGCCCAAGTTGGATTAGCATTGCTTGAGCTAAGTTTTAGAGAATTTCTATTTTAACACCTTTTGTTTATTGACAATGCTCCTACTTATACCTACCTCGACTATATCTAACATACTAACGAATTTGAACGTTAACAAATATTGTAACAGTTTACACATGTATATGTAAAGTTTCTGGCCTAACTAACTCTCTTTCTAAAGAACACTTAACAGATGTACCTGTGTTGAACATTACAGTAGTGTGGTGAATGTTGTGTGTGTAGCACAAGACTTGCGCAGTGTGCCATACGCACATCGCCATGTGCTGGACACACAACTCGGATGGGAAATCTATCTGTAGCTCGTGTGGCTTTGTTCGTCAGCCTGTAAGTTATTTCTGTATAACTGTTCAGCTGTTAAAACAAGTCAGCTATTGATGTTAATGCTTAATTAGAATTTAAAAGAACTGTATAAGAAAACTGAAATAGCTACTCAAATTTACTAACGTTTCCTAAAGCAATAGAGCTTATCTGATTTTTTATGCTAAATTATTAGGGGCATATTAGAAGCACTACATCAATGTATGTTTTATGCTTTATTTTATTTACAATTATAACGGTTATTTAAAATTCTCATGGTAATGTACTTTTTCTTCCCAATTTGCTGTATTTCAGAATTGTATAAATGTGTACTTAAGTAGTGTTGTTTTAGAAAGTAACATTATTAACACTCAGAATTTTGCAATCTTTTTTTCAAAGTGATTTTTTGTTGTATATAGGTTGTATATACACAACATTATCAAACAACGTTATTTCAGTTGTAAAGTATCATCTTTATTTTTACGTTTCAGAACTACAGTATGTCCAAGTAAAATAAACTAAAAATATTAGCAAATGTGTACTGTATAACATTTTTAGAGTACACAGTTCTTTATAAATCAGTTTATAAATAAAAAAAAAAAAAAATTACTTGATGACCTGAACTTGTAGGCCTACAATTGAAAACTGTTCTTTTACTTATTACATAAGTATTGCCAATAACTACAGTGAATTATAGTGTAGTTGTTAGATATTTCACTTATTACACCACTCAATAAAGCCTTTAATGACTAAAACAATACTAAGTAATTATTATCACAACATGAACACAATTATGTTGCATGTGCTCATAACAGTTGATGCAGAATAGTGGCCCGAGTAACAGCAGATGGAAAGAACAGCCAAGAATAATTGAGATTTACAAAATAACAGCTGTCAGAATTCTTGAACCTAAATGCAAATTGCAACAAATTATAGTTCTTTTGTTTTAATTTAAAGTAAATACGAAAACAAACAGCTGTTTGCAATGAATACAATAATCTATTTTATATAGGCTCAATATATCAACTTCTGCCAAATGAAAAGGTTACTGACACAATCTCTAAGTATGCTGGAGCAATCTAGTTTACAAAAATATTTTATTTTTGGTGGAAAGGGTTAATTCAATGTGAATGTTGAGTTTAGCTCCATTTCACCTCAGTTGCTCCATCACGCTTACAGACCATGTCAGAAACATCATATGCATCAATTGTACACCTGGTGAGAAAATGGGAACACCTCTTCATCGAGATTATACTGGATTTAAGCTGGGTAAACCAGGTCCTGCTATTTTTTAACTTAAATGTGTGTGATGGCGAACCAAGGTGTTGCCTTTATTTGCTATTATTATCTATTTTGGCTTATTTCTGTATTCAGCTAACCCCCAAAAGTAGCAAATATCCTACTCAGGGGTTAAGAATCCTAGAGACTTTCAATTTGGCACGGTTGAAGCCTAGGCCTTGTAACTGCCAGAAAATTAAAACTCGTGAATTTTTTTATTTTCAAGTTCAACAAAAAGTAGAATGGTAGACCTGTGATTTCCTTTCTCATAAGCACTGTACCAATTTAAACAGAGTTTCTTGTTCAAATCTGACATCTAAATTGTTTAAGAGAATTTTATTTCTAACAAAAAGTGTCCAAACATTTTTTTATTTTGTGTTTATCAACAGTTGATCCACAAAGTGCCCTAAAATATTGATCCACAAAGTAAAAATCTGTCTAAAAATTGGCTAAATTTTTAAACAAAAACACCACATAATGGTCATAAAATGGTACATTTGTATATATTTTTACTAAAAGAAATTACTGTAACCTTTGTTGTTGTGCAAATGATAGAAAGATTCAGAAAAGGCAATATACATTTAGTCTATTTAAACCTTAAAACTTACAAGGATTAACTTCTATCACAGGCATTTTTGTCGTCATTCCACAGTAAATTTTAAAAATGTATATAAAAAATATAGCTTACGAACTTCCCCATCAAGTTGCATACTACACATTACATCATAAAGAAGTGTTTTATCTTAAGTTTGTATCATGATTCTAATTTTAGATTTGTGATCTAATATAGTAAAATTGAACTTTAAAATTACTAAAAATTACCAAATTACCAAAAAGTGTGAATTTTGTTTGCAGAATTCTAAACATCAATTATTATTATTATCGTAACTCTTATTTATAAATTGCAATTTGAAGAATATGAGTTGATCCACCAATATGGTTTTATTGGATACATTTTTCTAATTTTTGCCACTGGATCAAAATTTCGTTTTATATAAGGGAAAAAGGGATAGTAAGATTTTGGACATTTGGCATCAAAAAGTAATAACACTATATTTTAAGTTACATAAAAGTATGATTTTATTGTTACAAACAAGTATAACACTAAGTTTTAAGTTACGTAAAAGTATGATTTTACTGTTACAAACAAGTATAACACTACGTTTTAAGTTATGTAAAAGTATGATTTTATTGTTACAAACAAGTATAAAACTAAGTTTTAAGTTACGTAAAAGTATGATTTTATTGTTACAAACAAGTATAACACTAAGTTTTAAGTTACGTAAAAGTATGATTTTATTGTTACAAACAAGTATAACACTACATTTCGAGAATTGAAATCAACCCTCTTCTTCAGGTGTTAAAAAAAACCTCAATACTGTATATCAAAATTTTAAAAACCAAAAAGAGTGGAAATGGACTACTGCCACTCAAATGTTTCATTGATATCTGGCTGGTACACACACACACACACAGTATAAAGTTCAGACTGGAGAGAATGAACCAAAGTGATGTCACTATCATTTTTTGTGATTTTCCCAAGTACTCTCAAATTCCTTTCACTAAAGAATATTCTAATTGCTAAATCTATCTAGAAAAAATGAAAATTACATTTCAAAATGTTATTGGAAAAACTTATGACGTTTGGAATTAATCCAAAAACTTTTAATCGTCATTATATCCCAATATAATTTATTTAAATCAAAACATTGTAGAAGAGCTTCTAATATGCCAGACATTTTAGAGCTAGTTGTTTGTTACTGGGCCAGAATCATAATTATCATGATAAAATACCTTTAAAATACGTTCAAAATTTTGTGAAAATACTCTATACAGAGTAGATCCCAAAAAAATGTTACCAACAGATATATCAGTGTAGAAACTTTATATGTGTGTTTTCACTGTGACAGTTTTGAGATACATAAAGAGTCTGTTGCTAGACTCACCAAATGTGTTGAAAGTAATCTCCTCCAGCATCAGTTTACTTTTGAAGTTGGATCTACCACTTGCTAAAAGCACCCAGCCATTCAATTTTTGGAATGGAGTAAAAATATTTACAAGTCTCATTATCAATTTCGGCTTTAGAATAAAAGCGACAACGGCACAATGTTTCTTCAGATTGAAGAATAACCAGAAATCTCACATAGCAAGATTGGATGAATAAAGTTTTGATAACGTTTTTGGCCAACAACTCCAAAGTTTTTGCAGCAGCATAAGAAGAGACATTGTGCAAAATTGAATTCTTTATGTTCATATTCTGGACAATGTCTGGTAAGCATTCTTAAATGTACCAACTTGCTGTGACAAGCCCTTTGCCCATCCAGCTTAATAGCTTTCACCAGTCCCATAAAAAAGCGTACATTAATTTCTTTACTGATCTTTTTTCTTTGCTAATGTGGGAATCTCTCCTCATGTTGAAACTTCATAAAATGGTATGTACCTGGTGACCACCATTGTTAAGCAGTTGGAGGATCTGCTGCCTGATTTTCATACACTCATCTTTTGCTCATCTGTCAAATTGCGAGTTACCCATTGAGAAACAATTTTCCAGATTTTTAAAGTCATGCAAGTTTATTCAATCAATCTACAATCTCTAGAGAAGCTTCAATCATCAAATAAGTGCAGTGTCTGCAATCTTGGATAACAGTGCGTACCCAATCAATGTTTTCTTGAGTGATGGCGGAATGCGTCCTTCCCGAACATTCGTTGCCTAATACCACCTAAAACGGTGCTACAGCACCAAAGTTAATTTTAAGACGTTCGACATACTGTTCTTGAGACAAACTGACTTTAAAATCGTATCCTGACAGTGCTTGTAATATAACTTTGATACTTCTCAAAATTAATGTTTCCAAAGAGGCGACACAAGTACACTGATGAAACCAAGTTGTCATATACCGAAGGGGCGTTCATACAATCAGATAAGAATGATTATTGCAGTATGCACTGTCTACCGGTATCTCAAAACTTTCAGAGTGACCCTCGTATTAATTAGCAAATTTATTAACCCCTTCACGGTTTTGACATAACACTATGTTCCATAGTGATTGCATAAAAGTATGATACTGTCATAATTTTATGCATTATTCTATTTTTCCTTTTTTATTCTGTTGTATGTGATATTGCATAAGAAGCATTTCTATTGCAGCCGCACGTCGCGCAAATGGTGGAAATGGTGCAGCGTTTTCTACTAGATGTCAGTACTTCCTTGGTACTCTGTCATGAGTGTTTGCTGCATTGAGTGTAGTCATACAGTGCAGTCAGCTACCTCGTGTTGTTGCATGTCGCCCGCCCTGGAGTATTTTATGGTTTTATTTTTAATGTTTATTGTATCATGGAAATATCCAACACACAAATAGCCGATTGGCTTCATTTGCGTGATGATGACACAGATACAGATAGTGAAAATGATTTTGTGGACAATATATACAAATTTAAATAAAGATCTGCATAAAAAAGTATGTATTTTTAACATCTCTGTAAAAAACAGCAAACAAATTCAGCTAAACAATATATTTTAAGTACAAAAATAAAACCGTTAAGGGGTTAAAAACTTATTGTTGAATGACACATTTACTTATCTTATTAAAAAGTATATCAATATTTTTATTTTAATTCAATTTCTTTAAGTTTTATAAATATATAATTTGAACATTGAGTATTTAAAACAAAACAGTGATTGTTTTATATACTGTACTATTATGATGACTTGTCATATTACACAATATATACAGGTGTGTGTTGATTTTTTATATTTGATCAAACCATTTATAAAAAATCATTCTTTTGTTAATCAACAGTTGGATACTCTTTAAGGCTTTATTTACATAGCTAATGTAGCATTAAATTACTAATTCTTATTTCAGAGCTTGTTGTTGAAGTGTGTTGTTATTTTTCTGACATTTGATTTTTTTATGCAGCTTAAAAATGATGCACAAGTCGATGATCCTTTTCATGAAGAAGCAGCAACAAATCAAGAAAAAGAAGAAACTGGGAAAGTCTTACACCATGAAGAAACTAACGGCTCAGAAACTACAGAAGATTGGACTGCTGGCAATAATTCTATATCAAGATTAGATCACAGCACAGCAATGGAGGTTCCAACTGACGATGGAGCTGGGGGAGATAAAACAAGGAAGGAAGATGATAATGTGACACAACACAGACCTGTAGCCAGTGGTGATTCTACTATGTTGGATTTTGTTGCTGTTGATTCTCCTCCTAAGTTTTTAATACCTAAGTCAAGTGAAGCTCATTCTCCAGAACCCTCAAAAAAACCTTCTATTGTTGATAGATTACAAGAGAAAATGTGGTTTGCAGTAGAGGAAGCCCTTAAAGGCAGTGGAGATAAAAATGCAAGTGTTGAAGAAAATGTTAGATCAGAAGAAAATAAATCAGATGAAACTAATGTAGAAAAGTCTATAGATGAACAAACTTTAGTCACAAAAGATATGCCTGCAGCTAAAGTGGTGTTGCATGATATAAGTGATATTACAAAATCTGTTGATAAAACAGGAACAAATGGAAACCAAAATAAAATGAGTAAAGAAACAGAATTAGAAGCTCAGTCTTCCTCAGAAACTGGTAGTGAACCTGATACTGATGTGAGTAGTTCCATTGAATCTGACAGTTGTGTTAATAATGAAGAAGTTACTAAAAAGAAAAAACAAAACAATATAAATAATGTTGTTAGAACATTACAAGAACGTAAAAATAGTGTAGAGGAAAGCAATGACCAAACCAACAAAAATCCTAATACCAAGGAACCAAATACACTTATGTTAGATGATTCTAGTGATGAAATTCCTGTCTTAATTATTGATGAAGGAGAAGATAATCCTGATGATCACAACAAACCATTTGGAAAGTCAGATAAAAGTAGGCGTAAAGGGATACCAGCAAAGGTTTTTAGTAGATCTAGTACATCAACTGAATCTTCTGAAACATCGTCACCAGATGAACACTCAAAAAAGTCAAAAATTGTAACGGAAGTGCTCGATGAAGTTAGTGGTCAGTTTAGGAGATCTTCAGGTGAATCAAATGTAACAATTACACTTGTTACCGATGAAGCCACTCCTCAGAAGAAAAAGTCAAAAGAAATACGTAGCGTCAACATTTCCAAAAGCTTAAGCCTAAGTGTTGTAAATGACACATCTAGTAATTTGGAAATGGACTGTGTAGAAAGTGATTTAGATGATCCAGTAGTTGTTGATTCTACTGTAAAAAAAGTTAATCCAAGACCAACAGCTAGAAAGACTCTTCCAAATCCACCCAAACCCATTGAATTACCAAGTCAACAAGAAAAGGCTAGTTCAGACAATCAAATCAAAGAAACTGAACCAGACATTGTGAAACTGCGACCAACCCAAACATTGATTGACCCTTCGACCCCACCTCCTCCTCTTATTAATCTCCAACAAGCTAAGGTGTATGGACCACCCAAGATACAGAATGGTGGCACCCCTGCTGTCCCGAGACTTGTATCTGTGAAGCCACCACCTAGGCAAGATATAGGTCCAGCCAATGCTCAAATTGAAGAAGCTATTACTCAGGTAAGTAATACACTATTATCTATTACACTAAAAGTAAGTTATAATAATAGATGTATAGCCTAGAGATATTAATCAAGGTGAGGTTGTTGAAAGATATCAGACTAAATGCATACCATTAGGATATACTGAGGATAGTCAGGTACAACAAGTGTTGATGTGTTTTTGAAAATACTAGTTGAAGAAATGTTGAAGAATATCCGTAGAGAGTGTGCTACCTCTCCAGGTATTGACAGTGTTCTAGCAGCTCAGCAGAGAAGAGCGGGGTCGATAAGATCCAGAGAGTGGTAATAATTTATAAGCACGCTGTGAGAGTTATGATAATGGTTTACAATACAACAGATAAGGAATCGTGCATCAGCATACAGTGTATAGTACAGTATTCAATTAATAAATAGAAAATAGAATAGGCGGCAAGACATAGTTACACGATATCAATAGTGGTTTGATATTGTATTGATCCTTAAAATATAGCTTAAATTATAAATAATGTACGTGCAAACAAAACAATATTTACTTTGGACTTTATTAGTGGCCACTACAATAAAAAAAGAAACATTAATTCAGAGCCATAAATAGGCGATCATAAATAAATTATTCTAATTTAAGTTAAAGCTTAAATTACAAGGTGCCACACTGAAGGGGAGGACTGACGGTACAATAAGTCACTGATGACCCGAGCTTATAAATATCCTGCGTTACATGCACAAAATATTTTATCAGTCTCAAAACCGCACAATGGCCATATAATTAAATTCAATCTAGATTGACTTTATCAGTTAGGTTATCACCGGTCCCTAAGGTAGGTTCAGGTAGTCAGCTGCTCAAGGTGCAAGTAGATAAGCAGGCGTTGTGACTTTCTCACTGGCAGATGTGCGCCGCAGATCATATGCTGACCTCTCTTCGTCAACCAGGACCCTCAAAAGTCTAGAAAATCCCCAAAACTGTCCAGTGACGGTTGAGAGGAACAGAGGGTGATGAACGGCTTCACTATTCCTCACAATCGACATACCTCAACAGGCGGATCTTCAAACGGCAACGTAGTGGCTAAGATCGTCACACTCTAGGTCAAGGTTGAGCTTCACCTATCAGTAGGCTTATCGGTTCGCCAACAAAGCAAACAGCAGTATTGTGACACTAATCTTACTCCAATCTCAATAAATCGGACAACTTTGGGCGCGCTCCAAAACTGATGAATGAGGTGATCAGTCTCATTTTGCATGTAGTAAATAAAATGCGAATTTATAATGTCACAAATGCTGTACACGGGGATTTGAAATATTGACTTAAATCTAAGTTGTTGGAATATTAGATATTAGATTTAGACCAGCTGAGTAGCTCGTGAGTAGAGTTCCAACTGTCAGAGTGAGGTATTACATGATTCTCTGATGTTGGCAGATGTCTAGCCAGTTGCGAACGTTACTGGAGGACATGTTAAGAGGAGTGTCAGAGGCAGGAGCCACAGAGGCTACTGTCAAAGCTTTACAAATAGAACTTGAAAGACTACAGTGGCGCCACAGACAAGAGTTAGCAGAGCTGAAGCACAATACTGGTCAGTATCCATTAGTAGTTCATTATTGTAGCAATTTATTGTAATTCCTTTACCCTCTATCTTAAATTAAGTACTCTAAGTGGTGATGACTATAAGATAAAAGAAATGCTTCAGTTTAATATTTTGTTTACTTTACCTCTTACTCCTGTGGAGCATAAAACCTCTAAAGAACTGTAATAACAGACTGAGTTAGATGCCAGTTTTTTATTTATATAGTGTGTGTGTGTTTGTGGTTTTTGGGGGGGTTAAGGAAGAGGGAAATCTTCCCAAGACATCCCGGAGGATAGTGTCGGATTCACAAGATACGCCTACCGACTAAAACCTCCCTCCTTTTGGTTGCCAACTGTCAGGTCTGAACCATAAAACCCATTTCTTCTGCCTCTTGAGTCCCTGTGGAAACCGCCGTTAGGCATTACTTCGTCTAGTTATTGCGGAGTCTATTTCTCTGTCTTTCAATGGACCTTAACTCTTTCAGCATTTCCATAGCGAAAGTGCTGGTGGTGTCCCATGTAGCTTTCGATGACAGCATCACTTCCACTAGTACCTCTGGTTGCAGCGTCCGGTTAAGAATAGTTTCCAGGTTGTCACGCTGCATACTGAATCTAGGGCACATAAAGAATACGTGTTCTGCATCTTCAGAGACTCCAGGACAGGACGGGCACTCCGGCGAATTGTCATGCTTAAAGCGATAAAAATATGCTTGGAAGCAGCCGTGCCCTGACAGTATCTGCGTCAGATAGTAATTGACTTCTCCATGGCTTCTGTTCAGCCAAACATCCAGTTGTGGTATTAGGCGGTACGTCCACCTACCCTTTTCTGTGGCATCCCATTGCGCTTGCCATCGTTGTATGCTGTTCTGCTGTTCTTCAGTCCTAAGTTCCTCAGGACTTGGTGTGTGTGTATAAAACCTGTCATAACTGGCCTGGTAACAAACGATAATATGTTTTGTAACTGCAAGTTACGTGAACAAGGAATAACACATGGGAAAGCTCAATCACTTTCTCCCCCAAAGTTTCAATAAATAATATAATTAACCTTTTTATAATAACTTTATAAAATGTTCCAGGAAACGGTTCAAGCACTGTATTCAATGTTTCCATAATAAGCAGTGACTTTAAAAAGTAAACTGTGATATCGGTGGTGCATTTAATATAAATATCTTACGTTCACAATTCCATATTAGGCATAATCAATAACCAGTCTACTTGGACACCACATTTTGACGAATTTAACTAAAATAAAAATTGAATTCTAGGTCCTATATTACTTTCTCTTTAGTCTTTAACCCATTGCGGATCGTATTTTCGCGCGCGGGCACCATCGGGCACGAATTAATTTACGGTCAGCGGCCGCACGAACAGCAATGGTGCGCCACATCGTATCGCTCGCTATTGTATACTAGAAAATTCAGCTGTGAAGGTATTCGTTCAGGTGGAACATGGGCCTGCTGGGGTATCCGTGATGTAGAAACGATAACACGCGAGCAAGGTGCCGGGGTGGCAGGGATGATGTCTGAATCATAGTCTAAATAAATCGGCTCGGGCGAAGTGATTACAACGTCCTGGCCATTGTCTAGACTAAACCCTCCAACATGTACGTCTGCGTTGTTTAGTTCTATGTCTCTAACCTCAAAAGTATTATAATAACAACTGAGGAAAACACCCAATCAGAAGCGCTAAAAAACAGAGCGTAAACTCATATAAATGATTTTTCTACTTCGACATACAACTGCGATCTGTAGGATGTTTATAAAACTTTTGAAAACTCTAAACGTAGACCGTTGTTAAACATTCTTAGTTGACAAGTGAAAACGATTGCCCGATCTATCAGACGTTAATAGAACTATTTGGAGGGAAACTTAAAAGCAGACCGCTTTTGCGACCTTAGCTCGTCATCGTGCCGTTAGGCCCGGCCACTGCGTGATGAACCCAGCTCGTCAGTGATCTGCAAAGGGTTAACTCTTGAAATTTGTTGACTGCTATTTCTTTGACATATATTTTTAACAAGGTTTATAGCATACATCTTCTATACTTGTTACCAGATCTAATGGTGATGGAGATCCGAGCGAGTATGGAAGCAGAGAAACAAAGGGCATTGTTGGACTCCAAGCACAAGCACGAGATGGAGAAAGAACAAGCAATACAGGAGACAAAGCGTAAGCAGTGGTGTGCCTTCTGTCTCAAGGAAGCCCAACTGTATTGTTGCTGGAACACAGCTTATTGCAGCTACAACTGCCAGGTTTGTACTATGTGTAACTCAGAAGAATAAATTAAGAGTAATTTGGTTGATAACTGTTGACAAACAATTTATAAGTATTAAGTTCTTCAATTTACGTTTAGCATATTATAATCCCTATCAACTGACATCTTGTTTTAAATGCCTCTCAACCCAGTAAAAAATGTCCTGTAAAAGTTTATTTTAAAAAATAAGTAAAAAACCATTACTTTTGTTAACAAACTCTGTATTAATAATTAAGTAACTTTAATTAAATTTAGGGGTTTACATGTTAAAGTTTTAACTTACCCCCACCAATCTCCCATTTAGAGTTGGGCTTGAAGTTTGTGTATATCCCAAAAACCATGATTTTTAATCTTATAATGATCCCCCCTTAGTTTGCTTTCTATTAGGAATTGATTAATTTCTAAGGCTATAAATAGTGAATGTGGATCCTCATTGTAGGTGCTGTATGTAAGTATGTGCATAATGTTGCTATTCAGTTTAGATATAATACCATCCAGAAGCAAGTTTTTATGGCATTACGACTTAACTGAAATGGGCTTGTCCAACTTTGAATAGTCATGTCCCCACTGTATTACCTTCTCTTCATACCTTATACAAAGTTACCTTTTCTCTTGTCCTGTCTTAAACAATAATTCAACATTCATCTTTCAGTGTATTTTTCAACAGTGGTCATGATCCAGAACCAGTACAACTAAACTTTTATCATATCACTAAAACTGAAAAATGTCTAAAACTGTAATGTATTGATGACTGACATGATTTGTTACAGCAATCTCACTGGCTGCCTCACATGAATTCTTGCCTGAACAAACAACACCAGGACAATAATGTTACAGAGCCGTCACCAAGGGGAGGGCTCACACGACCTGCCTACAACCTTCCTCCAGGACAAGTAGGTTATTTAATCAACCCTTAGCTTATGCTTTATAAATGCTTTAAGTGAATCTGTATATTTATTCCTGGAAGTTTTTACAGATGTTAGCATGTAAATGTTTCTAATGTACCGATTATTTAGAAGAAAGTGTCATGGATGTAACAGTTGCATGGATAAGAGACATATTACAGCATATTATTATTTTGTTTAAAAAGCTTATATCTATCAAGAGTAGTACACTGAGATTGTCCAAAGATTTTTTTTTTAATTTTAGAGAACAGGATGCCATATCACTGTCTGTAAAAAAATATTTACTTCCATTTATGTAAGCACCAAACAAATTAACATGAATTTATAAAGACTAGTTACTTTGTTTAGATTCTAAGGAAGTATTAAAAAAATGTATATAAATATATTACTGTTAAGAGTCTGTGTTAAAATTACAACATTTTACCCTCAGGTCTTTTTAGAAAATGTTTTTATAAAAGCAAGAGTTTTAATAAAGATGTTTTAAACTCTTAACTTGTTTATTTATATAGAATCCAACATACTGTTTATTTTTGCAGAATGTTGTTTACTATACACCCCTTGTAGATAAAATGCAATACTTTTTCAGCATTAATATCCATGTTATTCTGAACAATATTATCCTGTCAATTCTGTTTTCGTGGTATGAATAATTCTTGCCATCTAACTATACTTACATTAGTTTACATTCTCAGGATTATGCATGAGACAAAGTTTACATATAACTATTAATGGTCATTTATAAATTCTAACTGTTAAGTGTTCCTCATGTTTGTTTATGATACTATATGTATCAAATATGCATAAATTCTTGATAAATATTAAGATCACTTGATGATTCTGTAGTGGCAGTGAAACATGTAGTCAATATACACAAATATGAGTATAATGAGGATGTTTTTATATAATTCATACAGCAAAAAAGAGCAAAAGGATAATAATTGCTGTTTTATTACTGTAATGTTTATCAGCTCAGTTTGCCACTCCTATGGTTGATATCAATGTGCTTAAGAGCATTCTGGCACCTGTGAATCAGCATTTAAACTTAACAACTCCAATTCTATTGTTTTAAACCTTACTACTTATTGTCCTCCAACGTAAATCAATTGTTTTGGAATAATTTATAGAAAAAGTTCATTTAAATTCTTACATCTTTAAATATGGCAATTTATTTATTATTAACCAAGTTCTTTGATATTTTTACTCAAGTCGAATCTGCTTATAATTACTTGGCCAAGTTACTGATTTCTCAAATGGAGTCAAGCATTGAGTGCAAGGGGATAATTTTGGCCTAGGTGGTTGTAGCTTGCACATTACACATTTTTCCTGTTCTCTATATCTATGAGATGAGAAACTTGTTGTGGAGTCACTCAGGACATTGTCTATTAAGATTGTACAATATAGTATCACTTGTTTTATATAATTATGTAGCTGTGACATCAGTTGAGTGAATATGTCAGATAAAGTATAGCACTCACAGCAACCAACCTGATCCTACATATCTGTGAAACACTGTGCAATAAATAATAGAATTAAAGCTAATTATTATCTTGGATGTCTAGCAATCTAAATAATAATTACGCTTTTGAAAAAAAGAAGAAAGAGAGAAAAAGTAAATGTGTTAAGTAGATTATAATCTACTTGAAGTTGTTTTAAAATTCTATTTTATAGATTTATCTTACAATTGCTTAATACCAAAAATCTTTAAAAATTCAGCATTGCATATTTTGCACTCATAAAGTTTAAATTAACTCAGCTCCCATATGTTACATTTTATTGTTTGTAAATTATTACAACAAAAATAAACATTGCCCAGAGTATCCATCAGATTTGTAATTTTGTAAATTGAACTTTTAAATTTCTAAAATTAAGTGTTGTTTAATTGTATGTTTTAATTATATCATGTGTTAAATGGTAGAGGACTTTCTTCAATAATTAATTACATTTTTGTTTATTTTTTCATTGTTGTCATTATTGGCTATACTCACCTGTGCATTACAAAGGTTATTGATTTATAACATGGTGGTACATTTATGTACCAGTCACCCACATGTACAGTGTGGTACAGGTGCACTCTGCATGTAGAGCGTAGTAGGCTGTACTACAGATAAGTCTTTCCCACCACACACCGCTCCTGCTGAAATATCACATGTTGATGTCAAGGATAATGTTGAGTGATCAGGGATGAACCTGGCCTCCTTCTAATAACTTAACTGTTCTTAATCTTAATTATTAGTTTTAAAATTATTTTGTTCAAGTAGCCATTAATCCATATAACCTGAAACTACAGTAAGGGTTAACATGCTACAAAACTTAATTTGCAAAGTAAATATTTGGTAAATACTTAATCAAATGATTAACAAATCAAGTGTTTAAACAATTATTTTACTGATAAACACATTGTGGGACTTACAGCTTATATTAAATGAAGCTTCTATCTCCTCCCAAGAGTTTCCTCAGTGGTAGTGGTAGATTTGATAGTACACATGCCAGTATTACACAATCTTCAAAGGCACATACTCCTATATCAAAATTTTTATCTGTGGACTGAGACATACTACTGCTAAACATTCGAGGTTTGGCTAGAAAATAACTGGATTAGTATTGGCAGAGCAACAGAAGGAATGTAATAAGGCTGAATATCGTAAGGCTAGTCACGTGATTCTCCCTCCCACCCCTCCTTGAGTTTGGTCTGGCTCCCGTACTTATCCTGCCCGTAGCGCCAGTTATAAGAGGTTAACCTTTTGTTGACTATCCAAAAAAGTGTGTGAACATCAAATTTCTTTTAAAACTGGAAGGAAACATTTGTAATATTACAAGTATATGGTGACAACTGTTTATCACGAACACGTTAGAGTGGCTTAAACAATTAAAAGATGGCCACTAAGACACGAGTGACGACACACTCATTGGCAGACCATCATCATCAAAAACTGATGCCTACTTTAAAAAGATTGGTAACCTCGTTTGACGAGATTGTCAGTTAACTAACAAAGCAATGTTTTGAGCTATCTGACAACCCTACGTGAGCGTGTACAGAGAAAACGAAACGGTTTGTTGTAAACAAGTCATAGACCCTCTACCAGGACAATGCTCTAATTTACTAAGCTATGTCAGTGAAGACGTTTTGGCCAAACAACATCTCTTTCTTAGATTCCATCCACCCAATTCACCTGACTTGCCGTCCTGTGACCTTTTTTGTTCCCTAAAATTAAGTTAGCTTTGAAATGAACAAGATTTGAGACTGTAGAAGCAGTAAGAGAAAAATTGACAAAAGTCATGAACAGGGTTATGGTAAATTATCTGCAGTATTGTTACGTATAGTGGAAAATTCACATGGAGTGATGTAGAGAGATCAAGGAGGGGCGTACATTGAAGGGGATATTATCAAATTGTAAATATCTGTTAAGTAAAATTTATTTTCATCCTCAGTCTGGTTATTTTCTACCTACTACATAACAAAGTCAAATTGAATGTAAACACAAACCATTGAACTGTACGGTAGTTTGAGAACTTCAGATTGGCTAAATGTAGGTATATCCATCTATTTACCACATCCATCAATTTGAATGCCCAGGTTGGCCGTTCTTCAGATGTTAAAAATGTACTAAATCAAATCAGTGTTCCTTCCAGGCATCTGTAGCTTCCCGGCCTTGATCGTCTCCAGTGGCTACCTTTATGGGGCTAATGAAGACCTGAGGAGAAGGGAGTGAGGGCAGAGTGAGTGCTGTCATATTTGGTCTCAAGCAGAGTTGGTTATGTCAGGTCGCTTGCATAATGCGCCATCCTTTATAGGGGAATTTAATTTAAATCATACAAAATGATATTTTAAAAAGGCATTACCATGTAAATTTAGCTTAAAACTATAATATATGTATATTAATTTTGTTTCTAGATTTTTATTTTAAATAAAATCCAATAAAAACTTATTTAACCCTTTGGATGAAGTGCACATTTCTAAAATTCATGTGCATAAAGTGCCTAGCGGGATTGCATAAATGTCTATATGTCTAAAAAAAAAAAAAACTATTGTACAACTATCTAACAGAATTCACAATTTGTTTAGCATTCATACATCTTATACAGGTTGTACTTTAGTGGGCAATGTTCAGTCAACAGATAAAAGAATAATTTGATGTTCGATCTTCCGATTCAAAGAATTGCTTTGCTGTAAGTCGATAAGAGCTTTTTAATACACGCACAGAAATGGCACACTGTACAACCTCCCAGCACACCACATGCAGCTGTATGAATCTAAACCATCTTACATCGGCAGGAAATTCTTCAATAGGCTACCACAAGAACTGCAACACAAGATAAGCTCCTCACTGAAAGCAGCGTTGAAGGAATGGCTATTGGACAGACCTTTTTATTCTCTTGAGGAATTCCTACAAGGAACATTCCAGAACTGACCCAGCCACCTCAGAATAAAAGGCTATTGTAATTGTTTAAAAGGTTGACACCATTTGTAATCTTGATGATTATAAGTAAAGATAATTCTGATTCTATTCCAGAGAGACTATTCCAATAGAGAATAATTTCTGTGTTCATCCATTCTACCACAGCATTTTAAATTTTGCACTTAGCCAATCCACCAAAAGACTTATGAGATGCAACATAGCCACAACGATCGCCAACCTATTCACTGTCTCATTCCCCGCAAGGCTCTCATTCACTGGCATTCACATCAGAAAGTCTCTTTTTTGGTTTTGGATAGCCAGGGCTCTAAATAAGACAATTCCTAACCAACTTAGGCACTGTATTACATCTGCTGAGAGATATCAGTGTAGCTTAACAATCTAGTAGGATAAGGAATCCAGGGAGGACCTTTGAGGATCGGAAGTATAGTCTTTTGGCACCATTAAGATACCTCATCATTAATGCTCACTTCTCCGTATTTAGCTACCAAAACATAGGGGATCATTGGCCTAACAATGGTCTTTTACAGCCAGACAGCCATCTTAGGCTGCACACCGCAAGTAATGTTATGGAAATGGAACTAGATTCAAGATTCAAGATTCAAGATTTTATTCATCATTAATCATACAGTGATGCAATAGATTTCGTCAATATCAATACAACATAATTTTACTTTTTATTGCTTGTTGAGTTGTTGGTAACTACTATATTTAAATGAAGGTTTAAATAAATATAGAAAAATAAATGTAGAATAACATAATAAATTGCTACAACACTATATACAGTACACTGTAATAGTTTTTAACATTAAAAACATAGATTATCAATAGATTAAAAGACATACTATATAACCACTATATTTAAGTGAAAAATTAAAACAAATATAAAAACATTATAAATAGTTATAAACACTATATAAACTACACTGTAATAGCTTCAACAATAAAACACGTAAATTATTAATAGACTAAAAGACATACATTTATGAATAAATAATTAGACAACAGTTAAAAACACAAAAAACATAAACTAATAAATTTAAAACAATGAACAGTGAATAGACAATATACATTACATCAAAATTCATTAAAATACATACATTTAACTATCTAATCTGGGAATTTAGCTTTGATTAAAAATTAGTAAAAGATGTCCTTAAATTTACCATAATCAGTAGCTAGATAGTCATCAACCTTGTAGAAAACTTGTTCCTTTAACCACTTTCTCAAGCAATATTTGAATTTATTAACAGAGACAGTGTGAGCGGATTGAGGCAATTTGTTAAATAATCGATTTTTCATGCAAAATATGCTGTTATTTGTTTTTGTAAGTCTAGCAGGTAGTAAATCTAGGGCATAGTTATTTCTTGTTGTTATAGTTATGTATATCAGATCTAATTTTATATTTATGCAAATTTTCTTTTACGTTTATTAGACAGAAATATATATATAAAACATGGGAGTGTCATTATTTTTTAATTCTTTGAAAATGGGAAAACAAGATTCACGATTGTCCAGTCCTTTTATGGTCCGTATAGCATATTTTTGCCATCTAAAAACTTGTTCCATATAAGTACTATTTCCCCATAAAGTAACGCCATATACAATCTGAGAGTGAAAAAAAGGCATAATACGCATTGATCAACATATCACTACTAACACACAGTTTAAGTTTTCTTAGTAAATAAATTATTTTAGATAGCTTTTTGCAAAGGTATTTTATATGTACATCCATTTCAAACTGCTGTCTAAGTATAGGCCAAGTAGTTTAATAGACTCTGCTTCAGTTAATTTAGTTAGTGAAAAAATAATTGATTCTGTCTTTTTTTTATTTATATTTAAATGATTTGTTTTAAACCAGCTCTCTGCAATATTCATTGATACATTCTGATCTATTTGGCAATTTTTCTCATGTCTTTTCCACTCCAAACTAAAGTAGTATCATCTGCATATAATACCGATTTGCATGGTAATATTACCTGGGAAATCATTTATTGCTATTAAAAATAGGAATGGTCCCAATACAGATCCCTGGGGAACACCAGATTTAATTAATTTGAAAATTAGATCCATCATTATTTTGATATACCATTTGTTTCCTGTTACACAAGTAGGATGTCATTAAGCCAAGTTCCACACCCCCCCAAACCATAACATTGCAATTTTTCCAATAATATTTCATGAGAGACACAATCAAAAGCTTTGGTCAGGTCAATCAGGAGTAGCACATGTCAATATTTTATCTTCAAAACCGTTCAAAACATAATTAATAACACATTCAACGGCCTTAATTGTATTCAAACCTGGTATAAAAACCAAACTGTTCAACACAAAGCAAATTATTATTAACAAAAAAATTATATAATTGATCTTTAATACATGCCTCAAAAAACTTTAACTTATTACGGGGATTAATGATATTGGTCTGTAACTTGATGGATCAGACTTTTTTTCCTTTCTTATAGATTGGTATTACCTTTGTAAATTTTTAACACATCTGGGAACACACCTTCAGTTAAGGCTCTATTGAACAAGAAAACCAATGGCTTAATTATAAAATCAATGATTTCTTTGATTATTCTATTTGATAAACCATATATGTCTTCACTATTAGATGTGCTAAAATTACTGACAATCTTTTTTACCTGTTGTTCAGTTATTGCTTGCCAGAAAAATGTTTTATTTTGCATTATTAAATTATTATTATGTAAGTATTGATTTACAAGTAATGTTGCTCCCATGACATCAATAGGTTTGTTAATGTTCATTTTCTGTTGGTGCATTAATGAAGTAGTCATTAAAATCATTAGACTTAATTGGACACTCAAGATTTCTACTGTTTCCACCAGATTCTTCTCTAACTACCTTCCATGCTGCTTTGCACTTGTTTTTAGAATTTGCAATAAATTCATTATTGTGTAACATTTTAGCCTCATTAATTTTATATCTGTAATGTTTTTTTTTCCTTCTGATACAGTTCTTTTAATTGTTTTTTTTTTGTCCAACTCATCATTATTACATTGGACATATAAGTTATAGCATACAATTACTCTTTCTTTAATTTTTTTTCAACTCATTGTTTGTACCACTTATTTGTTTGCTTTGTTTTTATTATGTTTGAATTTATTAGTTTTTATAGGACAACATTGCTCAAAGGTATTTTCTAAGATAACCTAACACATTTGTAAATAGCAATTCTACATTCCGCTCACAGAGCAAATAGCTCCAGTCAGTCTCACTTAATATGTATTTTAAGAGAATTGATAGCCTTTACAGATAGCACTCTAAAACTACAAGGTGATGCATCTTTCTGTTTGCTTTCTATATTCTCCCTAAGTATCTGACAATAAAGGCCATCATGATCTGATATATGTGGTTTGAAAAACTTTGCATTCACTTACATTATGTACATTATATTAGTTATGATGTTGTCAATACAAGCCAATCCTCTAGTAGGATTTTTGTTTTTAAACAAAATAAATTATAAGATGTCAGAAGGTTAAGAAAATTTTGAGACTCTTGTGAGTTATCTGAAATATTTACATTGAAGTCACCTGTGATAACTAAGTCATATTCAGGCCATAAACCTTCTGGTAAGAAAACTTAAAAAATTGTCTAATTTTGTCAAGAATAAGTTTATTATCAGACTGAGGGGTACGATATACACTAACTAAAACTATTGTGGTAACTTTTTAAAACAATAGCAACTACTTCAAAAATACTTAAAACACAAAAACAATTAACATTTAGTATTTCAAAATCGATGCTTTCCTTAATAAATATGGAACAGCCCCCACCTCTAATGAGGTTCTTCTCTACAATACATGTCAGCCACAACAAAACCTTCAGGTACATAAAGTAATTTTTCATATGAGTTAAGCCAGTGCTCATTTAAACTGACAACATTACAATTAAATTCATTCAACATTACTTCTAACATTCCAACTTTTTTTCTTAATGACTGAATATTTAAGTGAACTAAATTAAGTGGTGTACTGTTTATTACATTTTTACTACTTATATAACATGACATATTTTTTATTTATGATATCTATTGATGTTGAGGCCAACTTCTTCTGTAGATAAGGTTTTGTGACTGTTCAAGCTGGTCTTCCATTTTCTGAAGTGAACGCGTTTCCCAAGTCTTTCTGATTCATTACATCCACATCACTTATAAGTTGTTGAGGTTTGAATGATGAGAGTCCCCAATTCTTTTCTGATTATATTTTATTACCGCTTCACATATTTGTTCTGAAAGCCACATTTTCCCATGAGTGTTGAGATGCATACCATGTCTTGTGTGATGTTGTCGCATATGCCTTACTAGATTCTACAAGAATAATATTACAATGAGTACAAAATATTATTATATTTTTTACTCAATTGTTTAAGGTTACTATTAACTTTTTTTACCTCACTGTTCACAATGACCAACTAATATGGAGAACAAGTAATTGCACGATACAGTAGACTTCATGACGTTAACGTTCTTGTTGCAAATAAATTGTATTATTTGTGGTATTATTTAGGTAAATGGTATAAAAACGTATTCTAAAGTATTTAGCTTTTGAGGATGTGGTATTAATGAAGGAAATGGTTTTTTAATTTTCATTATATTTTGATGTAAAACGTTCTATTTCAAGCATTAAAAAGATAATTGTCTCATTATTAGACATTACTAGAATAATAAATATTTTCTGAAAAATGCTCCTTTTTCAGTTCGAACAATATAACAGTGCAAGTTAACAGTATCAATTAAATAAACCCAACCAACCCAAAACTTTATGAACTTTAACCCTTCAACATGGGGATTTCCAAGATATATTACAGTTTGAGTGTTATTGCGGTGCAAATTGTTTTATTAATCTTAAAATCTATTATTATGGTCATAATTCAATAATAAATACATCGGTTGCACACAAAAGAACAAAAATCAAGTGATTTTTTACAATAGTTAAGACAAAGAATGGTGCATTAGGTTTGAATATCACTTGACTTCCACCCAAGCCATCCACCGTTTATTTAAAGTGGGTTTTCCTGCCGGCTTTACCACTTACCAGAGGCTCATTAGTATGCACCGGACCGCAAAAATCCCTAACATCAGGTGCAAGAATCGAACCCACGATTCCCAGACTAACTCTCGCGTTTGTATCACCTTATACCACACAGACATCCCGATTTAATGTTTTGAATGTACAGATAACTCACTTAGGATTTCCCCGGCTTCGTTCATCGGCTGTGACTATCTTGTGATACCACTTTGTAGGGTTAAATAGTTTGCATACTGTATTTTGAAATTTTTTAATGAACTTCATACCAATTTCATAGCATTGTCTCTATAAAATGAATAAAAGGCTAACAGTAAAAAATTAATATAAAACCAATTGTATTGTAGTTTAAAATTTTTACAGAGTAAGCTTACATAACCATTAAAAACAGCTAATAGTAGTGCACTTTGTTTGGGTACCCACAATAAAATTTTCAGCATATATAGTGGAAACAGTAAGATTGTTCTGGTACCTTAACGTATAATAATTATATACAGTATAATCTCTACAATCATATATGTTCAGTAATCGTGCACTATGCAATAGTTGTGTTGGTCAGTCTGATAATTTGTTTCATGTATCTACATGTGAGGCTGAGTTGTAACATACAGTAATAGTTGTTTCTACCCACCACCACTGAGTACAACAAATTTCTGTCAAAGTGTTTGTACCGTAGTTTGAAGAGTTGATGATAACAGTGTTGTGTGATGTCAGAAAATGGAAACTTGTGACATTAACATTAGATAAAAAATAATAATAAAAATAATACATTTTTAAAGTTTTGAGAAAGGTGAATAATTCATTAGTCTAATGAATGCATTATTGGCTGTGTAACAATACATGATATGGTCTAATGAATGCATTATTGGCTGTGCAACAATACATGACATGAAGAAGAAAAAGGACAAAATTGAGTCGTTCTTCAAGAGTAGTGAGTCCTCTGCCAGTGTTAGAGAAATTTTGAAAATGGTAAGTTAATACGATTAGAAAATGCACTTTGCTTAATGCAAGAAAGAATCAAGTAAACAGCTGTTTAAGGTGACATTTTAAAGGAAAAGGTAAAATTCTTTAATAAGAAAAATATGAGAAAGCTCAAAAATAGAAAAGACGTTTTGTAGTTGTATTGTTAACTGTAACTGGTGAAAAATTCTCAAGCTTATTACATTGATAAAAATGGCTTGTTTCATTGATTTTTCCAAAAATATTTGTACATTGACAGAGCCAGTGCTACTTTTGCACCTGACCGATAATGAGGTAGACTCTGTGTCTACTGAAGCAGGCACACATATGGCCAACAAAATAGAACTGTGGATGCTTTCACAACTGTAATCACCTGAACTGACATCCTTACACTAAAAAGACACCAGGCAAACCTCTTGTAACATTCTGTAATGTCAAAAAATCCTGGAAGTAATTTTTCCTGTCACCAAATTATTAATTAAATTTTTTGATGATATTTAAATCCATCAGTTTCATACATTAGCTGAAGAAGCAGGATGACAAAGTAATGGGATATGAAAGCCTTCACAATCCGTATGAAAATCTTTTTAAGGTGAAGTTTACAAGGAACACCAGCTTTGCAAATATAAAAATTGTCACATAAATGCATGATTTAATATTAGGTTTGTCTGAAGTGATCTTTGGCTGTTCTGATGAATTACTAGCCTTCTGCAGTGTTGCTAATAAGGAGAACAGGTCTGATTGTTGTCCACCTAAAATGTCTGTATAATAATTAGCATGTAGCTTGCTTTATTTCTTTTTCTATAAGAAAGGAGACACCAAATGCCTTTTTTTAAATTAAAGTTTATGAAATTGACCTTGTCATGGCATTTTGTTGGTTTTAGAGGTAAAGGAAGCATAGTGGGTAAAGGAATCATGTAATACTGGCCCTAGTACTGGAAAATAATTCTGCAGGTTGGAGATAGCTGTTAGTTGGAAGATGTGTTATGTAATACCAACCTTAGCGAATAAAATACAACAGAGAGTACAATGAGTAAAGATCAGATTTTGCTGGCAATTGAATTTTTAAAAGATAATTACAAAAACAAACTTGATATATGAAGTGTGTTGTTTAAGTATGTACTGTTTTGAAATTCTGTCTCACGCTTCCACACTGTCTACCTACATCTGATAGCAAGCCATGAATGCAATTATGACAAAAATTGATCGTTTTTACATCTATTAATGCATATTTCAAATGACTCCGTCAATTGAGAATCCCTCCGACTGTGAAGTATGTATTATTATTGGTTTTCTTTGTGCTAAAGGCATGAAAGCAGTTGAAATTTGCTGTCAGAATTAGTAACTATATGAAGAAAACATTATGTATGATGGAATGGCATTCAAATGTGTAAGGACTTTAAAAGGTGGCTAAAAGAATGTTCATGATTAGAAACGGAGTTGTCGGTCTTCAATGATCACCAACAATTTCATGTAGAATGTGAATGATATAATGAAAAAGAACAGAAATTTCACAATTTATTCATTATCAGAAGATTTCCTCAAGTTTCAAGAAGTGTTCTCTATGAAATTTTTATCGAGAAACATGTTTTGCTGTATGACAATGGCGATCCACGTGCAGCAAAATGAACTCAAAATCTCATCACAGCATTTTGCTTGGAACAATTTGATAACCTCCCAAACAGCACCAATTTAGTGCCCAGTGACTATCATGTGGTTTATCATCAGAGGAAGCATTTTGAAGGTTAGAGGCGCTACAACATCAATAGCGTTTAAATGATCAAGTTGTGGACAGTATATTATAAGCTGTTTTTAGATATGATAAGTCCTTTAATATTGATGCAATTACATAGAAAAGTAGATAAGTGTACTTTCATATAACTACAAAATGTTAACAAGAAGTCTACATAATTTTGTAGTATATCAAAACAATACTTACTTAAATAAGATGGCTTGTATTTCAATGCAGTTTGGAAACAAATCCTTCTATTCAACATAGATTAAACTAGTTAGATAAATGACTTTTTTAACCTTTACAGAGATGAGTAGTCAGATGAGCTGTTTGAGTTAGATTTCTGTCTATCAAATCTGGTCTTCATGGCAGCCAAAATGTTAGTCAACTTTATATTTATTAACAAGTATCTCTATTATACAGACCACGAAAAGTAATTTTGTAAACTAATAAAACAGAATCCTGTTTGTTTTAGGTGTTAACACAGTATCTGGTACAATATCTCTCACAGCTCTGTTGAAATATGACGTCTTTATTGTAATTTAAAATTGAGCAGATTGACTGTATAAAAAATTTACAAAACATTAACAAGAAATACCAAAGCTGTTCTTTTTGGACAAAAGTTTTTATTTAGTTCAATACGCTTGTTTCCAAGTGCCATCATCATAAAGAATGATGACCTGCAGTCTCAGGAATAAATCATTTTTACTGCTGAGTACTTTTTTCTGAGTATACTCATTAATATTTTGTTAACACTGCTTACTTCAAGAAAAAGGTAATAAGAAAACAAAATATTGCATGTAATTAGTGTTATCATCATTACGTAGTAATAGTAAATAATTGACATGTCCACTTAGTGCTTTTTACTAATAATAACCAAAATATATGAAAACTTTATATGCAAAACCATACACAACAATTTATATTTATATCTTTACCACAAAAATTTAACTACTCTGATTTATATGTACAACTTATATTCCAGTTATATATTGACTCTTTTATGAATACCTTATTTTACACAAGTTAAATTTTCAGAAGTTAACTTACTGTAAAACAGGGAGCTGATGAACCACAGTCTAAGACATTGGACTGTGGATATTAAAAAAATCAGTTTCATGCCCATATAATCTAACTGTTCTGTTCATAATAAGCAAAATGATATAACAGTTTTGCAAACTAAAAACAATATATGTTTTTTATTAGCTGGAAACAATAAATAGTTCTAAATGTTGAATTTGTTAAAAATATGGCAGATATCATAAAATTACTTATAAAACCCTGTTGCATGCTGGTACTTTACCCGTAGCTTCGCCTGCAGTTATTCTGCATTGAATTGCATCTAACACTCCATGTATTCGATGTTGATAGTTCAAACAATTTCAGTAATACTGGAACTATTTTATTCTAGTGTGAAGAAACTCCAAATTCATAGTTCTTAGCTTTCTTAAAAAAGCATTTATGATGTAACACGCTGGAGTAAAAATGGAACACAAAGTCCTTCACTCAAAAATTTATTTTAGTTTTTTAATTTGTTGCTTGTGCTTCCACTTGCATTTCCCCATGGTTTTGCACGCAATTTCGTGGGCTTAGCACGTGTATGAGCACTTCTGATTTGAGTGAATTATATTTCTGACACCAGTGTTGGGTTTACCTTGTTGCCACGATCAAGAAATTCTAAAAAAAATGTACACTTATGGCCATTTTAATTTACTCTGATCTTAGTATTTTTTGTTTTTGTTCCATAGTTGATTTTGCCTTGTTTCTCGATATATATCACATATCAGAGAAGTCCACTTGTGTCAAAAGACAACTAAAATGGGTTTTATAACAGTCTAAATTTACAGTAAAAGTTAGACAGTAACTTTGTCTTTTATATCTGCATTACAGTACTGACTTTCACTGTACACTTAATAAAGTATATTTTTACAAAAGCTTCTAATTTTTTTATAGGGACATTTTCTTACTCTGTGATGAACAGTGGTTTCAGAAAATGTCAAATTATTAAGCTTACTTTATGCTTTCACGCTATAAATATACACAAATTGAAAATATTGCTTAAATGAATTAAATATATGGTTGTACTGTAATAAAGCAATGTTGACACAGGACATTTGATTGCAATGAATAGACTCTTTTAATTAATATTGATTTACTGTAATGCAATTTTAGAAACCAACTTGGGATTTTTCTCTACTTTAGAGACCAGTGGCTATAGCCTGGAGGGAATTTTGAAATAAAAAGAAGTCTATATTGTAACCAGGAACGCAAGAATGTCCATGTATAATTGTAGTAAAAATGGTTGAATAGTTACACGTGAAAGTGTAAAAACAATACACTCACTTTCTCATTTATAATATTCTCAGGATTACTGTTTTCACAGTAGCATTTATTACAATTTTGTGTACATATTTTGTTACAATTAGATGTAGATACTTTTGTGTACAAGTTCCTTTTTTACTTCAAAACTCAGAAAAAGAAACAAGTTAGGTTGTGGAATATTGAAAGTTATCATCGTTCATTCCACTTTCATAAGGTTTAGATTCACTGGACTTTAAAATGTCATCAATAATAGTGGCTCAAGTATACAAGTCATGATAGATGGTCCTAATGTTGTAGTTATGTCTGAAATATTAGTAGCATAATGTCAAATAATTGTTAAAAATATAATTACATCAACAAACACATACAGGTACTGTATTTCTTTTTCCTCTTGAAGATCTGGAGATACTTCAACCTCAATCAAAATTGTAAAAAAAATTGCAAAAGTACCTTGGTATGTATCCAATTAAACGTTACATCAAGATTTGAACACCACAACAGTCAAAGAAGAAATTATTGAGTTCAATTGCAACTATCTTTCAAGATGAGAAGATCTACTTCATAATTCTGAAAATGTGTACAGACACCCCCGATCTGCTATACTGGAACTACTGTTTAGGTTCTTGAATCAATTATGTTAGTGTTAACAATGGTTAACATCTAACTTAATTTTAATTGTTAATGTTATTTCTGTATATAATATTTACTTATTAGTTTTCTGAAATTGAACGGATTGTAATAAATAAAATGTTTTTAAAAACATTCCTCTTGAAATTATCAATAACATTACAATTGTAATATTATTAAGATATATAACATATATAAAGAAAACAAAGATTTGAAAGAACTATTTGTGAAAAAAAAATTATTCCACATCAAAGTTAAATTACCGCTAGGAGCAAGATTTTATATAGTTTATAAAAAATATAAAGTGTTTATTAATATGCAAAACAAAATTTAAGTTAGAAACCTAAACCTTTAAAACAAATAATTATTATTTTAGTTATGACATTGACTTACTTTTAGCTATTTAAAACAAACAATAATAAATTTTACAAAACAATTGTATTGGGTATTCATTTAAAAGAAGATACATAAATACAAAATAGAATATTAAAATACTACATGGCCCTGTCAAATTCTAAATGAATACAACAATTACCACAATGCAAGCATTTGTTGGAAAACCAAATAGGCTAGATAAAACCATAATAGTGTGACAAAGCTCAGCAGCTGGTGCCACAGCCTATAAATAACATGTCCAGTGAGCTAACATATATATTTTCACTGTAACAAATATACAAGAGTAAATCTGGGGTTACTGGATGAGATCTGTTGATTGTCAAAATAAAACTATCTTAACTAATTGGAGTTTGTTGTTTGCCTGATAGGAAGTAAACAAGGACCTCTATTATTTAATGTCAAATACATAGGATAAACTAAATCAAACAATTTATCCTTGAATAAATCTAAAATAACATAATGTATTTTTATTTCTGATATTATTGCCACTTACTGATATCTCAAAAGGTTCATTGATTCTCTCATCAATGTTTTTGTTCTTTGCTACTTGTATGCTACATATACCAAAGATGAGAAGACCAAGATGATAATATTGTATCGTAATTAAAGCAACTCAGTTTATAAAGATATAGTGATGGGAAATATTGTTCACAACATGATACATTTTACAGCCGTCTCTGGATAGGTTTAATCTTGTAGTTCTCAAAGTTACTGCGGCTCTCGGACAACAATTTTATCAGTGGTCTACAACAACATACAATTACTAAGTCATTTTTGCTTGCTTTTGTTTTTTAGTTACAGTGGCATTTCTTTTGTTCCTGAATTATAGGATAAAAATCTTGTAGTAAAACTAGGAGTCTTATTATTAAAAGTCAACCGTATTGGTATTTGTATTGCTGCATTGTTATCAATGTAATGTCATTTTCTCTTACGATGTAGATAGTTGGTGGCTCCAAATCTGAAATTCACTAAACAATACTTTTTCAATTCTTTTATTGATTAAAAGATACAAAGCTATCAAGATTAAAATCTTTCAGTGGGCAGCAACTATACTGGTTCACTGATAGTACCTACAATGATTGAAGCTTTCTGATCAACAAATTGTTTGATTTCATACATCAGTGTAATTAGATTGACTTCTCTCGTACAACAATAACCTTCATTTGTGGTTAAGTGGCACCTAAAATCAATGGTAACGTAGTCTTTTCATGTTTATTGTATTTAATCTTAAATAAATGGTTTGTTTTCCCTTACAAGAGGAGACTGACATCTAGACTCAATCCCATTCCACAGGCGTATGTGGTTTCTATGGGAAATTTTTCCTTTCAATTATTCAAATGTATTGCATATGTGATTACTGAATAAATAATTTGATTGAATTTGAGTTAAGGTTATTAAGGAATTAGCCAATTTGTAGAAGATTTCAGAAAATTATAAATATATAAATTGTACTGAAATAAAATCTGTAACTGATTCCTTTATTTTTTTTCTCATTAAATTAAAGGATGAAAACATTCTACAGTCAAAAAGTCTACTAGAGGAAGGAGTGCTGCTAAATCAGATAATTTTTCATTCCAAGTTTATACCAGTATAATAACTAAATACTTAAATAATAGTAACTTAAAATATATTTTAAATATCATTATTGATAAGGATAATAGTAACCTTCCTTATATATGGTAAGGTATTATACCTTCCTTATGTATAATAATATATATGTATCTCTTCTTTTTTTAACATTACCACTGTAAGTTTTTTTTTTAACTGACCACATTTGATTAAAACATTGGAAGATCTTACAAATGAAGAGAATAAGGAGAACAACTCAGCAATTTTTGTCATTGTTGTAACATGAGTAACAACTGAAAAAAACATTGACACATTAAAAAAGGTGTTGGTGATTTTAGTTGTAAATTGTGTATTCAATGAACAAATTATCTATACAAAATCAATGTTAAACTGTGAGAGTTTTGATTTTTTCACTGTTAACCTTGAAATAACTGAGCTCACTGTATTTGCGAAGAAAATAAAAATTAAAAATAAATGTAAATAAATAAATGTTGTATTTGTATGTGACAAGATTGGTGTTTCATGACATACAGTAATAAAATTTTTTTGTTAATAAGAAAGTTGGAAATCATGGTATTAACTGTATGAAGTGTAATAACTGATAAACCAATTCAACGTATTTGAATTTGTTTACTTGAATTATTACTTTTGAGGAATAATTATCAATTTAAATCCCCCCTGTGGTATCACGGTTTACACAAAAATTATATTAAAACCCTTACAGCTGTGTTACATTTCTAGAGTTGTTAATTTCACGAGATCACTTGCGTATTGTTCACAGTATTTATAGCTTAATTCTTACCACATTTTATGGTGCTATATAGAAAGCAGTATGTAACAGTGCATCCATATTTATTATTATAGTGTAGAAACTTTTATTTATTCGTAGTATCAATAAGCACTAGTATTTAAGCTAGTGTAAAGCACTAAGCGGTAGTATTTTATTTGAGCACAATTCAAATTAAAATAAGAATGCTTTATTTTATTTAATTCTGGGCTTATTTGAAATTAGTGTTGAGGTCCCACCCGCACACTAAATAAATGGTTTTGTTTCCTACTAATTTACTTTCTACCTAATAAAACCCACCCATCCCATCCAAGCAGAAGCATGTGCCTGATGCATGGCTAGGATCAGAGAGAAAGGTGACGGGAAATGCTGTGGGTGATGAATGGAACAAGAAACTCATTGTCCAACGCTGTGGGAAGTGTGGGGGTTGCATTCATCCCAAAACTTACTCAGCTTGCAAAAACTGAAGATGCTCATTTATCCAAACTGAACTAGAACAGGTTTGTATATTAGATATCAAACTGTTGTTATTTTTTTAGTTTTCATGCATTATGTTATATGGTTTAAAAGAACAAATTGTATGTACAAAGTTTTTATTTGTATTTAAAAATATTAGTTTCTTGAACATTAATATGTAACTTATAAAGTATTTTATTAACTTCTCTTACACTAACTTTATTTGTACATCTGTTCACTAAGATTTCTGTTCTTGCTTTTAACCTGTTGACGAGTGCGCACGGCATTTGCCGTGCCGCTATGACGGTCCATCCTGAGTGCCTCATTGACCAGTGACAGACTTTTAGGGAGTAAAATAAAAAAACTTTTAAATGTTAATAAACTTGTTTATTATAGTTAAAATATATATAAAAATACATTGTAGATTGTTAAAAGCAATAATTTCGTTTTAAATTTTGCTAGTTTGTGATACTGCTCAAAACAAGGTTATATACAAAGGGCGACCTCACATGTTGAACATTCATAGCTGGTTTTTTTCTTCTTTGTCCAGTTCAAGTGGTATGTTTGCTTGCACACATAGCACTGCCTGAGTAGTTTACACTTCTTTGTGTCATTCTGGGGGAGTGGCCTTATAAATTGGTGACCTTGGAAGGTAGCAGGTCTTGTGTCCCGCCTCCGATTGGGCATGCCACGTTCTTTCCGTTTTTTTTTTTTTTTTTGCTGTGAAATGATTTTCTAATAGTTGTCGGATCAGATTTAGCCTAAAGTCTATTATAAGCAATTTTGCAATGGTGGTCATTGTACAGTAACCTATAACACGCAGGCTAAAAGCGCACCAAAGTTCTTAACCTGAATGAAAACGTTAAATAGTTTTAAAAGTTATTACCAGGTGCCACTACGATACAGGACTAGCGACACTATTAGGAACAACTGAAAAGTTCCAAAAATCTCCACTAGACGTCACAGTAAGTCAGTGAGAACGAACTGACAGTCATTAGTCTGCAACGGAAAATGCCGTGCTCCCTCATATGGGACCAAACGGCAAATGCCGTGCGCACTCATTTGGGTATGTTTTGCGGCACTCGTCAACAGGTTAAATATATTAGAAACCTAAAAGCTAACAAAGACAGTGTTAAACCCATACCATCAAAAACCTGTTAAAAATCTGAATTTGGAAAATTTTTCAATAACTTCATGAAAACTAGTTTCTCATTTTAAGATTGTAGTACATTGAACCATTTAGTTTGCCTGTTGTCACAAAACATATTTGTTGTACAAATAGTATTTTTGTTAATTTTAACACATTTAAGAGGATTTTGTTAAATTTAGTTTAACATCTAATTCAAGACAATAAAAGTAGCAAAACTTATCAAATAAAGATTTCTTTACCGTAATAGTAGATTTGAAATTATTAGGATAATGTTCCTAACTGTTAAATACCAGTAATATGTTCTATTTCTTATTAAATAACTGTAAAAGACTCCACAGAAAATGTTATGACAGTCTGAAAAAATTCAAAATTGTATATAAATTTACAATTTTAATTTAAGGAGCTTTGTTTTAAGTAAGTACTGTTTTAAATTGTAGACACTGATCCATACACACATAATAATATAATATATTGATTCAATACAAATAGAATTAGACTTTTATTTGTGTATTTGTATGCTGATCGTACTTGTTTAATATACCTAGAGTAATTGAAATCTGGTAAACTGTGTAATACATGCTGTTTTGCACCGTGTTTTTAAAGTAAAAGACATTAAAGTGAATTTAAGTGGTGATTTGTGGAGATTATGGATAATACTGTTTGAGCAGTGCAGTGGGTACAAGGAAGGACTTGAGGATTGAAATGGGTGTATGAATGGAGGTATTAATATTTTGGAAATCATCTGTCAAGACTGAACATTTGGTGCCAGAAGTTTATGCAAAAGTTAATAAAAACAGCTCCTTTATAAATTCATAATTGAGTGCCTGAGACAGAGAAGGGGCTAAGCCACTAAAACAAAGTTTTGTGATAAATGGCTGTCAAAAGTGGTCAGGTTAGTTGGAAAAATTGTTGAAAATCAAATCTATGTATAAAAAGTTTGACAAAAGTAAGGTTGTTTTTACAAATTGAGCTTTAAATTGGCCCACAACACACACTTCATACACACACACACACACACACACACACACACACACACATATATATATATAGCACATTCACCCGGCAAGTGAGAGATCCGGGTTCGAGTCCCGGCGGAGCAAGTATTTGTGATTCAATGTTTATTGAAAAAATTATATATATATATACATACATATATATACATACATAAATGGTGTATTATATTGACTTATAGTAATAATAGACAATATTTTTGAATCACTCTAAATTAAAAATTCAATGGTGTATGAATATTATATACCAATATTCAACACATTAAAATTAAAAAATACTACATTAAGGATTTGAAAGACAATTTTGAATGTAATTATATATCTTAACTGTAGTAGAATATAGTTATATAGGTTCCCGCTGACAAGTATTGTACTTAGCGGGCCTCAGTAATGCATAATTTTTTAATAAATTCAATTCAGTATATATATGTATGTATGTATACATGTACATATGTGTTTCTATTGTATCATATCTCATTCATTTATATGAGTTTATTGAAAAGGAAAATATTATTATGAATAACACCAAAGTCAGCATTATTATTAATACATTTCTATTAGTAAGTCAATGTTCCTCTTAATGTCTCTTTACATTTGCTGGCTTCAGGTTATTGTACAAGTCATGGTGCACTTGTTGTATGAAAGGCTGGATGGAGTAACATTAAGTTAAAGTGTTTCTGGGAGTTAATTTCTCTTCCAACAGGGTAAAGAAATGCTACATTATCCAAAGCCTCTTTCAACACTATGATAATTAGAGATTCCTCTATTATATTTTTTTATGACGGCCAGCCTGTTTTTTGACCATATAGATCTTAGTCCACGAATCAATGTCTGAGTAGTAGTATTTAAAAAATATATATTCTGGGCTGTCCTTAATAACTTTACTGAAGTACCATCTCTAATGTCAACTTTCTTTTTATCAGTATTCATACTATTTTTTTGTATGATATCAAACAGTTTTTTCAGGTTGAAAAAAATCTGGTGTCTATGTCAACTACTTGGAATGGATCTTTCACCCTACATTCCCTAACAACTTTTCCAATACGATACAGTAAAAAAGTCTTGTTTTCGAGCTTTTCTGTCACTTGGCATAAATGTGTGTGTGTGCCCAGGTACAAGAAAAGTATGATCAGTTTCTTAAAATTTTCTAATATGGACCAAAATATAGTAATATAATATAAAAATTACCGTATTTTAATTTTAAGCACTGCAGGAATCTGAAAAGAACCACAACTTCTTTTTATCTTGTGCCAAATTAGTGCCTAAAATCACTGTATATACAAAAGAACCAATTTCACAGGAGCCACGAAAAGCTTGTTCTCTGGCCACATCCACATAAACCCTTTGTTATTGTTACGTACATGAAACCCAAGGTTATATACCCACATATGTCTCAAATAAAATACTTTTTCAGTGGATATTTTGGGCAGTGGCATTGCTTGTTGAAGATCATAGGTAATGACATAGTGTTCATAAGATGAACTTTGCGCTCTTCTAGCTTCTGAAAGTAGTCTATAGCCTTGTTCTGCCTTTGTTTAATGTAGGCGAATGGCACAAGGAATGTGATATTTCTCCTTGAACTTCCACTCATCACAAACCGAGCAAGCATCAGTTAAGGGTAATTTAAACCCAATATTAAATTTGTGGTTGAAAATAGAGAGGTATTTTTCATATTTCATAGGCGGGCCTACATCTTTATCACATCTGTTTCCAAGTTCTTTAATGTAGAGTCTGTACATTTCTTTTACAGACGATACACTTTGAATGAAACTTTTGGTGGGATTTTTTCTGCTGTAGTGGCTTGTATACCAAGGAAACATGGAAAAATTTTAGTATGATTTATTACAAAATTAGCTAAGGTCTTCGAGCTTGTTAACATTGTTACCATGTTTTTATGTTTATATAAATGGGATATTGACTTAAGCCCACTTGATTGGAGTGACTGATTTAGTTCATCTGCACATTCTTCATCACTTAGGCCTACAGTACTCATGGCTCCTGGCGGCTTATCTCCAGTCCTTGCGATTGATATTCGCTTCTTAGAAATAAAAAATATGTCCAAGAACGATTTTAAACAAACCCTCATGTCCTTACCATCCCCATTAAAAAAATAACAGTACGATACCTTTCTCCTACTTTCGCCCCTAACATCAGTTTGTTTGTTTTTATAGGTTCATTTACAAGCATGTTTCTTAATGAGTCTTTTTCTATGTCTGTTAATGTGTGAAACTCACACCAACCTTGTTTAGCTTTTTCATTTTTCGTAGTACAGTCACAATCATCCCCCCCATTCTTTTGCTGGGACATGTTTGTTAGTTTTATCACTTTGTTTTTCAGAATTTCGAAATATTTCTCTTCCAATTATTATACTTTCTTACACGTTTCTTAGGTTTACCACCACATTCACACCTTCATTCACCATTTTTAGGTTAGAAACAAGCAACATTTACAAACTCACAGCAAAAAATATTCAACTGTAGTGGCTTTCCCCACCATTGTCAATGTGGCATAGACCCTTCTCTTTCTCTCTCATAAAACAGCTGGTGCTCCAACTCCTGCACTTTCAATAGCGGTTTGAACAGACAAGGAGACATGCCACATGTCCAAATAATTTCTTATATAACTAACAGGTGGAAGCACTAACTAGAACCATGGGAAAAAAATCAAAATTGAAGGCTGTGTGGCTTAGCCCCTTCTCTATCTCAGGCACTCAATTATTTATTATTAGTTTTAAGTTTCAAGATGTGTTTGTTTCATCATTGTAGAACACATACTATTGATACTGATGATATTTAAAAGCTGTTCTACAATGATTGGCAGATCATGTGTAAGATTTCTATGAGAATGGATTCTATGCAAAGCTGTTTGTTATGAAATTGTACTGTTTATTTTTGTTATAAAAACTGTACTTAATAAAAAATAACATTACTTTTTATGTAGCGACTAAATATGATTCCCTTAATCAGGTTGTTGGTTTATGTCATTACCTACAGAGATGAGAGTACTCTAAGAGTAGTCGTAGGTGCATATTGAGATATTTTCAGTCAGTAGTGTCTCTGGGAGGACTAGACACCAGTTTGAGTCATATCAGATTATTACTTTTGGGTTAGAACACATTTTATTATGAAAGTCGTACAGTTCACAAAAAAGGTATTTGTTAAGTTTAATTCCTGTATGAACACAATTTCTTTTTGACTAGCCATTTTTATGAGATGTGGATTGATTCACAAATAGCCAAATTGAGAGAATAGATTATTTAAATTTTGCTAGAGTCTTTGTGTTCCTTAATGTTGTGTCTTCATCTTCAGAGGAATGGGATGATTTGTTTTGTAATGGAAAGGATGTTTTTGTATAGGTTAGAAAAGGACATGTTCTGAACTCTTTTAATATTATGAATCCTATATTGATGCAAAATTAGTTCTTATCCATATAGCCAAAACAGGTTATTCTTTGAGCATTAATAAAATCTATCTCCATAATATTCACAGGTAATGAATAATATTCGCCTTTTGTAAATTACACTCTTTCCTTTTATTTATCTCTTTGGTTTAGGTGTATAATAATGAATCCATGTTTCGTATACTAAAACAGATGCAAAACTCCTTTGAGCGTAAGACAAAATATTTTAATTCAAAGTAGCAATATTTCATTTCAAATTAATGGAAACAATTTATAGTTGGTCATGATCTAACACTATCAACATTGACATTCTAGTGTTTTTTTTTACTACACAGCCTACAGCAGGATTGAGTGTATTTGAATTGTAAGATTACTTAGGTATTGTTGAGTTATTTAATGATGAACAATTAGCTTTAATAGTACGGTATTAACATTAATCTTTCCTGTAAAAAATTATTATAATTGCATTCTTTTTATTATTTAGTTTCCCAAAGATATCTAGTAATATGGTTTGTTACAGAGAATTAGACAACAGCTGATGCCTCCCCCTGCTAACCCACCCCATTATCATCAACCCCATCGCCCTAATCAAATGTACTCGTCTCCACGATTCCAACAAAGGGCTTCAGTAAGTATATCTTTATTATTTTAAAAGATTTATTGATCCATTACAACATGCTGTCTTTTAAATTGAACGTCTGAGTGGAACAACAGTAATATTCCAAAAAATGAAAAAAAAAGTTAAGATAGCCACTTTGTTGTTTAAGTGTAGTGCTATCGTTGAGTGGAAGAACAGAAATATTCCCGTGCAAACCTGTCTATTAAAACAATGCTTACCAGTTTGCAATGAGTGGAAGAAAAAATAACATTCCTGGAATATTACTCTTCTTCCACTCAGAGGCCGCGCCGTGCTCACGTAGTAGTACTTGTGTCTACCACACGAGGCGCTGTCCTCTCACAACTGACTGTTCATTGTTAGTTTTGTTTTGTCTGTTGTTTTGAGGTTATATTGTGGTCAAAACTGTGCTCAAGTTCAACAAATATATAAAGTAAAAGTGTTACTATATTGATACATTATTCTAAATTAGTAATAATCGTGTTATTACAGGACGTGGATTCTCACATACATTTTGTTTGGTTTTTAACTGATCAGCAAGTGCCAAGTTTAGTTTGAACACTATGCCGTTGATTTCTGAGTCTGACACAGAAGAGCCTTAGAAGAAAGAGAGGTAAGATAAACAAAGAAAAGCATTTAAAAGAGATGGAAAGATTAGGTAGGGCAAAGGGAGAAGAATTTGTTACCCACAAAGGTTATTTAGTGGAAGCTAGGAAAACTGGTTCAGACTGTGGTTGCAAAAAAAAGTGCATGGTAGGTTTTACTGATGAGGAGAAGGAGGCCATAATAAATAACGTTTATAACGGGCGCGCTCCGAAAAAATGAAAAAGATACTTACCTTCTAGGCCTAATTGACAGATATGAGGTAGCCAGACATCGCCCTTTAACAGCTGATTCAAAACAAAACTCATCATCATTCAAATACAATGCCATGAAAGGCACATGTCGCACTGAGGTATGTCGTAAGGCTTATATAAGCCTTCATGCTCTATCAAACTCAGTCGTGTCACGATTGAATAAATTGGCTGAAAATAATCAGTCCCCCTCTGGACATGAGAGGTAAACATCTAAAAAGAGGGAAACGTTTTAGACGCTACAATAATGGTCAAGATAGATGAACATATTTCATCATTTCCTAAAAAAATTGCACATTATACCAGTAGGCCAGTAACCTATCTAGATTCATCTCTAACAAAGAAAAAAATGCACGAGCTTTTCATTGCGAAATACCCTGAAATGGAAGGTGTTGTGAAGTATGAGTTTATCTCAACCATTTTAACACTAACTATGGCTACAGGTTTGGACAGCCTCAGGTAGACGTATGTTCTACGTGTGAGGAACTGTCTACAAAAGATCAAAAGTACTAGCCTCAACGATTGTAGCAAAAACGAGTTGCTGCGGCTGAAACTAATCGTCCATAAAAGACGAGCTAAAAAGTTTTATAAAAAAATTTGAAGAAATATCAGAAATTTGCAAAACCCAGAAATGATGTAGCAGCTATTACTTTTGATTATATGCAGAATCTTCCCATTCCATTCATGCCAGTCCCAGGAAATGTTCTACCTGCGGAAACTATGGTTTTACGTCTTCAGTATACATGATATTGGCAGTGGAAAGGCAGTTTTTCTATACATACACTGAAGGCGTGCTAAAAAAGGTCCCGAATGAGGTCTGTAGCTTTGTTTTGGACTATATAAACACCATTCCTGAGGAGGTCAAGGAGCTGCATGTCTTTAGCGACGCCTGCGGTGGCCAAAATCGTAATCACACCCTCACTAGACTCTTTTTGGCTTTAACAATGAATGATAGGTTTGAAGTGGTCCACCACTACTTCCCAGTACGGGGACACAGTTTTCTGCCATGCGACAGAGATTTTTCTGTTATAAAGCGTGCAGTTCGGCGCCTAGACCGCATTTACATACCAAACGAGTATGCAGACATCATTGTGAATGCCAAGAAAACTCCACCAAAGTTTGAGGTGAAGGAAGTAAAAAATGACGATATCTTGAACTTTCACGAGTGGTGGCCACACTATTTCAAAAAGTCTTCCACAGATGTTCAAGGGAGGAAGGAAAAATTTACCATCAGCAAATATAGGCATTTAATGTATACTAGTGACGGATGTGTAAGAGCTTCCGAGTTTTATCAATGGCATCAACTACTTAACATTCAGACTATCTAAAGGACATGATAACATAATTTTGCTTCCCGAAAGAAAAACTTTTACACCGGGAAAACTCCTGTTAATCCCAAGAAAATACAAGACATTGCGAAAGTGATACAGTACATCCCAGATGAACATCAACACTTTTACGAAGAGGTGCTTAGACTGCCTACGGACTCGGCTCACAGCGACGACGATGAATAAAAGTTGCTTACAGAGTTAAAGGTAAAGTAAATAATAATATTACTATTGTTTTCTTAAACACACATATATACATCTTGTTTGTACAGTCACCCAAAAGTCCACCAAGCAAAGGAGTTTATATGCATAAGACTATGTAACATAAATCTGTTATAATCTTTTTATATCGAACCTAATCGAAGTTAACCTACTAATAATATATTTTTCTCATTTACCATGATCTTTTTACACCTGATTTAAGCTAATCATCCTATTTTTCCATGATTTAGAGGCCTAATAAGCTTTTTATTTTACAGATTACCAGGAAAATGGATGATAGCAAAACGATTATGATTGCATAATCAGTACGGGGAGAAACATTTAAAGGAAAATCTTAAAAAGTCTTAAATATTGAAGATATAAATATAACATTGTAATTTTTCCCGTTTTAATAACAATTTTAAAAGAGTTATGTCTCAAAAGTAATTAAATATGCTGTTATTTATACCTATTTTTATGAAAAACAGTTTTGAGTGGAAAAAAGATAATATTCCATGACATATTATAGTAAATACACAAAAAACTATAAATTTGTGCGTTTTTCGTCCCATTTTGAGACAATATTCAGTGTCCAAACATCTACTCATTTTCAAATTGTGGGTTTTTTTTGTCAAATTTCAAATTTATTAGGTATACAGTTTTTATTGATTTCCCGGAAAATGAGTTTTTGGAATAATACTGTTCTTCCACTCAGACGTTCAATTTATGTGGATAAAAATAAATACATCATATTGAAACCATAGCCAAGATATTTTAGATGTGCCTAATCACAACTTAGTTAACTATAATTTAACTACTCTATCATCTCATTAATCCATATCTCCGGGTAATCCAAATCAGTGCTACAGAGTGGAGAGAGTCCAAATTTTTGAAGAGTAATTTCCAGCAAAATTTATTGTTTCTTTAACACAAAATAATACACACAATAAATTAACTATAAGTTATTGTTAAGTGTTGATAAGATAGGTTCCCAAAATAGTACATTTGTCTCGCTAACAAAATCAGAGGACATGTCCTCACAATTACAGTGTCTTCAGTGTCTTACAGGTGTTATTGAACATAAGTAGTAAAGTAAAACTACCCTAAAATGTTAGAGCATTTTTTACGGAGTTAATGCATGAATCTATTTGGCAGAATGCTGCAAGATAAAGCCTCATTTCATTACCTATTACCTCTCTATATACAGGTCTAGTTTTTGTATACAATTCAAGGCCTGAAAAATAATTAGGGGATGAGATTATGTTCTTAAACTATCTGTTGTTATGTTAAATCAGCTTTATTTTTTTTTATAATACTGACTAATTTTGGTGTTTGCTGTTGCAGTGTAACCCTCATCCAATAGACACACTCTATTCTGGCAACTAAATGTTAAAAGATATTCAGCTTCACAGAACTGTATTTGATTACATCTTCCATTCCTCATTTCGTTGTCACTTATTATTTTTAATGTTCTCACTAAAGGATCTATACTATGTACTGAGTCTGTACAATTTGTATAATTTTTGTACCATAATTTTACGAAAAGTTTGTTCCTTTTTTTACTTGTTAGTTAAGTTATTTATTCACGGTTTATGTTTTAATTTGTTAAACATTTTTACAATCTAAGTTAAAACTGTTATTAGTACTATTTAGTCTGTAAGTGTTTTTATTTAAAATTAGTTTGTATACCTTTAAAAATGCTATCTCAAGTGTGAGACCAACTAGAATGGATTGGGTGCCTGGACCTTAATGGTCCAAAAATTCATGTGGTTCAAATTGATCTCAAGAATTTGTATTACTCTTAGAAACTGATCAATTTGTGATGTCTACATTTAACATGGTTCCAGAAAATATTTATATTCCTAATTTAAATCAATATATTTCACACACAAATAACATTGGCTAACAGGAGTAATAGCATCAGTAATGAATGTTTGGAGTAGTAGGTAGATTAGGTACAATAAGAGAGCCACTGAAAGATTCAACAAGTAAATGTAACAAGAGAATTGACTAAACGGCAGAAGTGCTGTATTTTTCCCAAGTACTACATTTGTTCATTTAAATATTCCATTTTATATGTAAATTAACTTTGTCTTTAAACCCTTTTAGGACCAGCAGACTATTTATAGCCCGAAAAGTATGTTGTGTAAAAAGACAATGCAGGCTATACAATGTTTGTACTAGGTTTGCTGTAAAAAGACAATGCAGGCTATACAATGTTTGTACTAGGTTTGCTGTAAAAAGACAATGCAGGCTATACAATGTTTGTACTAGGTTTGCTGTAAAAAGACAATGCAGGCTATACAATGTTTGTACTAGGTTTGCTGTAAAAAGAGCAAGGTATCTGTAACCTGCTTTTTTGTTTTAATGTTTATGAGTTTAAAATATTGTAAAATCGTGTTTCTCTATTCTAATGTGTGTCCTACAAATTTTCAACTAATATTTAATTTGGTCAAATGTTGGTAGAATAAATGATCTAACATCTCTCTTATATTGTGTAACACATATTATATTTAATCCATTTTAGCTGATTTGAAATTTTATTCCACTATAAAATAACTTTTTGTATCCTTATTTTCCAACCAATCTATATAAATTTTGTACTATGATACAAAATAAAATGAATAACTGGAAAATAAATGTTTCCCTCAATATTTGAACTTATTTTAGTTTCAGACGTCTTAACTGGAACCCTGCCCTAGAATTGAAATTTCTTATAATAATACCTGTTTTCACAACGTAATGTAATATGTAGTTTGTAAGTAAACATGGCATCCATCCAGCTCTAGTTTTAAGCTCAATTTGTGATTTAAAAATCAACCAAAATTAAGCCAATTTTCATGTCTGTGATACAGAGGGACTTAAGTTTGGTGGTGCAAATAATGGGTATTTTGCAAAGTATATTTTTAATATAATGAAAACTAATCTAATATTTTGTCTTTGTTTCATAGAAGTTGGACAATATTTTTCATACAGTATTGTATCCATTTTTATTAACACATTCTTATGATATTGTAAGTGATTTATTCTGTCTGTTGTTCAACTGCACACTCTTGGTTAATATATAGTTATTATATTACCACATTGTTTATAAATACTACAGTTAGTTCAGGGTTGGTAATAGCTTGTATTTTCGTCTATACTCTATTTTGTTTAGTATATATTTTACTGGGAAGCAATATGCAAGGTTTAATTTAGTTTTATAGAGCAGCACAGATGGCAGTATCATGTCAATTATTATTTATGTCCTGCGATAAGATGTATTTTGTTTCACGAGTGATTGGTTGTTAAGTATCATGGCATCTCATTCAAGACATCAGCACCATAATAAAGGTACTTTTATTTGAATATAAACAGTATTAAGAACGATTTTGTAAAAATAATATAATGTAGTGTAATTTATATGTTTTGTTAGTAAGTTTTATAAAATTAATAGCATGTTAAAATATGAAGGATTTTTAACATTCAAAATAATTTTCACATTACACTTCTTTGATACTTTTGTTAAATTTAATATTCAAATTAATAAAAAAAAACTATTATGAAATAATGTGTTTTCGTGTTTCCAAAAAGGTGTTTCCAAATATGAATGAAAGATTTGTAGTTATAGTAGGTTTTATTTTTTTTATCTAAATCATATAAGGTCCAAGTTTAACTTTTCCAAACTATACACCTGGTAATCCACGAAATTTACTTATTTTAAACTCATTATCATTGTTTTTATTCACAGTGTATAGAAAATGGTTTGAAATATGAAGTTATTAAGCTGTCAGCCTGCTACTGAAAATTATCAGTATAATCTCGAAATATATCTGTAGACAAAACTCTGGCATGATGCTTCCATTTTAAATACCATTGGTAATATAAGGTTTATGGAAAGAGTTTTATATATTTTTTCATTCAGCAAAAGTGGTTTTTTACTCACTGAAGCATGTAAAGAATTAAGAACATAAACAAATATCGAGAAGCTATAACAAAAAGAAAAAGAACCAACGCTATGTTGAATATTGTATTGTATTGAGAGCTATTTAAAATTATATATTCTTGATAAAAAATTCACGGCTTTATAATGCAAATATTCTTTTGACAGAGTTTTCTTCAAAACAGAAAAAAATTACTCCCAATAAACTGAATGCTACTTGGAAATCTATTTAAGTATTTTGGTGAATTATTCATCATTATAGTATTTTATATTCACCTATTCATAAGTAATAAATTTATAAAATGTGGAAAAGATGTGCTGGTCTGAAACTAATTTTTTACTGTTTTATTACAGCATTAATACCTTGTATAGAAAGCTAAATACTATGTGTGAACAGTTTATTGTAATAAGTTATCACATTCCACAAGTAGTTTATAATTTCATTCCACAAGCCTTTAACTGAATGAGTTGAAAAAACCTTCACTAGATGTCATACAACAGTGTACAAATATTAATACGTCAGTAATAGCCACAAAACTGTAAGTTTAGACACATGTATGGTACTTTACCTTCTCAACAGTTCAAAAATTCACTTTTGTAGAATTCTTATTACATGTTTCGGGGCGAAAGTCCCATCGTCAGGTGTATAAAAACATGTTAAGTCAAATGAGGTTGAAAAAATGTAAAAACACATATTAAAACATACAATTCAATACATAAAACATACTAAATCATTATTTAATGAAACACAATAGACAATAGGCTTTATTAACAATATCATCAAGACATGTTACAGAGTCAAACAGTTTTTAAAAGTGAATTATATTATTAAATGAGAGGTCTATTTAATAAAATTATCAGTCTTAAAATAAAACTACATAGGTAGATGTTTCGTAAAATATTTATCTTGTATATGTTTTATTTATTGAATTGTATTTTTAAATGTGTGTTTCTAACTTCATTTGAGTTGCGCGTTTTATACATCTGACGATGGAACTTTCACCCCGAAACATGTAATAAGAATTCTACAAAAGCGAATTTTCGAGCTTTTCACAAAGTAAAGTACCATGTATTTGTCTATAAATATTGCAGTGCTCACTAATTTGGCTATGCTTTTGGTGCACTCATCAAAGCTTTAACTTATTTAAAATACTTAAACTCTGTATGCATATTTTAATATTTATAAAATTATGCTTTCTTCATATTGTTTAGTAATTGTCTTTGTGTTTAGTATCAGCACTATTTTTTAAATTCTGCATTTTTATTTCTTAAACCTCTTAACATTAAACTTTGCTCTAGGCATTTATCCATCTCTGATAGTTAATGTTATTGTGAATAAACAATATGGAATGGATTTATTTTTTTATGGAAACAACATTAACTAGTAATAGTGTATATGTCTGAATTTACTGGAACTGTGGCAGCTTATTCATTAGTCTTACTAATGATACTTATATATATTCTTTTTTACTTCATTGGTACCGCTGTGTTAGTAATAATTACAAAATATATATCATTCTGAAGTTTTCTTATGTAGTGGTTTTACCACAAATATATAATTGTTTTATTTCTGTATTACAAGAGACACTTGTAGTTTTGCAATTTTATTGTAATATTGTTGATAACTTTTATTTAGGTATAAGAAATTCAAGGTGCTATTGTCAAGACAATTTAATTTTTATTAAAATAAAATGTTTGAATTCAATTGGTTTTAATTTCTTGGCTTGTATCAAACTATCCATTGTATTGGTTAATCCTGGAACTAGTGGTCACATTCTCTCAAGAGCAGAATCTTGTTAAATCATTGTATTTTAACCTTTTTATAATATATTCAACCCCTTACTATAAACTATATTGAATTAACTGACACTAATAAATAACTATAAATTTCAATGTTTAAATAAAATAAATTAAATACATTTAAATTTTAATATAGTTTGCTTTAGTAATGGCTCAATATCTAAAGTCAGATAGATTACAGGAGTGCTGATAGATATCATGTTGCGGGATCTATTAATTATACTTTTTTTATAGTTCAAGGGGTATTTCAAAATAATGTGATAAAGTGTGCTGTGCAACATCATGAAGAGGGTGAAATAAGCTTGACTTTAAAGTTTATATAATTAATTACTAGTCCAGATATCTTGTAATCTTCCATTTTTGAAGGATATTTATTTATGAATGTGGAATATGTAAAAGAATAGTTGTAAATTTATTATGTTGATTGGGTATTTCTTTATTGATTTCTATTAATATTGTATAGTTGTGATCGTTGTAAGCTGAGTAGATATGGGTGTCAGATAATTGGAATGTCATCTGTTACTTTGTCCAATGATTAAATTTAATTATTCCATAAATGAAATACAGAGTGTCTCTTCATAACACTCTTAGTTTTGAGGCTAGGAACTAAAAAAAAATAAAAATAAAAGTTTTTAAATGACTTTATAAAAGGTTCTATGAGTTTTCCCCCCAAAAATGCATTAGGTTTTGTTTGTTGTACTTAGAGACTTTCCAGACTTTCCATTTTGGTGTTTTAAAATACCAATAAAATTATAACAAGCAATAATTCTATTTGTATTGATTATGCTTATATCATAAATACACAATTGTTTTTGTTTTTTATAAGCTATAATTTTGCTCTCTACAGATTTTTCAATTAAATGCGTATTTTTTCAGTTATTCACGAAAACTCGTCTGAAAGCGTTGTTTTTTTTGCCTGAAAACTGACAGTTACACTCGCGAATGAGTAGAAAATGATTGACTTTCAGAAAAACTTCATAGAACAAAAGTTGCCTAGAATTAGTTAATTTATCGATTTCCTCGCTTATTTTTAATGAAAAAATCCTCACTCCGAGGAAGGGTTGGCATCCACCCCCAGTGTAAAAAGCAACCCCCTGCACAGGATAGACTTTAAAATAGAGGACAAGTAGAACCTAAATGCAAATTTTTATGAAAATCGGTGCTGTGTGGGGTAAATACATAGTTTATACTTTTTTACCGTCATTGACTGGACTAATTATAATTAAATTGCTGTCCTAATAATGCTTTAACAGTAGTAAGATTGAAAGAGGTTTACGGAATGAAAATTGATTTTGTTGGCTGTACTAGAATATGTTAACAATATAAGAATATTCTGTGATATTTCATACAGAGCAGAGGTAGCCTACCAATCAATGTCATCTTAAAACTTTCAAACATAATAGGGTTTATGTAAAAATTTTAACTGATCCAAAAAAATCTCGACACCGTTTGGTTACCCAGAAAAAATACATGGAAAACCCTTACCTTAGCGACTGTGCAAGCTATACCTCACTGTTTCCTTCTGGGAAAAACTTGTTCCAGAACCCATACCAGAAACAAACATCCTTAGAAATGCAAAACAAGAATTATATGTAAAAGTTTATAATCCAGAATAGACATTATGCAGAAAATTGCTATAATATAAAAGATCTACATTGGGTGTGTAGGTAGGGGGGGGGGGGTTCAACTGAGCTACAGCACCCACAACCAACAGAGAAGAAAATCAGTTGTGTGGGTAGCTGACAAGGATCCTATTTTGATTGTTTAGCGTCATAAATGTTATACCAGCAAAAAAGAAAACAATCCTCCCCATAGCTCTCACTTAACACCAATGACACTGCCAAGCATTCTACTAGTAGATGACGACCTCTCCAATGAGGTGCACTACAGAGAAGTGAGTGACGATGAAGATTCTGCTGCTCCCCAAACAAGATCACTCTGCCGGAGAATTCTACGAAAAACTACAGTGAACTCAAACACTGGTAGAATTTCGTACCTCTGCTCCTCAGACTTACAGGGAATTAAAGACCTAAAATCTTTCTCCTTCACACCGGACGAAACACCGCTACTCACAACACAATTAAATACAGACCATGACTGGAAATGAGCTTGTGGAATCAACTTTTTTGACAAGGACAACAAGACCTGTTCATCAACTTTTTCAACAACTACATTGTCAAACATATCTGAGAGAACACTAGACAATAACCTATCCTTCAACAATTTTATTTTTTTTTACAAATCATGAGGGGAAAACTTATATGATAATTTATTACTCCTCAAAATCAAACAACTGGAAATCAAAATTATTCAATTAATTATTCCTGGAAACTATTAATGAATGTATAAAATTTCCATTACTTATCTCAATGGACATGAAGGAGGTACTAAGCTCTCTACATCTAAGCGAAGACCACGTAAGAGAATTCTTTCAAGTGCTGCTCCAGTTTGAGAGTAATGCGTACCTCCACAGATTCCGAGCGTACACGCAAGAAAAAAAGCTAAAAAAGACCATGGATGAAGTCATAGACAACTCCTTCAAACACCAGCGCAGACTTGCCCGACTAGCAGTAGGAGGTGGCCCCATCTACAACATGTGGAGGAAAACAGGTGCAGTACAGAACACCCAGGAAATACCAGACACCACCCTCCATAGTCCAGTAACAACCACCCCTCCGGGTAAGTCACAGCTTTTTGCTGTTGCAGCTATGAAGGAACAGGTAGAAGCCTGGAGACAATTTGAAACAAGTCTGCTCTTCAACTTCTCTAAAGTCTACAAGGCCTACAGCTTAAACGAGTGCTTGCCTCTAAGTCAAACTTTAATAGACAACCTATCATCACTAAAATCTAACTTTAATATAATTGATCTTAATACTGGAAAGCTTCAGATCCAAAGCAACCACACAGCTACTTATAACTTCGGGTATGACGGTGCACGCTTTCTAAAACTAGTCTACCAAACAAACAAATACGAGGTCGAGCCCAACGTGACACCTGCAAATGGAGTGCTATTAGTCTCAGATGACACCTTTGTGATGAACCAACTAAGACTTTATGATGGTGTAAAACATATAATTCCTGAGAAAGTAGCCAACACCACATTTCAGCTTGTACAGGGAGTGCCTGGATGCGGCAAGACAACTTTTATTATTAACAACTTAAAAGAGGATGATCTCATTCTTTTTCCAACAAAAGAGGGAGCAGCCGATTTCCGCACCCGTCTGTCGCAAGATCGCCCAGACATCAACATACAAGTGAATGATTCCTGCAGAACTTTACACTCATTCATAATAAACCTATCAAACCATATTAAAAATGGCAAACACTACAAGAGATTGATACTGGACGAAGCACTAATGCTTCATGCTGGGGAAATCCTGCTCGCCTGTTCACTGGCGGGTGTCACTGAAGCCCTTCTAATTGGCGACAAACTACAAATACCCTACATAAACAGGACTACTTATGATATGTCACATTCCAACATTCTGGAAATAGCAGAAGTTACCATAATCCAATGGGAACTATCTTACCGGTGTACAAACAGTGTAGCAACGCTGCTATCATCCTTTTATGAACAAGGCATGGAAACCTGTAACCCAGTAAAAGATGAAGTAGAATCAGCTTACCTCTATGCAATAGATCACCTTAATATCAATAAAGAACAATACAAAGTTCTAGTCTTCAAACAAAGTGAAAAAAGAGCCCTGATCTCCCTTGGTTTTAACACCTCGACCATCCATGAATTTCAGGGTAAACAAACTGAACATGTGGCCGTTGTCAGAGCATCTAAAACATACGACGAAATCTATGACTCCCTACCCCACTGCCTAGTAGCAATTTCTAGGCACACCAAATCGTTTGTTTATTATACTCCAGTTGGAGAAGACACACTAAGTAAATGGATAAAAAGAATAAAGTCATACACAGAACAGGATTTGGCCCGTCATAGAAAACCACCACCCGATCAGAAAATATACCCCACTCTGAAAACCAACCCTACAATATCCTGTGAGACAAACAAACAAACAAATTTGACCATTGCACAGAAACAAATCGCAGACGAAAAACAAATTGGTGAGGTACTTATGGAATACTCTAAACACAACACACTTGTCGGCGGCTATCTGCCCTACACCTCACCTTCTAGTTATATAGATAAAGTCTACGAAAAGACCCATACAAAAGAACCCACAACTCGGACAACTGAAAAACAAGTAATGAATCATATAGGGGAAAAAACTCAATCATCAGCCTACCCTCCATCCGATGATGAAGACCATCAATCATCAAATCATCCAAACAGAAGCAGAAATACACCTTGTTAAAGATGTGAACACCTACCAATACACAACAATATCAAACCGCAGCATAAGCCATAACACTCCAAAAATATCTAACAAAACATTGTCACCAGCACAGCACCACAGCAGCTATTTTTTAGGAAGTCACCGGAGGAAAACAACCAAGAAGACATACAAAACAAAAATATTTACAAATACAGCAATAAGAACACAGGACTTCCGGAACAAACAACAAAAAGCGAACATATTTCAGGCATTAGGAACAAACCAAAGCAAACAATAAAAAAAGTAATAACAATCCTCCATCAAAACTGCCAGGAAGTAAAAAACAAGATAAACCGTATTATCCACTTCCTTGAGTCCACTAAGCCAGATATAGTAATACTTACTGAACATGGTCTGAAGGATGAATTACTAAGAAATACAAGAATTCCTGGATATATCCTGAAAAATTACTTCAGCCGTGAGCTCCGACGGAAAGGTGGGGTGGCCATTTACGTAGCAGATGACTGTGATGGAACCACTGAAGCCATAAACATTGCACACCACTGTAAGGAGTTCACCTGTGAAATGGCTATGGTAAAAGTGTCACACGGAAAAAAAACATATCTATGTTATAGGCATATACAGGGCACCTGGTGAAAAACTTGACGAAGCCCTAGATATCATTTCCGATGTTCTAGAAGATACTAAGGCAGAGAACTACTCTCTAATAATAATGGGAGATATTAATGTGGACACCCTAAAGCCTCATGACAGGGATACCCGCAGTTTAAATGAAAGATTGAATAGGCACAACCTAACAAGAATGAAACTCCCTCCCACAAGAATCACTCCATTAACCGTCTCCTCAATTGACTGTGTCTGCACAAACCTCAACCTGGAAAATCTCACAACATCAATAATAGAAGCAGGCATATCTGACCACACAGCCCAGTTAACCACAGCACAATTTAAGAAAACTATCACCTCTTACACCAGCTTTACACGGAGACAGCTTAATAAAGATAACATCGACACATTAAGAGCTGTACTGGAAAATGAAGACTGGAATGGTGTATACATGGCTGACAATGTTGATAATGCTTACAACAGCTTCCTTACAACAATAACAATGGCGATGGACTATGCCTGTCCGGTAGAAAGGACAAGGCATAAAAAAAGCAAAAAGCTCAAAACTTTCATAGATAAGTGATACATATGATTGATTTAATTTTGCCTTTTATAATTAATCCATCAGATGTTTTTTTGTTTATGTTTTAAAAATGTGGTTCTGAAAATACAATTCAATGTTATGGCAGATTACAGTTTATTTCTTATTTTTATAAGTTTAGTAATTTAACAGTGGCGACGAGGTAAAAAGAAGGAGAAATGACTAAAGAAGAAGAAGAGTTACAAAAACTAAAAAAAGCTCGATCTATTATTAAGGGCCAATTTTCAAAGGGCAAAAGACTTGCTGAAGGTAACCCTACATTAACCGAACTAAATATAAAAATCAAGGCTGTGACTGAATACTGGGAACGTTACAAGCAGGTTCAGAATGGCATTGATTGTTTGACAGATGAAAACTATTTAGAACATGAAACAGAATACAGATGTAATGTGGAGGATGAGTATTTAAACCTTACAACAAAATTACAAGAAATGGTACACAATCTCAAAGACACAAACATTACATCTACTTCATCTCCAAGTGAAGCTGTTTGTACGGTTTCAAACTACACTTCAGGGAATATAAATTTCAATCCCTACCACCCTGATGAAACCATTTCAAATTTTGTGAGAAGATTAGAAGTGTTTTTACAACTAAAGAATCAAAGAGCTGATGATAAAACTAAAGTTTACACATTGCTACATGCTCTCACTCCCCAACTGCACCAACAACTGTACGATATTTGTGCTCCCAACGACCCGTTAGATAAAGATTACGACGAGTTAGTACAACTTCTTAAGGATTTTATCGACCCGCAACCAAGCCAGTGGGCCTTGCAGCATAAATTTATTTCACGGACTCAACAAGAACATGAATCAGTTAGTGAGTTCTCGGTGGCTCTCAAGAAGATGACAATTAACTGTAACTTCAATTGTGGTTGCGGTAAATCAGTTGCAGACTTATTTCTCAAGTTACAGTTTATTCGTGGATTGAAAGACATAGATATTCGGACTAAATTACTCCAAGACCGCGAGAAACACACCTATCAGGACATTGTGAACATAGCTTCGGCTATAGAGCTTGCCAAAGCAGAAAGTATGACTGTTAGCCGAACACGTACTGAACACATTGAATTAAATCAGGTTCAGCAAAGACATTCAAATGAAGAAAACACATCTAAGAGAGTCACACCTCGGCCAAAACCTCTACTTAGTCCACGTTCAACAAATTCAGCTATTGAAAAGCTCAAAGGAAAATGCTATCGTTGTGGTTCACCCTCCCATCGTGCTAATAGCTGCAGATTCATAGATGCAACTTGTCGAAAATGTGGAAAAGTTGGACACATAGCTAGTGTTTGTTTGCAAAGTAAATCTCAATTACAAATGAAACCTGGACAACATCAAACTGAAAACAAAAGTGACTTGAATAGTGAGAATGAATATGAGATTAATGTAATTAGTGACAGAAATAATGACAAATTTATGGTTAACATCAACATCGAAGGCAGGACATTACCCATGGAATTAGACACTGGTGCAGCTCTTAGTACAATGTCTTACAACGAGTTTAAAAAGCTTGCCATCCCACAGAAAATAGTTTCTACTAACATTGAACTTCGAACTTATACAGGAGAAACCATAAAACCGAAAGGAGTAACATTTGTTAAATGCACGTACAAGACTCAGAAGTTTGTTGGAAAACTTTACCTAATTGATCAAAACGTTGACGCCATATTCGGAAGGGACTGGTTTAGAGAAGTTAAATTAGATTGGGGTGAGATTAAAAGTCTTACAACGAGTCAGACTTCAAATCTAGGAAGCTTGTTAAGTGAATTTAGTGACTTATTTGATGGAAAAATTGGTGTTATACCTGAATATCTGGGACATTTTAGACTTACTGATGGCGCGACGCCAATATTTGTAAAACCAAGACAAGTACCGTTTTCCCTAAGAAGTAAAGTAGAAAATGAACTTACGAGACTAGAAGAATGTGGAATCATAACAAAAGTAGATCATTCAGACTGGGGAACACCCATCGTACCTGTTGTCAAGCCGAACGGTCAAACACGGATTTGTGCTGACTATAAAGTGACTTTAAACAAAGTGATCAAAGACGAAAACCATCCATTACCCAGGATTGAAGAAATCTTCTCTCAAATGAACGGAGGAAAATTATTTTGTACCTTGGATATTTCTAATGCTTACCTCCACATGAAAATGGACGAAGAAAGTGCACACATGCAGACACTCAGCACCCATAAAGGTATGTACAAAGTAAATCGTTTGATGTTTGGGGTGAAGGTAGCACCATCTCTCTGGCAACAATTCATGGACAAAACCTTGCAGGGACTTTCTGGTGTACAATGTTTCTTTGACGATATTATCGTTCAGGGTAAAACAGCTGAAGAATTATTGGCTAGATTACGTAAAGTTCTAGAACGATTAAGAAACAATAACTTAAAGATGAACCGAGATAAATGCAAGTTTTTTCAAACTAGTATCCAATATCTTGGGCATGTCATTGATGCTCAAGGACTTCACAAAACCAAAGACAAAGTCTTGTCTATCATGAACAGCAAAAGACCGGAAAACGTAAGTGAACTTAGAACATTTCTCGGTCTGGCAAACTATTACAACAAGTTCATCAAAGATTTAGCAACAATCCTCCACCCACTCAATAATTTACTGAAGAATGGCAACCGTTATGTGTGGACTTCAAAATGTGAAGAAAGCTTTCAGAAGGTTAAGTCGGAAATAACCAGTAACAATGTACTTGTCCACTACAATCCAGAACTCCCATTAGTGCTTGCAACCGATGCGTCTCCAGTGGGCCTTGGAGCCTGTCTTTCACATCGATACAGCGATGGAAGTGAGAGGCCAATTAGTTTTGCCTCACGCACTTTGACCAAATGTGAACAAAAATATAGTCAAATTGATAAGGAAGCAACAGGTATTTACTGGGGACTCAAGAAATTTTTCCCTTACTGCTACGGGCGAAAGTTCATTTTAGTGACTGACCATAAACCGTTAGTGTCAATATTCAGTCCCACCAAAACCCTTCCAACAATATCTGCTACAAGACTGTTCAATTATGCACACTTTTTATCAGGTTTTGACTACTCAATTGAATATAGAAGAACCTCTGACCATGCCAACGTTGACTTTTTGTCTCGCTTTCCTACTGAACATAGCACTACAAACTTTGTGGACGATTGCAGCCTTTTTCAACTTAATCAACTTGATTCATTGCAGATTGACAGTATGCTTATATCCAGAACAACTGCTCAAGATAAATATTTACAACCAGTACTACATGCCCTTGAAACAGGAGAGACGGTCGAACCTTTTGGTTTCCACGACAACGAACTAACACTACAAAATGGTTGCATATTCAAGGGCTACAGGATAATGATTCCAGAAGCTTTACAACACTCAGTGTTAAATGAACTACATGTTGGATATCTAGGCATGGAGAAGATGAAAATCCTTGCTAGAAGTTTTTGCACGTGGAAAAGTATTGACAGAGATATTGAGCAAATGGTACGTACATGTAAACAATGTCGACTAAAACAAAATCAACCTGCAAAAGGACCGAATCATCCATGGCTGACCCCTCAAGGACCATGGGAGAGATTACACATAGATTTTGCTGGCCCGATACAAGGTCAGTGGTATTTCATTGTTGTGGACGCCTTTACCAAGTGGGTTGAAGTAATCCGTACTAAAAACACGTCAGCAGAATGGTGTATGAAGGAGCTAAGAAAAATGTTTTCTACATTCGGCCTTCCTTTGGTCTTAGTTTCAGACAATGGAAGCCAATTTACATCTACAATATTTCGCCAGTTCTTATCTGCTAATGGTGTTGTACACAAAACTACAGCTCCCTACCATCCTTCGTCTAATGGACAAGCTGAGCGTTATGTCCAAACAGTAAAAAAATCACTGAGGGCAATGGAAGATGAGGGGGGAAAGATTGAGCTAAAACTATATAGGCTTTTGATGCAACTTCGACAATCTCCAAACACAACTGGCTCAAACTCATACAACTTAATGTTTGGAAGAAGTGTTCGAACTCACTTGAGCCTATTACTACCAGATAGCAAAAATGCACAAGAAGTTACACGAATCGTACGCAGACAATTTCAGGTGGGAGACAGAGTACAGGCTCGAGATTACACCAACTCAAGATACAAGTGGAGTTTTGGAACAATTATGGAAAAAGAAAGTTCGCTACTGTACAAAATTAAAATGGACGATGGAAGTGTTTGGAGGAGGCATGTTGACCAGCTATTGAAATGTGAAGTTTAGGGGGGGAGAATTGATACATATGATTGATTTAATTTTGCCTTTTATAATTAATCCATCAGATGTTTTTTTGACGTGACAACGTCTTAAATTAGGTTGCGGCTCGGAGTCACTCATGAAAAAGTGTAACGCCCGGTAACGTTACGATGCCCGTCCAGTGGGTCCGCCGCACGGGATCCGCACGGGATAAAGCAGATAACTGTGGGTCCGCCGCACGGGATAAAGCAGATAACTATGTTTATTCGTGAAAATGTGGAGTGCTTAGATTCGTCATTTACAACAACTACAACAATAAAGGTAAATAATTGTACACTGATATTTCATTATCGTAAACTATGATTGATTGATTAATTGTTAGATTGACACAAAAGTTGAGAAACTGAGTTTATAGGTTATGTCATACTATTGACAAATGTTGATAGTGTTAAGTAAATTATTAGTTTCAATCACTCTGCAATCAATCGTAATTCAGTCGATTGAGAAGAAACAGCGCGTATTGCTAGTCAAACATTTAAAATAACAAATTATAACCTCTAACCTGTCATAACAGTGCGACCAAACAAACGAACTAAACCGACCAATCACCACGCGCGGAGTTAGAATTTAACTGTGTTTAGCAAGAATTTCAAATTCCAATTTTAGTAAATGTTTTATTCAACTTTACCATTTACAATAACAAATTTTAATTAATTTCAAATTATGTACAATGTTTTAGTAAACAAAATATATTTCTATAGTTAAAATTTGTGCAATTCTTATTTTCATTCAATTCCTTGTTCCTATTGTGCAATTTAATAATATTCATATCAATAAATATTCTACCGAGAAAAAGACGTTGTCACGTAAAATCTTCGCCCGTAAAACCGACTTTACAGGCAACCATAATTTTTGTTTATGTTTTAAAAATGTGGCTCTGAAAATACAATTCAATGTTATGGCAGATTACAGTTTATTTCTTATTTTTATAAGTTTAGTAATTTAACAATAAGGAATCACTCAGCCTCAAAGCAACTTATCTTAAATGCCTTGACAAGCATCGACTCACAGGCTCTACCGAAGATAAGGCAGCAGCATCAAAAGCAAAAAAAGACTATGACCTCCATCTCAAAATGCTCAGGCAACAAGCATCTGCTGAATATATTAATAACGCAGAGAACAAGTCTAAAGCTGCTTGGCAAGTCATAAACTCTCAGAGAAATAAAGGCGTACAGAAGCCAACAAAATTGAAGATGGAGATTGACGGCAAGGAAACAAACAATCCAAATGAAATTGCAGAACATTTAAATAAATTTTTCACTAACGTAGCAGACACCACACTAGCAATAAATAATCAGCACAACAAGAGTACAAACACCATCCATCACAAACAAATAAATCACTATCTCACACACCTAAAACCTACAGACATAAAAGAAATACATGAAATACTCAAAAGCTTCAAGCCCAAAACCTCAGCAGGAGTCGATGGCATCTCATCAAAACAAGTAAAACAATGTTCCAACTCACTTTCACCTCCACTAGTCTATATTACAAATATGTCACTAAGAACAGGCCAATTCCCGCTCTCTTTAAAGCTTGCAAAGATCTACCCTAAGCTTAAAAGTGGAAGCCCAATGGATCCAAGTAACTACAGGCCAATCTCGCTCATTCCTACTTTTTCTAAAGTAATTGAGCAGGTTGTGCTGAGAAGACTATTGAATCATTGTGAGCAAGAGAAGTTACTTTCTGCAAGTCAACATGGATTTCTAAAAGGACGATCAACCACCACTGCAATTATCGAGCTAGTGGAGTTTATTATAGACCACCTGGAGTCGGGACAGCTAGTCACTAGCATCATGCTTGACTTTAGTAAAGCATTTGACTGCCTTGGGCACAATCTAATTTTTTTAAAACTTGACAACATTGGAATAAAAGGGTCCGCTATAAACTGGTTTAGGAGCTACCTGGAAGAACGAAGGCAGTTGGTGGAAGTTAAACATGCAGAAGGTGATAAAATTTACAGTGTGAGATCAAAGCCTCTTCCAGTAAAGAGAGGGGTCCCACAAGGCTCCGTCCTTGGCCCCATGATATTCATACTGTTCACAAATGACATGCCTCAATACCTCAATGGACTGTGTAATACACTAATGTACGCTGACGACACCACCCTGCTCTCCTCAGAAAACTCAACCGACCAGCTAGCTGTAAAGTCATTCATATCCCTGCACACAGCATACCAGTACTGTCATGCTAACGACCTGGTAGTAAACATGTCCAAAACAAACCAGCTAGCTTTTGGTAGGAAGCGAGACCAGGTGCCAGCCCTGCCAGACGTTGACATGAAGCAAAAGACCAAATTTCTTGGAGTAACTATAGACGAAAATGTATCCTGGACACAACATCTAGACACACTATGCAGCAAACTCAACACCAGCCTTTATGTCCTAAAACAGACTAAAGCCATTAGCAACTCAGCTACAGCTAGAACAACGTACTTTGCTGTTTTCGAATCCTACCTTCGGTATGGCATATCTATCTGGGGCGGAACTGCTCAACAGAACTTGTCAAGAATTCTAAGACTCCAGAAAAAAGCCATAAGGGTTATAAATGGACTTAGCCCAAGAGACTCCTGTAGAGAAGCATTCAAGGAGCTTAAAATTAAGACAGTGATTGCTCTTTATATCCAGGAGGTCATACTATATGTTGACGGCAAGAACCTGCCACGTGTAGCTGACCAACATGACTACTACACTCGTCATGCTGCAAACTACACTTTGGCGGCACATCACCTCACACTGTATGAGAAGAAACCCTCCTACATGGGCAAGAAGCTCTACAATCAAATCAATCAATCAATCAAATCTCTTTAATTGTCGTAAGGCAGTTACATGCATTGACAACGTCAAATTATCTACCAACAGGTTTTGTCAATCACAAACTGGGTAGCAGTCAAAACTTGGCATAAGTCCTAGTTTGGGTTACAAACTAATTGAAAATTCAAACTTTTTAGCTATAATTATATAAAATAGCCTAACAAAAAAATTTAACATTTTTTTTAGGTTTACGTTAAAAACAATATATGTAACAAACAACATATTAAAATTAAATAACAATAAAAAATAACAAGTTTCATTAAAAAATTTAGAGAAATTAACAAGTTTTATAAAAGTTTTATATAGATAACAAGATAACAAATAAATTTTTTTAAATAAACAAATAGGCCTAGTTAAAAATATTTGACATTAAAATTTATTGTATAGGTTAATAAAATACCCTACTGTACAAAATTAAAAATATATTACTTTGACATGTAAAGAATTCGCTCAAAGAATAAAATGGGTTCTTCAACAACCACACTACTAACTTATTTTTAAAGATTTGAGTATTGTACATTTTAATGAGGTGACTTAACTTATTATAAACTTTCTTTGACAAAACAGTATGACTTTTCAAGGTTTTACTTAGCCTGCAGTGTACAAAGGATAAATTATTTTTATTTCTCGTGTTATGGAGCATGAACATCCTCGTTAAACAACCAGTCAAAAGATTTGTTAATAGCATATACAACAAGATCGAAATATAAAGATTTACAAATAGTAGTAATTTTTAAAGTTCTTTAAAAAATAGGTTTACAGTGGTCAAGCCGTTCAGCATTAGCAATGATTCTTATAGCTTTCTTTTGAAGAATTAAAATTTCACTTAAACCGACCTGAATTTCCCCAGAATAACAGACCATACTTAAATAACAGACTGGAAATAAGCAAAGTAAACCACTCTAAGATAGTCTAAGGTAACAAGTGACTTTAAACGCCTTAAAAGATAGATCACTCGAGATAACTTGGGTACAATGTGGTCTATATGACTACCCCAGGTAAGCTGATTATCTATGACAACACCCAAAAATTTTACATCATTTACAGTTATTAGATACTGTCAGTTGGATCAAAAGGCCTTAAGGTAAACACAATATTTTGAGTTTTATTTTGGTTAAGATAAAAGCCATTTGTTTCAAACCATACAGATGCATCAGCCATCACAGAATGGACAGTATTTTTAAGGTCGTTAATTACTATTACTTATGCTAATAAAAGACGTGTCATCAGCGTACAAAAATGTTTTGGTCTTGACATTACAAGGTAGATCATTAATACTAATTAAGAAAAGAAGAGGGCCAAGAACTGAACCTTGGGGTATACTCCAAAACTCGAGTTCAATATCCTGTGACCACTTCCCCATTGATACACACTCTCTGTCTGCGGCTATCAAGATAGGATTTGAGAAGGCTCAGAGCAGATCCATGTATACCATAGTATTCAAGCTTCAGTAATAGATCATTATGACATACTGTGTCGAAGGCCTTACTGAGGTCGCATAAAGTTGCCTGAGCAAAGAGGCCTGTTCTCGAACACATGCAACACTTGACAAACCAATTCCTCTATGGCATCCATGGTCGCTCTCCCTTTACGGAAACCAAATTGAAATTTAGACAAAATAGTATGACCTTCAAAGAAACTACTTAACTGATCATGAATAATAATTTCAAACACTTTAGAGAAAATGGGAACAATTGAAACAGGACGAAAACTTTCCGGTTTATCTTTAGGACCCTTCTTAAACACCGGACAGACACGAGAGACTTTAAGTTCCTTGGGAAAATTTCCCTCTAGCAGACATTTGTTTATACAGATAGTCAAAGGACTAACAATGCTACTTATTATTTGTTTCATGATATTATTTGACATAAAATACAAAATCTTGACTATCAGAGTTGTTTAGTGATTTAACTGCTCTTAATACATCCTGAGAAGTCACCACTCTCCATTCAAATTCAGTATTACAAACATTGTCACTTCTTACTAAATCTAAAACAGTCTTACTAGTAGGTGATATTTCTTTTTTTATATTCCTCACAGATTCAATGCAGAATTCATTGAAAACTGTAGGGGACACCTTGGCCACAACATTAGGCCTATTATGAAAAGAACATTCATTCTTTATTAGACTCCAGGCCGCTTTACATTTATTAGAACTCTGATCAATATACAAATTATTATACCTAAGTTTAGCCTCAGAAATTTTATGTTTGTAAAGCTTTTTCATCTCATCTAATTTACTTTTAAGACTAGGACTATTGGTCAAAACGATACAAGTAATGGATATCAATTAATTTGTTTTTTATAGCCTGCAAACTCAGGTGTGTACCACTTTCTACTTTTTTACTAGGCTTGACATTTTTACCACCTGCTGACTTTAACAAAACTAAATCCAAGATAACCTTAGTTACAGATGTAAAGAAAGTAGTAAACATTAAAGAACCATCTGAAATATGCTGCAACATAATATTCCAATCTACACTATTAAGCTTATCTACCAGTAACGGCACAACCTACTACCAGCACACATGAAGACTCTCTCAGGAAAGAAGTTAAAAACGTCATTGAACAACTGGCTAACAACTAGACCTTTCTACACCCTGAATGAATACATAGACAATCAAGATATTTAACAAAATTCAGATTTTCATTCAAATTTTGATTACAACTTTCTAAATTTGGATTTTTTAAACTCTAAATATTAACTATCTAACTATTTAAGTAACTTTTAATATTCTTGCAGTTTTTATCTTTTAGAAATGTAGACCTTTTTATTCATTAATCTCATGACAACGTCAGGCAAAAACATTGTATGCTACTTGCTTTGTATGTAACTATTGACAACTTGTTTCAATTCATGTGTTGAACCGATTTGATAATCTTTTGTAAAACATTTTACAACACATGACTATTTTTAGATATTTAGATATTAAGAATTGACGCCATTGCTGTACTTTAAGTATATGTAAATAAAGAATCTTTGACTTTGACTTTGACCATTTAATTTGTATCTTACATTTATGAAAGAATTTTATAAATCACCACAAATTGTACCTATTTTTAATTACTTTAATGCCTAGTTTAAAGAAATCTACCTTTGTTTTGACAGTAATCCATCTAGTAAAGCCTAATACTAATTAATGTAAACAAATGTTTTAATTAGATGCAAAGTAATAAACTAAACTACAAATAAATATTACTTATTTAATTAAAAAAAAAAATTATTACTTAATAATAAAAAAATACATTATGAGTATCAAAACTTACTAACTCTAAATCGTTACAGGTCAAAACTCTGTAACTCCAGATGTGAGTGTCAAAAGTCTCTAAGTCCAAATTTATTTTCTATTTTACAAGAACGCAGTGTAAGTTTTGATAACATATGCTGCAACGAAGAGTTTCTATAATTATTTGTCAAATTAACAAATCATTATATTTATTCCAAACCATAAGTTAGCAACCAAAACAGTGTTTTGCGATTTGTTATTTTTTGAGTTTATTCTACGCCCTTCATTTGATACATATTTTATAAAACTTTTAATATTACCTCAAATACAGTTTTGAATTACCTTATTGCTGCTAGTAAGCTTTTATAAATAAATTAATGAAACACAGAGCTAAAAACATTACAAAGTCTACAAAAGGTAATTAAAGACACTATTGTACCAGTTAATTTATAACTTTGTGAGAAGGTTGGAATTATTCGTTTTTTTACAATGCTGTGAATAACAGATAAAGCATGTCGCAGGTAACTTTCAACGGCTAGTCTTGCTATAATACTAAAAATATTTATCGGCCATGTTTTGAAATTGCCGCCAATGCTTCAGAATAACATATGTCGATTGCCTATTTATCCATATCGATTTTAAATGGGTCTCTTGTCAACTTAAATTGCCAGCTCTCTGCCCTAACATCTGGAAAATGCTGTCTAATTTAATTTTTAGGTTATACCAAATTTTGTGATACAAGGTCGTTGCAACAGTAAATGTATATTGATCAATTTCATTGCTTTTCATTCGAAAACTTCCAGTAGAGTAGGATGTTAAACGTCTAGGCCGCATTGTATCATTACTATAAACAACATTACAAAAATAAAGCACTCAGGTAAACAACAGTTTTGTCAATGAAAATTAATTCATATTTAATATAATCATCACTATATAGTCTTTTATTTTGCTGTGATTTGGCAATTTTAAGCCTACTACAAGAAATACCATTTTTCTGTCCTACTTTTTAAGATTACTGGTTATAATTCTACGGGAAAGGGTGGCGGAACATGATGGGACCCGGCCGAATTAGTCCGGTCAATTTAGCCAAAAAATACGGGTAACTTTGCATTAATTCCCAGAAAGCTGAAAATTTGCATAGATGTTAGGGATACCATTGTTATTAAATTGTGAAAAGTCCCCATCGATCCCATGTCTGCAAAAATTTTTATTCAAGGTCAAATTTCACAAAAATAGGTTTTTTGAATTTTTCAGCGAAACTGTTAGTTTTATGAAAATATATTTCAAACAAAAATTGTAGATCATGCAATTATCTACAAAAATGCTCCTTATGCTTTTTATCATAACACTAACCATCTTTGAGAAAAAACAATTACAAACTTTCTTACGCTGTATTGTCCATAATAAGCACGACTAAGCTGCCTATGATATCATTGGGCGTGTAATATAAGTAAAACTATAAGTCTGCATGACTAATACATTCATATTGACCGATAATTCTGAGAATATGATATTATAAAAACGGAGTCCCTAATTTTAAGGGACCATGTGCCCTTTGAACAACATCTTCCTGTCATTCCAATGTTCGAGTGACCGTTCCGTCCACCTGCTTTTTTTTGAGGTCTCACCTAAATTACCGTTAGTCTTGAAAATTCCTTCGTAGTGAAAACACATAGTTATTTCAAATATTCTCTGTTAAAGTTTGTGCTCTATTCACTCAAATATGTCGCAAGAGTGTTTTATTTGCACTAACCTTTTATCTTCAAGTGAATGTGTTATTGTTTATCGCGGCATGAAGACGTTACTTAACGTGAGTATTCAAGGGGGGAATCAATTTACTGACTACTTGAAGAATGTAAATTCAGCGACAAATCATGTACAGTGTCGCAAACAATACAATAGAAAGAGTACAATTGCAGCAGCAAAACGGCAACATGAAGAGGAATCAGCTAGTACCTCTCAAAAAGTTCTCCTCGTACTAGAGCACATGTGAGTTATATTTTTCTTTTAAAAATTGTTGTTTATTTTGCGGTGACGAGTTGAGTGAGGAATACAAAAAGAAACAAGCACATATCTCTCGTCGTAAAATTTGTAACGTTAGAACTCTTTCATTTAAAGACTCAGTTATGAAATCAGCTCAGTCTTGTTCTGTTGACACCGCAAAAACTATTGTTGCTCGCATCGAGTTTGAACACAATTTAGTTACTGCTGAAGCTAAGTACCATAATGATTGCTTTGTATCATTTTTAAAGCCGACCAGTGGAGGCTAAGTCGGCCGTCCTCAAGATGAAGCATTGTATCTCGCCATGGGGTAAAATATTTTCATATATTGAAAGTAGTGATGACTGCCAGTTTACGTTAGAAGAAATAGAAAATATTTGTAAAAACGTAAGTGTTGATAACAGAAAAATTAAATTACGATTGAAGTTAAATTATAGTAATAGAGTCATTATTACTCAGAAACTAGGACAATTAACATTGTATGTTTTCTTGTTAATTTTTTTTTTTGTTAAAAGAGGAGAGACCGATCCCCTTTTAAGCCTTATTCTGTCCGTCCTCATGGGACACTGGCCTGTGCGAGGATCTTATCAAACAGAATAAGGGGGAGAGTCGATACAGTACGAGGATGATAGTACTGATAAAAAGTGCAACGGTCACAGACAGGATTTGAACCTGCGCTATCTCTAACTCAGACCCAAAGTCCAACGATTTAGACCGTTCGGCCATCGGCATTCCCAATATTATCATGATTTATCAATCAAGCTTAGATTGAAAAAACCTAAAGGCAAAGAAGATCAATGAAGGCCCTATCAACTGCGGCAGCAATTATTCGGGAAGATAATCAATCGGTTCAATCATATACAGTTTTTACATGCTATGACTGGCTGTGATAAAACATCGGCAATGTTTCGAAGGGGTAAAACAACAATTTTTTTATTACTTGTGCACAAGCTTTCCAAGATATCAACTCTTCACCAGAAATTGGCTTTCTTCTGTCTGTATATGGAGCTCCAAAAATTACTTTGATAGACAAATTACGTTACTTATCTTTTGCAAAACAAACACGTAATAGAAAACGTGTGCAATTAGCTTGCCTTCCTCCAATCGCAGTTTCCGCTCACCAACAGTTTTATCCTGTATATTACTAGGTTCAGGTGTGGCTTGGTAATCAACTAGACCCAGAACAATGGGGTTAGAAAGATGTCAATAATGCATTGGAACCAACCCACACACTTCTTTAACCTGCACCAGAAAACCTTCTTAATTCTGTTTTATTGCAACTGCAAAAAGGGTTGTAACTTAAGATGCGGCTGCAAAAAAGTAGAATTATTTTGTTCACTAGCGTGTACCACTTGTCAAGGCCAATCGTGTTCAAATGTTGAATCTCCAACAGAAGAAGGTTTCTACATGAACGACGAAACAACTGATGTATCGCTGTTAGTACAATTTACGCCTACTCAAGAAGATGAGGAAGAAGAAGAAAATAGAGATAGAGAACAAGATGGAGGGGAAGAAGAGGAAATAATTAGTGACAATAATGATGAATAAAATATGTTTACAACCAAGTATAACGGGACTTGTCATTCGAGCTGTACCTGATCGACAACGACCACACTAACATGAGTGCAACGACTGAAAAGAAGAAGAATCACCAAAAATTCATTAAATTTTACTGGAATAGACTGTGGAATATGCCTACCGGGGAAACCACATTAAAAAAATCGCGCTAGGTACACTACCTCATAGGTGGGTGGCGTGGAAACGTGTCCATATTATAGACAATACAGCTTAAGAAAATTTTGTAATGGTTTTTTCTCAAAAATGGTTAGTGTTATGAAAAAAGCATTAGGAGCATTTCTGTAAATAATTGCATGATCTACAATTTTTGTTTGAAATATTTTTTCATAAAACTAACCGTTTAGCTGAAAAATTCAAAACACCTATTTTTGTGAAATTTGACCTTGAATATAAAATTTTGCAGACATGGGATCGATGGGGAATTTTCACAATTTTATAACAATGGTGTCCCTAACATCTATACAAATTTTCAGCTTTCTGGGAATTTTTGCAAGGGTCAATGTCTATAAATTGATCGGACTAAATATCTTTTCTGAGGATCGCCAAAGTTGAGTACGGCCTTCAGTTGTACACTACTAACAAACCATGCAGATATCAAGAATCAATCAATACACAAACTGAAACTTAAGCATTACGAGAATCACTTGCAAGCCGTGTCCCTAATACTTTCCTACTTTTATAACACTGACGTCTCCATTGAAAATCTTCTACGCCTACTCAGGGAGCCGCGCCCTGTAGGTTGAAACCACTGATCCGCTCAAGTTAAACGAGTTTTACTTAATTAACAAGAGAATCTTATAACATATTATTGGTAAAGTCGTTTAAAACGATATTACGTATGAAATAGTCTTATAGTAAGATAGTACAAAATAATACCCTACAATGTATACAATAAAAACAAATACAAACATGTTTTACTCTTTGCTAAAAATTTGGAAACAATTTTTGGTCTAACCTCTGATAAACAGACTATGTTCAAAATAGTAACAAAATAAATAAAATAGAGATTAATAAAATCATATATGCATATTTTAACGCACTAAAAATAAGATAAAATGAAATGAAATTTTCTCCAATACACATTACATTGAAATCAGGAAATTGAGTGATGAAGTTTAGTTACTCTCTGTCCTTCGTAGTAAGTGGTCTTGTAAAATGGCTACAATGTTAAGCAGGGGTGTGACTTTGGTCGAGTCAATTTCCAGGAAAAATTGTATAAAGGTGAGTTGACTGTACAAAATTTGCACTATCTTACGAATTAAAATCTATAATTGCATATTGGAAAATTAAATAGCTTTTGCTATTTTCTGAACGATGTATTGTTTGTCTATTAATAACCTCTCCTTGACCAAAATTACTTGGTAGGCCCGTCAGCTGCTCTCAAGAACAAATTCATTATTTTTGTAGGTTATGTTATTAGAGTAAAATACGCAGTGTTGCGATAAAATATAATTCTAGCAAAAATAAAGCATTGAAAGTAAATAAGAAATTTCACTTTTATTTTCATAGCTTTAACTTCTTATACTTTATTAAGTTGTTTTCATCTGAATTTTAACAAAGATATAACTTATCTGACACTATCAGAATTGCTAACCTTTACTTTATCCTACTTCTCATGAACAAAACTGTTCCATATGGCCCATGGTTTTGGGGATAGTGATTAAAGAACTGTAAAAATTTGTGGAACTACTTAAGAAGAGTACATTGTTTTTTTATAAAACCTATGTTTGGTGTATGGTATTTTGTCAGTATTATAAGTGGGTAGGGTACGATAAGCGGACCCGGTTTTTTATATCGGAATTAGCAAACAATATTACTTAATCATAATATTTGATATAATCAATAGATACTGATTAATTATTTTGAACAATTAACTTAAATAATCTATATGAACAGCTGTAAACACTTTCAAATAATAAACGTAAGGTAATATTTCAATTTTACATAAGTAACATTTGATTATTTAAAATAGCCGTCAACTTTAGAAAACTACACGACATTGCTTTGATGATAAGCCACGTTTTACGTGGCTTCAACATGTTGGACAGAAAAACCCATTATGTGAAATTTGTGGGAGAGAAACAACTGTAACTGTGAGAGGAGCAAATATGGTCGTCTTCAGTTTTCCAAATTTTGGTTATAATAATATGTTTCATCACTGTAAATATTAAATTCATATTTTAATTTAAAACATATGTTTGTTATAGAGGACTATAGATACTTTTATATCGATTAATAGTCTAGAATTTTAGATGCGAATATTAGGTATCAATGATTACATTCTTCGATATAAAAAACCGGGTCCGCTTATCGTACCCTACCCTTATAAGTATTGAGATAAGGTTATATATTTAGCGTGGCTGCACATCTATAAGAGGCCAGCAGGATAATCATAATCTACGGTATTTAATATACCAGTGTCAAAAGAAACGGTAATAAAATAAATAGACCTATCGATACTATAATCTTACTCGTAGGTAACATTGAAACATAGGCTACTGTTAATATTATAATTTGTTTATAATTAATTGTTTACTAAAGGTAAATATATAAATGGTTGGAAGTCAAATGTAATTAAAGGCCGCCTAACATCAAACGTCCATCCATCCACTGGAGAAATTTTTTGCCTTGGACATTCATGGGGTACTACCTCACACAACAAACATCCATCCAGTGGATGGACGAATTTGTTTATGTCTTGTATTTCAGTTTAGTTGTGACCTCTGTCAGAGAAACATTGAAATAATGCCATTTAAGTTAGTGTTGATTTTTGGAGAAGTGTACAATGGATACAGTAAAGTTCCAGCAGTGATGAAGGATATACAGCCCTAACTGTATTCAATTAGTAAACAAAAACATTGGATGCACCTCATTAATAAATAAAGAAAAATGTTTTGTGATTTCCACCATTTGATAGCTGATTTAGAGGAGGACGAAGAGAAGTTCATAGGGTATTTTAGATTAAGGTTTTGATATTTATAGAGAATGATATAAAGAGGGAAGTCACAAATTACAGTAAATCGATTACGTGCAGAGAACAGCTAGCTGCATGTTTGTGGTAGGCTTTGTAAACTATTAAGAATGAGTAAAATACCAAACATATTTTTTAGTTAATATTGCCAAAAACATAATTTTATACATTATCATTCTCAAAATTATATTTTTTTCTACAAAAAAGAAAAGAAAAATCTGTTCTTACATATTTTATGGATGTTATTTCTTATATCTTTTTCACCTTTTTTTGTACAATGAAATTAAACATTGAAAATATTAAAAAAAATGTTTCAAAACATTGTTACCAATAACAAAAAGGTTACTTTATACCAAGAAAAGCTTAAAAATGAGGAATTATAAAAAAAAAATGATTTTTGAGGTTCAAATAACACGGATAACAAGGTACAGCGACCAATAAAGACACTAGCTGGCGAGGAACTATCGGCGTCTGTTGAAGTGCTTAGCAAACAATTAATTCCAAAACATTCATCCACTGAACGTGCGGTGTCCCATTTAATAAGCAGGCGAGCAATGTTTATAGAGCGTCCAACCCATCTGTCTAGTGTATAGATGGATGTGCAATGTGAGGCAGCTTTAACTACCATTTTATTATGAAAATATAATTAACTTAATACACAATAAATACTAAATTGAATATGGAAATGTTAAAAAGCGGCCTACACACTTTATTCGACTGTAATTATCAAACGATTTGGTATATTATCCAACTCCTATATAATAATAATCGTACGTAACAAAAATTATAACACACTTTGGTATTATTTGTAATTATCAAACGATTTGGTATATTATCCAACTCCTATATAATAATAATCGTTCGTAACAAAAATTATAACACACTTTGGTATTATCCTGAGGTTACTATTTGTGGAAGAATATTTTACTGGTGACCAAAAAACTACATTATTAGACATATCAGACTTTATTTTACTTACTCTGGAAATTTCATGTCATTATGACGGTCAGTTCTTATTTTCTGCCTCCCAATAGGAAGCGATGTCAGCGAGTAGTAGGCAGACCTATCTGCTATTTGTTATTACGTGATATAAGTAGGTTTAAATTAGGTTATCACAGATATGTAACTACAGTACTGGAGTTGAAGATAACTTTGACGAGTACCCACATGATCTTTCATAGCTGTATCTTTGAAACCATTTGAATTATTTTGGGGAAAATTGACAATTTTCTTAATCTATACTTTCACACCAAATTTCATACAATTCTGAGGTGGTCATGTTTATAGCCTTTGTTGATTTGATATGGAATGACCCAGCTTACAGTGGGGCGGAGGGAGGGGGAAAGATATCTAGGTAAGGATTCCAATACTGAATGGAATAAAGACCTATCTAAACTAAGATGACCACCTCAAGGTCAAGCTGTAGTACATATTGTAGTTATAACTTCCGGGGTATGGAGGACATGCTCACAGAATTAGGTCACCTTCAGATACGATTGCTTTATTTTTACCAGATCAAAAACTTGAACAAGTTGTAATAAGTGGTTAAATACTAATAAGTGGATCAAAATGGCCAAGGAAAATTATGAACATGAACGGATGTGGACTCATCAGATCCTAAAAGTCGGGTCTGTGACAACATCAGTTACCAACACTGTAGTAAGTGGAAGGTGAAATGGAGCTAAACTCAAAATTTGAATTTTATTATTGTATTTGTACATTTCTTGTTTCATTTTATTTGTTTTCACCATTATAATATCAATGTTTGGTAATATCTATATCAAGAATTAAAACCAATATTTTTAGTCAGCTGTTTGTTAGCCACTTTTGTGCAGCCTTTAGCTTTTCCTCATCTTGTGTGACACATCATAAACAGACAACAGATCTATTGCTGCCTGCATTTCAATTTATCTTTCAGTACTCGTCTTCAGGTCGTTGATTGGTGAGCACTGCAGTTTTTTTTCTAATTATATTAATCTTCTTGTAGAAATGCTTTCTTTTCTAGTATGATAGCGAGAATGGTTCAGTATTTGACATAGATAGTGTGCTGTTATTTTCTATTGATATGAGGAAGTTCCCGGACCGTCTCACCACCATTTTTGTGAACATGACTATGACCAGCCAGTAGCCTCTGTTGCAATAGCCACTGTGTCACTGTTTTGAGTTTTTATTGAACAAAAGTATATAAGAAAACTTTCTTTAGGCTACTTCTTTTATTGTAACATAAGTCTGCATTTTGGATATTGATCCCCCTATCTTTGTCTTTTTCTCTCGAAAAATTTTTATAAATGTTTTTATAGATAAAAGTGTTATTTCTCATGTCCACCAGCTTGCCTTAATTCTCAGGAGGCGGCTGGCTTTAAATGAAGAGACCTCAGCATCCCTCAGATAAAAGAATGCATAATTTTGGTCTTTTATGTTCTTGGTTTTGTGTGTTGCAATTCAACTTAAACTATAAGTAACTCTCGGTATAAATCCAGTATATGCTCTTTATGGTATTCATCTTAAAGAGATGGTTTGGAGTTGTACATTTTCCTTCCTCATTCCTCTTGTGTTATTAATAGTCACAATGCCTATTTGAATATTTTATGAATGAACATTGGCTATAAGCAGTGTACTGGTGTTTGTACCTATTTTAATAAGTCAGCTGTCAGAGAGTGTTCAGTGTATGTATTTCTCAAGTTTTGTTTTAAACTCAGGAAAAACGTGTGGAGACAACTCAAATGATCCAGCAAGTCATTTAGGGGGAAGCCATGTCCCCAACTTCCATGAATTTATGGTTCAACCGTTTTAAAATTGACCACGATTTAGTTGGAAGTGATCCACGTTCTGATCGGCCTTTATCAAGCGAAGCCCAGAAAAGATCGAATTTGTGCGGATAACAATTAAGTGGATATCATCACTTAATGGTGTGCAAGTTATGTATTGGGTTTACCAGAAACAATCATTGCCGAAATTCTGTTCTAGAATTAGGGTTTGAAACAAGTGTATACAAAATTTGTCTCAAAATTGAACACTATGATAATGCACAGACACATTCCTCTTACATGATTCAACAGTTTTTGGCCAAGTCCCACATCAGCTAAGTGGCCACATCCTCTGTAAAGTCCTGGTATGGCATCATATGATTTCTAATTGTACCCAAAATTGAAATCTCCACTAAGAGGAACCAGATTTCAATTAGTTAATAAGGTCAAACTGAGTGCTACTGCAGAGCTAAGTTGTCCTAAAGACAGAATTTGCTACTTGTTTCTCGAAGTGGTAGAATTGTTTAAAAAAGTTATTGTATTATCCAATGGAGAGCACTTTGAAGGAGACCAAAGTTTGATTGCAACTGATAAGCTTAATTTCTCAGTAGTATCAAAATATCGGATACTTTCCAGTGAGCCCTTGTTTGTATAGAAGGGGTGTAAGAAATTTTCCTGCTGGTATCCCCATTGTCCCAAGCTTTGGTGTGAGCACTGGAGTAATAGCCAAGGACTATCCCTTGCTTAGTTACAAAGGCTACCAGGTCCCAGATTTTTACAGGAAAGGTTGCTACTTGTTGTCCTGTGGCATTTACAGTTAAGCCAACTCATTCATGAAGAAGTTATTGAACCATTTTGTTCCCTGTGGTTTTGTTAACAATTAAATACTTTAAGCTGTTAGATTTTTAAACAATTGTTAAAGTATTTAAAAAATGCAATGACTCTTCCAAATAGATATGTTAACGTTGGTAGTGATCCAGAGTTTTTATTTTATATATGTTGTATTATTTATAGTACATGTATTAATGGGTAATAAGTTAAGCAAAGACAACATTTACCATCAGTATCTGTAGTAATTAATATCGACATTCAGAGATATTTTTATTGTTAAGTGCAGTGAATTAAACAAGGAGGAAACTTCTATGGCTCCCATGTTGTGGAGAGTGTTAATTGCACAGACAAACAATTCACACGCTTGTGTTAGTTTTCATCACATGAAATTGTATTGAGTTAGGTTTGTTGTTTGAATCAACATCTTACAATAATAATAGTATTATACTTTTTTGTATTAAAACATGTGGGCTAAATTATTGGTATCTTTAGTTATGGGAGAGGATTGTAAAGTATTAAATCCTTAATTTGAATAAAAGGTTTGAGATACAGTTCCCTAATTGGCATAATTATTTATAAAAAAATGTTTCGGGAATGTTAACTTAATACTTGTATGAAAAACAGGAGATTGAGTGATGTTTTTGCTGCCAATAGAATTGTAAAAATGTGTTAGAAATTTTAGTATTATTTGTGTACTGTACTATTATTTTATTATTATTTGAACACTCATAGAATTCTACTAAGCTTGATTGTCATGTTTTTAGAACATTACTAAAAGATAATTTTTCTCTAAATCCAAAAATGTTCTTGTATTTGTTTGACACATGATTTTATTACTTAAAATGCTACACATTTGCAAAAATGTTTATGTATATTTCATGTGTTTTAAATGTTCTAAAAGACCTCCTTTTGCATCAGAACTAGCAGCCTTTCTTTTGGCTACCTGATTGTCAAACTGTTGAGGAACCACACATATCTAAGTATTTACTACTAACAGATAATCAATAAGCTTGCCTAAACAGCTTTTTAAAATGAGCTTACTATATAATTTTATGTTTGTATATCTCTAAAATTAAGGCTCTTGAAATTTACTGATCTTTTAATATGAATATTTCTATTTTTAACAGTTGATTTAAGAATGGAATGTTTACTATCATAATACTTTTAGTTGTAACTACTTTGTGAATTACATTCTGCAGATTCAATGGTAAATGAAAACTATAAAGTAGTGAGAGAATTTACTGTGTTAAAAAGAATATTCTTGTAAAGCAGTAGGCTTTGTTTGCTAGCCACTACAGTAGTTTGAACCTTGCCATTAGCACTGGCTGCTGGCCAATTGTACATGTGATTCTCCTAATATTATCTGCTGAGCCTTTCTCAAGGCTTTTTTCATGCTCTCAATAAACTGCCGTGACCCACTGTTAAACTTTTTGATAACACTTTATCTTGTTTGAAAATTTAACTACGCAATATGATAACTACAGCCTTTACTAAATACGACTATTGTAATTTTATTTTTGAATGTTTTAAACTGCAGTAAGCAATTTATTACTTTTAAAGAATCTTTTTAGATAGTTTATATGCCCATGTTTGTCAAAGTTCAATGTAATAAGAGAACTCCAGGAACAGGTGGAAATCAAACTTTTTATAAAATACCGATTAATGGAGCTTGTCATTAGTTACTAAACAACTATTCAGTGCCTCAACATTAGGGGAGATCGAGGCAATACCGTACACTTAAGAAAAGAGGGTATCTATCTTTTGTATTTTTCAATATTTTTACCTGAAATTTGTATACAATGATTATTAAAAGGTTATTTACAAAATAGATTTTTTAAAAATTTTTTCTACAAGTAGAACATAGTTAAGATAAAAATTACTAGAACATTGCATTGTACGGAATTTCCCCAAGGTTTGGGGCAATTCCGTACTTGTTTTGGGGTAATAATGTACACTATAACAGCTATGAAAAAAACTGTAATACAACACAATTAAAATGTATTTAGTGTTACGTATAAATTACAATCTTCAAACAAATTACAAATTAGCTAAGTTAGCCCATATTTTGTTGTCAAAATATATGAAAACAATAAATCTAAGTTTTAAGAAAATATTACAAAAAGCTATGATACATTTTTGCAATAGTCACATACAAAGTTCTCGACCGAATCGGCAGCACTGCATTCTGCATGAACCCAACCTGCACAAAAACCACACCTGAACCAAAGTTCACTGTCCCTCCCAATCTCCCCACAAAGAAGACAGCAACCAGCTTCAGTAGGCAATTCCTTTCCTGATATGGTCCCAGAATCTCCAAAGCTGAGAAGGTCTACGTCATCCATTTCATTGTCATCGCACAGAATTATTTCCTTGCATTTATCTTCGTCCTCTGATGAGCTGAACGAAATGTTTCTGTGACATAACTTTTTCTTTGCCTTTGTCACCTCATGTTTTGGTTTGAACAATTTGGAACGCTAACAGTTGGATTTCTTTTGAGAAACCCTTGCAACCAGTCCCACCCAGCCATTTTACATGAGATATTAAAGTTGTGTTTTATTTTGTTCACTTCTGCATATTCAAACACTAGTCTACGAAGCTCAGTTGGAGTCAGCCCATAGAATACTTTAGCTAAAGTTAATCCCTGCTGTGCTATATCGTTTTCTTGTTCATTGGTGAACGTGGGTTTTCGTCCTAACTGTGCCTCACTCGAATTATTTGTTTGTAGTCGATCACGGAGTGTCATCACGGGAATGTTGTAAATTCGAGCAGTCTCTCGAAGTTTCTTGCCATCTTCTTTCACAGCCTTGATAGCAGCTTTCATCATCTCATTAGTCCAGCTTGCTTTCTGCGTCAGCCGTGGACGGTTTTTCACCTTCTGTTGAAAAAGTATTTTTTATAGACATTTAAGTATTAAAGAATTTAGAATTAGATATTAAGATAAATGTTTTAAGAACAATTTTTATCATAACATTGCATTATGGGTAATCCCATACACTTGTTGGGGCAATACCGTACACTTTGTATGGCATTGCCCCGATCTGTCTTGCGTAGCATTAAAATTCATAATCTAAAAAATACACCGACTAGGAAGGTCGTAGTTGTACTAATTTATGATCTTATATGTAAAGATTATAATACCAATATTTTAAAGACTATAACTGGAGCAGAGTTTTACTTACCTCTGATGAAGCAAGAATTCAAAATAAGAAGAAAACTGAAGAAACTATAAAAACTTTGTAAAATAAACGCGGTGCAGCTTGCCGGCGGTTTCCCTCCAGATATGTTTCGTATTGTTGCCGCGAGGTAGCAGCACTAGTTCCAGCGCTGTAGTCGCCTTTTAGAAGTCACAAACCTTGTGTACGGTATTACCTCAATGTACGGTATTGCCTCGATCTCCCCTACTAGAATTGCTATAGTCATATAGAAGTCATTAATTTACAAACAAGTTAAATATATTCTTTCAGATTATTTTTTTCTCATGACAGTGAATGAATAATGTTTATTCCAGCAGTTTATATATATATATATATATATATATATTAATGTAATGAAAAGTAACTAAAACCCTTTTATTGACATACACGTGTTTCGGTTTTCAACCATCATCAGTGTACATTAACCTCTACATAAAAAATATATATATATATATATATATATATACATATATATATATATATATATATATATATATATATATATATATATATATATATATATATATTAATTGCCTTATAACTTAGATTTTAGTTATTTTGAAATTGATTGAGAGATTGGAATATCTTCCAGTGACAATAGATTATTTTCTCGAGAATTTAGCCAGTATAAAGAATATGAATATGGCGTACCCGTTAATTCAATAGGAAAATCGTGCAAAGCCATGGGTAATTGCTAGTTATATTTGAAATAACCTAAACCCTTGATTATAGATCCTTCTGAGAGTTTAAAGTTGTAAAGATAGGTTTATAAATAATTTCTCTTTCTGCTTAGTCTTTTAAGAATTAGTGATAGAGTGTAACAGATTGCTATGAATGAGAAAATCCCTCTATCTATTACCTCCTTGATGTAATCTTCAGTTCCTTAATTACCTTAAGGTGAACATTTAAGACAAAATAATAGTATGTCTCTTAAATTAATGTTTTGTTTCTCTTTATTAACATGTACAGTTAAAATAAAAATCTGAAGTATAAATAGAATTCATGTGTTTTAGTAGTCTGAGCACTGTTTTAGAATGAACACTTGGTTAGTAGAAGTAGTGAGGACTCTTTCATTGAGAAAAATTATAAATGAAAGAAATGACTGTAGAGTTTGATAAATTATCTTTTTTAATTTAGGTATTTTTCCACTATGGAAAATATTTTAACCATCTGTTAAATTGTTTGATTTGAGTTAGTCACAATCCAAATGTTTGTTTGCTACAATCACTGTGTAACTTAAACAATATCAAATCCTTTTACTCGATTCTATATTGAAATAAACACAGGGTCTGGAAATATTTAAAATTATTCAAATTTTTTATATGTTAAGAAATTATTTAACAGTAATTGTTCTACTGTTCTTTTGGTACAATATTTTTAATTGTTGATTTACTTCGTAATATTTGGAAGGTACAAACAAGAATTGCAGTTTTATGCTTGTAAAATAAGTGTTCAATAAAATAAGTTGCAGCAAAATTTTGAATTATTTTTTAAATGATTTTAACAATGGAATGTTAAATAGAGAGATTTGTTATGCATGAACAATGTTTAATATAAAATAATGGTAACTTTTTTAGCTCTGTTATAATTTATATAAATGTGAAAGATAGTAATGTCAAGTAGAATATTCACACCTAAAACAATCGGTAAAGACTGGTGGCGAGATTCTAAAGTCTAGTTATTTGATGGCTGGACTTTAGGGATGATTAGAGACTACATTTTTTGGGAATCAAGTGCCCTGTGTCACTTGCAAAGAAATCTGCACAAAGATAAGACCAAATAGTTTTACACAAAAATGTATTATGATACTGGAATAAATTTATGTTTTTAATTTTAACAGTTTCTAAAGAGTTGTTAAACACTGTCTTTGTTTTAATTATTGTAGAAAAAGGTGAGTTACTGGGTAAACACTTGTCTACACACATGGTGTAATATAAAAAGTTGAATAGGTTACATTTTGTTTTTGAAATGAGAAAGTATGAAAGTATCCTTAATAAGTTTACTTTTACAGCTTAAAATAGCAAACTATTATTATAACATCACCAACACTGTAGGCCACTGTTATACTCAGTGGTCGAAACTAGAAATGTTAATAAATGTTATAAACTCCTTGTTGAATTATTAATGTCTACACATAACAGGGTCTCTAATTACAAGTGGTACAGTTGTTGGATTTTAGAGTATTATGCCCAGTAATAATAATAACATAACATCCCACTTTATAAATAAAAACAGCTCATAAATAAAAACTAGAGAAGCACAAGGTAGCAGCTGCCAGTAGTAGTTCATATTGACGCTTCTCTTTAGTTATACAAACAAATACAGAGACTTCTGTGTGGCATGAGGTTTGGTGTAATATGAAAGGTCTTTTCAGCTGTTGGTGGCCAACACCCCTGCCCTACCATGGAACCAGCAACCCCACAGAAACCTGAACGTACACGAGCATATCAGCTACACTCTACTGAAGGAGGCAGGGATCCCGGTGCCTCAGTTTGGTGTGGCTAAGACCAAAAAAGAGGCTGCTGACATTGCCAAGAAACTTAACATCAAGGACATCGTACTGAAGGCCCAAGTGCTGGCTGGAGGTCGAGGCAAGGGCCACTTCAAGGGTGGACTCAAGGGCGGAGTTCGGATGTGTTACACGTCAGTATAAGCTTACTGATTAGCTGTAATTTAGTTAATCAGGTGGAAGTGGTCAAATATTATTTGCAATTAAGTTATGTGAGGTGGTATTCATTGTTTAACTAATGAAAATAAAAGACAGACAATTTAATTCTTGATTTTATGTAAAAAACATAGTAAGATGAGATTCCAATCTTCATTTATGAGGATAGAACGTCTTAAGAACTTTGGTCTTTCTACGAAATTTGTAAAAATAATAATTCTTGTGCCTAAGTTATCATTATGAAGAAATTTCATATATGTGTATTTAATTATACAAGCTTCATTATTGATTGTAATTAATTCTGATTTGCAACAATAAAATGTTCAGTATCTTCTTATTTACAATATTACAGTTGAGTGTTCCTTTCTATGAGTTATTCTTTAAAATGACTGATTTTACTAATGGTTGCTATATTTGAAATGTCTGCTCATAAATATAAAATGACAGAATTTTAAATACAATAAGTAAAACATAAAATAATTTTTAGTGAATGTTAATTGTACACAAAACAAAGGAGAGCATTTCAAGTTTTACACCTGTTAAAACTTTAAATGAGTTATTTTACATAAAAAATGTGCATATTACAGGAATCATGGTATAATTTATAATGCTATTTGTAATTACTCACTGAATTTACCATATTTCATGCAATCTTTTAGTCAAACAACGCTTTTCAACATACGGTTTTTTACATAACTACATTATCATTTTTCTTATTTAAATTTACACAATATTTATTTTATACAATAAATAGTTCTTAGTTACTATTCTACATAACTCTTTGTTTTTTATATGCATTTAAAACTATAGTAACCTGTAACTTTTGTCCAAATTTCACATGTATCTATGTAAATTTAACATTTACACAGGACAAACCTTAATTAACATTTAAAAAATATAAGTATTTTTATAGCTAAATATACTTAAGAAATGTTGTGTTAGATAGTTTTTTTATTGATTACTCTGGGCACCCTTCTACTGTTGACATTTATATCAAGAAAAATGAAATCAAGCGTTTTAAACTTAATTTAATTATTTTGTAGTGTGAGTAATTATAGTTTATAATAATTATAAACTGTGGCTACTTTTATATGATAAATACATAAAAGTACATGTGATAATTAGATCACTGGCTCATTACATTGTGTTTTATGCCATAGTTATTGAACCTCTACAGGAAGATTAAAATGTGTCAACCAATATTTTACTGCCAGGGTTAGTCTTTAATGATGTAGATAACCTCCTATTGTGACAGTTTCACATCCTATAATAATAATAATTTATATATATATATATATTTATCAATAAACATTGAATCGCAAAAAGTACTTGCTCCGCCGGGACTCGAACCCGGATCTCTCACTTGCCGGGTGAATGTGCTACCATTACACCACAGAGCCCTCACTTTTTACGATTCAATTATTTTGTATTTGGCCGTATCTGTCACATATGCGTTTAAATAACTAAACTTAACATATGATCGGAAGACCAAATACCTGTCAAACGACTTTTGTTTACATTAATCAAGTTCGTATAAATGGCAATAGCCTTATTTTATTTTTATCAATAAACATTGAATCGCAAAAAGTACTTGCTCCGCCGGGACTCGAACCCAGGATCTCTCACTTGCCGGGTGAATGTGCTACCATTACACCACAGAGCCCTCACTTATTACGATTCAATTATTTTGTATTTGGCCGTATCTGTCACATATGCGTTTAAATAACTAAACTTAACATATGATCGGAAGACCAAATACCTGTCAAACGACTTTTGTTTACATTAATCAAGTTCGTATAAATGGCAATAGCCTTATTTTATTTTTATCAATAAACATTGAATCGCAAAAAGTACTTGCTCCGCCGGGACTCGAACCCGGATCTCTCACTTGCCGGGTGAATGTGCTACCATTACACCACAGAGCCCTCACTTATTACGATTCAATTATTTTGTATTTGGCCGTATCTGTCACATATGCGTTTAAATAACTAAACTTAACATATGATCGGAAGACCAAATACCTGTCAAACGACTTTTGTTTACATTATATATAATGTAAGTTTACAATATATATAAATAAGGCTATTGCCATTTATACGAACTTGATTAATGTAAACAAAAGTCGTTTGTTTGACAGGTATTTGGTCTTCCGATCATATGTTAAGTTTAGTTATTTAAACGCATATGTGACAGATACGGCCAAATACAAAATAATTGAATCGTAAAAAGTGAGGGCTCTGTGGTGTAATGGTAGCACATTCACCCGGCAAGTGAGAGATCCGGGTTCGAGTCCCGGCGGAGCAAGTACTTTTTTGCGATTCAATGTTTATTGATAAAAATAAAATAAGGCTATTGCCATTTATACGAACTTGATTAATGTAAACAAAAGTCGTTTGACAGGTATTTGGTCTTCCGATCATATGTTAAGTTTAGTTATTTAAACGCATATGTGACAGATACGGCCAAATACAAAATAATTGAATCGTAAAAAGTGAGGGCTCTGTGGTGTAATGGTAGCACATTCACCCGGCAAGTGAGAGATCCGGGTTCGAGTCCCGGCGGAGCAAGTACTTTTTGCGATTCAATGTTTATTGATAAAAATAAAATAAGGCTATTGCCATTTATACGAACTTGATTAATGTAAACAATAGACGTTTGACAGGTATTTGGTCTTCCGATCATATGTTAAGTTTAGTTATTTAAACGCATATGTGACAGATACGGCCAAATACAAAATAATTGAATCGTAAAAAGTGAGGGCTCTGTGGTGTAATGGTAGCACATTCACCCGGCAAGTGAGAGATCCGGGTTCGAGTCCCGGCGGAGCAAGTACTTTTTGCGATTCAATGTTTATTGATAAAAATAAAATAAGGCTATTGCCATTTATACGAACTTGATTAATGTATATATATATATATATATATTATATATATATATATGATTGATTTGTTGTAATACTTTGCAAATGTAACAGTAAAGGAAGAAATAAAGTGATAATGTTGGATGATAACAGGCCGGAGGAGGCAGAGGATCTGGCAGGCCAGATGCTCGGGGATTTCCTCATCACCAAACAGACAGGGGAGAAGGGGCGCATCTGTAATGCTGTCATGGTCACGGAGAGGAAGTTTCCTCGCAGAGAGTTTTACTTTGCCTTCATGATGGAACGTGCTTTCGCTGTAAGTAACCACTGGGTTACTGAGTGTCTTTGTAAAGCATATTGAATCAATCATATCTGTGACAATTTGAGTTTAATTTGTGGTCTAATTTGATCTTTACTATTTTGGATTTTGTCATCTAGAAGAACAATTTCTCAAGTTTAAAAATTAATGCTCAACCAAAGTCATAACTTCTCCAATAAAACTCTACTAAATTGTAATCATCAACATGGAAGAAAAATAGTACATAAAGTATATGTCTAAGAATATTATACTTTTTAAATTATTATAAAGTTTGATAACTTTCATTGGCTACATGAAACCGCAAAACAGTTAAAATTTCAAAACATTGTTTTTTTAATGGTACAACTCATTGTTGGTGACATTTATTGTACAGTGGCTCCATTGTACTAATGGTACCTTCTCTGACATGGCTGTGGAGCTTTCAAATTGACTCCAGCGTGCTCAGAGCTTTTGTATCAGGTCCATTTTCAATCTCAGACATGATGATTACGTAAAACCCTACTTCAAACAATTATCTATCTTAAAATTACAAGATCTTTGAGACTATCACACTCGAGCGAACTCTGTTGTGCGCTCTTTTAAATACAAACTGTCCCAGTTATCTATCAAACAATTTTCAATTTATGTCTGAAATAAGTGAACTAAGTACAAGGAGGGGTACGTCCTTATTATCTATCCCAATTTATCGAATAATTACCTTTAGTTAGTCGTTTACAGTTTCTGCCTGCCGATTGTGGAGTGCTTTACCTGTAAACATCAGAGCCATCGATACGTGCTCGCTTCGGGGCGGAGGTCAGGGCCTTGATGCTGGGGCCTCAGGGGGTATAGCGGTTGGCGGCTTTGGAGTGTGATACTTGGTGCAATGGAATGCAATAGAATGAATGCGAGTGTGTCTTATAATAATAGTGCAAATATATATAAATTTACATTAATTATTGATGCTTTTTTTAAAGCTAAGATTCATTTAATATATAATTTAAATAAATGGATTTATGTTTAGTTATACATGATATTATGCTAGTTTATTTTTTTTATGAGGTTAAGTGGTAGAGAGGACTTTATAGTCCTAACTTTCCCTGTAATAAAGACATTTTTCATTTCAATTCATTTCTCTTTTGTGTTTGTGCCTAATTTCTTTTAAGTTAAGTTGATCTCAAGATTCAGAGTTCATGTATTTACCCAAGTAAGCCCGATCTCCATTTCTCTCAGATTTAACTCGTTTGGGAAAGATTTTTATCCTCAATTTTTCATGTTGGCAATGACCAAGTAAAGGTTACACAGTTTTTATTATATAAAATTTGCAGAATTTCCAATAGACTTTTATATTATGGCCCCACTTACCTTCTTATTCTATTAATTGAAGATGAAATAAAAAACTAAAAAATCATACATACTAAAATGCAAACACTATGAACTTGAAATGCACTATGAAATGCAACATTTTGTAAGATGTACAAGAGGTTGGATTTTTCTGTCTAATTTGGACTATATTTCATATTATTTATATATATACTGTATATATATGTATATAATGTGTATATATATAAACTTGTATGAAGAATGCTATTTATCCTTCCTTAAACAAACCAAATAAGGAATTAACAAAAAATTATTTTCAGTATTTGCATGTTTTGTTCTTCCTTAAAAATTTGGTTGGTTTTCGCAAACAAATTATAGTCTTGGTGGTGATACAGGGTCCAGTGTTGATAGCTTCATCTCAGGGAGGAGTGAACATCGAAGAAGTAGCTGCAGAGAACCCTCAGGCCATCCTGTACGAGCCTGTGGACATAACACAAGGTGAGATAAATAAATTTAGTACAGTTGCTGCAGTTATTCTAATTTTTTACTTTTCAACATCTGTGGTACTCTATGGCTTTGTTGGAAACACCTCTAAAAGTTTTATCTGGACAAAAGTAGTTTTTTATATCTTAGGTACTATAAATACGTTCAAAAGTACAGGCCATTACTTGAACAATCTCCATTAACAAGGTTTTCTTTGTTCTTAAATTGTTTACGGTAAACTATCTCTCTTTTGAGCAACTCATGATCAGATCTTAAGACAGATTAGAATACAGTTGAACCAACTGATAAATCAACATATTAGACTGTTTTGTCATGTAAATTTAATTGCAAAAACAACATGAAAATATTATAGTTTCAGTAAAAAAGTAGTTGCAGAAAGTTACCAATAGTTCTAATTAATTCTGTAATAATTCTTAGATAGCAACCTAAGTTAAAGGAATTGCGGATAAACGACTAGATCATTGCAATTGAAGATATTGATAAATAATTTCATGTATTACTCCTAGATAGAATACCTAGGCATAAATTCATTAAATAAATGGAGATTACACTGTCTATAGATATTTGCATTAGCAGTTCCAAAAGTAATATTCATATGATAGCAGCACAAAGCAGAGAGCAATGATAAAATAGTTAGTGGCAATTGAATGTGATTGGACTTAAGGAGCAGGCTTCCCATTGATTAGAGGTGTTTGCCCAGGAGAGGGTTTCATGATTTCTGGGAGGGATAAACGTTTATTGAGCACATAGTTTAAACTTTTTGAAGGCCACTTAAATAGTTTTGTATAGTAGCATTATGTACCCAAACAGATTTTTTAGGGAATTATTTAAAGTTTTCTTGGTTAATAAGACTCTCTGCAATATATTCTTAATTACTTGATATACTTTTTAATATGAATTGAAGAGGTTTCTGGTAACATGTAAGAATACATGCAAGTTAAAAGAAATAAAAATCCTCAATATATCATAGAATTTAAATTAATGTACTTCACCTTAGTGTTACATTGTGTGTTTAGGTCTGTCTAAAGACACGGCACTGAAGGTTGCAGACAAGGTTGGTCTACAAGACAAACGAGACCAGACTGCGGAAATGTTGCTCAAAATGTATGATCTCTTCCTCAAGAAAGACGCTCTACTAATTGAAATCAATCCTTATGCTGAAGACCAAGCAGGAAATTGTAAGTTTTTATGTAAACCTTGATATTATTGAAAAACAGTAGATTAATTACTTAATGTATTGTTCAGTTTCCTTTTAAAAAACCTTGTTTACATATATGTAGTGGAGTCACAAACACTTGTACAGGTTGTGTACTGCAGTGAGTGGATTTACTGATTAAGTGAAACCTTGTTTACATATAGGTAGTGGAGTCACAAACACTTAAGTACAGGTTGTGTACTGCAGTGAGTGGATTTACTGATTGAGTGAAACCTTGTTTACATATAGGTAGTGGAGTCACAAACACTTGTACAGGTTGTGTACTGCAGTGAGTGGATTTACTGATTGAGTGAAACTTTGTTTGCTTAGAAAACAGTCCAATACACACCCCAGTTATGGTTTCATTCTATTCACACCATATTCGCAGGTAGTTAGAACTGAATCATCTTTTTGACTTATTTGCCAAACTGTAGAATCACACTAACATTTAACCTTTTCCACTCTCCTTAATTGTGCACATATGAAATTATCTAAACAATCTAAACTCTACACTGTGTGTAAATTCCCTTGTATTATTCTTAGCTGTTATTAAGTTTAAAAATGGTTTAATATTAATATTTTTATAAAACCAATTGGTCTATCCTGTTGAGTGCGTACAGCAATCCAAATTTTCATATATAAAATAAATCCATGAATTGCTGCTAGATACCGTTTTCATACAGGACTATTGTGACATTTACGGGTTAATTTACTCAAATGTTTCATTATAATATTGATGTGCAGATTTCTCTCTGGATGCTAAGATGAGGTTTGATGATAATGCAGACTTCAGACAGAAAGATTTGTTTGCTCTGCGGGATTGGACACAGGAAGATGAGAAAGAGGTTGAGGCGGCCAAGTATAACCTTAATTATATCGCACTTGATGGTAAGTTTGCTACAAGTGAAGAAAAGCATATTGTACTAAATAAGCAATTAGTGAATCTAAAAATATATTATGTAAACGATATAATATTTTGAGAATTATTAATTTTGAAACTAATGTGAAACTAATATTATTGATGAACAGCTTCATAATTTTAAATGTTAATGTTATAAATTTACCTAGAGAACCAATTCAAGTGATTAGTTAATAAATTTGCATATTTTTATTAGGATTTAAGCATTTGTATTTAAATCAACTATAAAATTGTGCATCAAATATAAAAGCACTTCAAAATCTAAATACTTCTTATTGCTTTATAGTTATACCAGGTTGTGTTATAAATAGGATTTTTCATTTTGGGCGGGTAGATGTTGGTGGCCATGTTGTTTTGGTGTAAGCTGTTTTATTAGTGTATTATTGTTCAGTGAGTGCTGCCATTTCATGACAAGTTACACGATTGAGCAGCATGTTCAGATGATAACACTTTTATTATCAAAATAAGTGTTCACTAGTTAAAACGTTATGTACGTTACGACCATTTTACGGCAGACGCGGAGGCCCTTCAATGTCAACTCTTCAACGTTTGTAGCTAAATTCGAGTCGCCGCTGTCCGTGAAAGTGTGCAGAGGAACCTGAGGCAGTCAATTCCTCGCCGTGCACAAGAACTTTGCCTTTCGCAAACTTCAACTTGGCTAATTTTGCGTCTGGATTTAGGCCTGCATCCGTAAAAAATCCAACTGATCCAGGAGCTCAAAGTTAATGACCATAGACAACGCCGTTTTTTGCCGAGTGGGCTTTGTAGCGTTTGGAAGAAGACCCTAATTTCAGCTGAAAAATTATCTTCAGCGACAAAGCACATTTCTGGATGATTGGCTATGTTAACAAGCATAATTGCCGTATATAGGACAACGCCAACCAATATGAGATTCACCAGGTAGCGATGCATCCACAAAAAGTTACTGTTTGGTGCGGATTTTAGTCTGGCGGTGTGATTGGTCTGCATTTTTTTGAAAACAACGTTGGTGAGGCCATCACTGTCAACGGCGAATGCTACAGAACAATGATAACAAATTTCTTTTGGTCCAAATTGAACGATATGAACGTAAACGACATGTAGTTTCAGCAGGACGGAGACGTGCCATACAGCGAACGACACCATGACCATTTTGCATGAACGATTTGAGGGTATGATTATCTCTCGCAGAGGTGACGTGAATTGGCCACCAAGATCGTGCAATTTAATGCCCCTAGACTTTTTTATGGGGGTTTTCTGAAGTCGCAGGTCTATGTCAATAGGCCTCAATCAGGCCGAATGCACTTAAGATCAACATAACCCAGGCCATCGCTCAAATCCAACAGGATTTATGCGGCAGAGTAATTGAAAATTGGACCACTCGAATCCGTACCATTGTGAGAAACCGCGGTGGACATTTAAACGATGTCATATTCCATACATAATAGCATACATGGGCTTTTTCTATGAAAGATAAATTTCATTAATATATCATACATAGTTTGTTTTATTTCATCTCAACATCTACCCGCCCAAAATGAAAAACCCTATAGTTTAGATTTTGAGAGATGCATGCTGCTGTTGTAAACACATTCTTATTGCATAGCTTAACGCACATAAAAATTTGTTTTTTGAATGGGTGATTCATTAAAAAAATTATGTACATGCTCAAATAATCAGTTTATATATAGGCTAGAGGAAGTATTGTATTAGGAATAAAAAGTATACATGTCCAAACATATGTAACATTTGTTGTAATAAAACCAGTCTTTTGTATCACATATACATAAAACATATAGAAGGTTAGTCAAACAATCAGCCAGGGAGCAATAGATACATTATTACCTGATCAAATAAAACTGAAAATCTTATTGGTTGTTTCTATTTGTTATTAACCAAAGCTGATGCAAACATTGCTTATATTATTGTGTATTATTTTACTGTTCTGTTTGAAATGTATAGAGCGTGTGTTTGTGTAAAGTAATTTTATGTTATGTTGGTGTAGCTAAAATATAAACCATTAATTTAATGTAGCTATGTATTGTTTTCAATTTTTCCTGCCGTAATGCATGGGATTACAATACATTCAAGTAATAATCTTAATAAAATTGGATTTACTGTTACGACCTCGGCTTCAAATGTACAGTGAGAAAGTAACGCGGAAAGAAACTACATCAAAACGTAAACAATGATTAGAGAAAGAGAAGCTTGTAAATGAAGAAGAGGAGAACCGTTTACTTAGATAAAAGTAAAATCCGTTTACAAATCAAATCACACAAATTACGTGAAGCAAATAATATAAATAATATAAATTTTGTTATATTACTTGTTTTCTCGTTCTATTGGTAAGCAGGAAACAGTTTCCTTTAATAACTAGGAAATAGAGTAAGTGAAATATGCTGCTTTAAATCTTTATATATTCAATTCTGCAAGGGAATTAGTTCCTACGAAATTTCTAGAGCTCTGAAGAAAATAATACTCATTCTAAATCCCTGAAGAAGATTTATATCTACTGTAGCACGGACAGTGACTTATTAAATGGATAGACCATCTGAATGGTATATTATTAAAAATTATTACTTTTGACTTAATTATTATACCAGAAAGAAAATAAAAAAATTGCAATTATTAAAATATTGTGGTGAAGCAGATTAAGTAAAATGCTATTAACATTTCAAAAAATGAGACTGATTAATAGGTTTATAAATACTGAAGTGCTTTAAAGAAATGGATAAATATACATATATTGTATTCATATTTGCATCAAACTGCAAACTATTAATTCTTTCAAATTAAATCATTTAAACAAAGCTGATGGAAATATTGCGTATATTATTATTTTAGCGTTCTGTGTAATTTTAGTGTTCAGTTTAATTGTAATGTATAGTGTTAGTTCATGTAAGAGTATTTAGGAGCAGTGTGCAAGAACAGTAATTGATTTTATGAGCCAGCCACTAGTTCAACTATAAATTCAAAATATTAATTAATTAATACACAAATACAAATGTTGTACATGAACAGTGTAAGATCACTGTGTGTAAGAAAACATTGTGTCAAGTGTAATACATATGACATTGCTGTGATTTTAAATTTGACATTTGGTCATTGTTGGACAAAAATTGTTTGAAAGATGCATTAATCATAATTACAAGGTATGTAAAAGAGTTTCTTATAATGTCTCTCCAGATCATTTTCAACATTATTCTAATATGTTTTTTTAAATAAACAAAAAAATATTTTAAACTTTTCACACAAGAATGCAAAACAGATATTTGCTTTTTAGAGCAAATATTCCTGATGATATAAGGCTTAAACAACCACTTATTTTCTGTATTTTCAAGGACATAAGAACATTACAATAACATTGCACATAATAGCAAAAGGAATTAAAAAGGGAAGGAATGATATTTACATCTGGAAGCAGGTTTTAAAGTGTTGTGGTGCCCTCTAGATGGTCACAATCAAGCTGGCATTCCATGTCACTGATTCATCATCTCAGTTGTTAGCTAGCTAATTATATATGAAGATAATTTCTATTTAAATATTAATATTTTTGCTACTAAGAGGTGACTGAACCTGGAATTGCTTGACTTCAAGCAATTAATTCTCAACACCAATTTTAAATTAGAAAATTTGTAATGTTCATTTATTGAGCACCAATAGTACTAAAAACAATTTTAGTTAAGTAAGATATACGCAGTACCTGATTATAAATGTAGTGAAGAAAAATACTTGGCCTCAAATATTTAATGAAAGCATTGTTCAAACTTAATCACTTTTAGGGAGCTGAATGAATTAATGTGAATGTGTATTGGCGGTTTTTATTTTTCTAATGTGATGGTGTCTTATATTTTATTTGTAATCTTGTATTAAGTAATGTGATTTGTTTGTGTCACAGGAGACATCGGGTGTCTAGTGAACGGAGCTGGGCTGGCCATGGCCACCATGGATATCATCAAGCTGCACGGTGGCAATCCAGCCAACTTCCTGGATGTAGGAGGTGGTGCTACAGCCCAGCAGGTCAAAGAGGCCTTCAAGATCATCACAGCTGATCCCAAGGTCTGTGAGCTAATATTAAAAAATAAAAAAGTATGGAAGGTTTGAAAGGATGACAGGATTTCAGACATTTGCCATCGTTATATGTTACAAAATGTATAACACGTTTACCAGTCAGACATTACATGAAGTATCTTGTGGCATGAGTCCATAGCTGCAATTTCTGGTTTTTAAATGTTTTATGATGTATCAGAGTCCTTATTGACTCCTGCAGGCGGATTTAAAACTTCAACATTTAGTGTTACACTTTTTGTAACATATAACGATGGCAAATGTCCGAAATCCTGTTATCTTTTCATAACTAATTTGAAAAAAATCCTAAATCTCTGCAGGTACATAAATAAATATTCATCCTATTTTCATTTTGTTATTTAAAAATTGCAACATATACCAGATTTACTCTAAATGTGTATATTACACATTGTTCCTCTTGAACAAATGTAGATTGCTATTATTTCATAAATAGTAATAATAATAATAATAATAATAATAATAAGTATGACATGATAATTACATATTGATAAATTTATAAACTTGGAGCTTCATCGTGGTATGATGTATATTTTTGTTCAGTTGAGGAAAAGTATGATAAATTTGATTACTTACTCAAATTCTATTTCAATCAAGCATTCCCCATGAAAACAATTAAACAGAGAAATTAAAATAATAAATGGATAACATATGCGTTAAAAGAAGAAAAAACCAACCTGGTTCAATTAAGCAAACAATTTAGACAATCTAAAGATAAAGACACAAACACAAAATTGAAAAGAAAACTGATGGATTATAGGAAAAACATTAATGAAACAAAAAAAGCATATTATAATGATAAGATTCTCAAGTCGGAAAATATTGTAAAAACAGTATGGGGCATAATTAACTCTGAAGTAGGAAGCAAAAACTGTCAAAAACATTATGATAACTTTAAAATTAAAGTAGGTAATAAAACATTAACAGACCCTACAGATATTGGAAACAATTTTAATGATTATTTTGTAAATATGGTTGATTTATCTTGCCAACATAGTCTCCAGCATGTCTGCCTTGATGAGACATTTAACAAATTTTCAAATGATAATTTAAGAAAACCAACTTTTAGATTTAAACCTGTGACTGCTAGTGACGTCAATAATGTATTAAGCTTACTGAAAAATAATTATTCAAGTGGAATTGATGAAATACCAGTTATGCTTTTGAAATCTGCTAGAGAACATCTGTGTGAAATACTAGCACATTTAGTAAATTCGTCATTTATATCTGGCATCTTCCCTGATAAATTAAAAATAGCCAAAATTTTTCTGATACATAAAAAGGATGACAAAAAAGAAATGTCAAATTACCGTCCAGTATCTCTACTTCCCTCAACATCAACAATTTATGAAAGAATCGTTCACTCTCAGCTAATGGCGTTTTTAGAGGAACATAATAGACGATAACCAGCATGGATTCCGTATTGGTAGATCGACAATAAGTGCTGCAGTACAATACTTAGAGTCGATAATAGATTCTGTTGATAAAGGGGAACTTGCACTAGGTATTTTTATGGACCTTTTGAAGGCTTTCAATAGTGTAGACCACTCAATTTTAATTAAGAAATTAAATTGTTTAGGAATAAATTCAACAAATTTAAAATGGTTTCAATCTTACCTAACTAATAGATTTCCATATGTAGAAGTTCCTTCGATATCCTTACAAAATTAAATCTCGAGAGTATCTTCCAAACTTAAAAAAATAGTTTTTGGAGTTCCGCAAGGTTCAATTTTAGGACCATTGTTATTCTTGTGTTACTTGAAAGATATGCAATTTAGTTTAAAACACATTCCCCAGGAAAACCTGTGTTTATATGCAGATGATGCAAACCTCAAACTATCATCTAATTCAGTAGATGAGATAGAGAGGCTTTCATATTTGGAATTGAATAACATTAATTCTTTTTTAAATGAAAACAATTTAAAATCAAATATAAATAAAACAAACTATATATCTTTTAAAACCCAATAAAAAAGGAAGTAATTGAGCCAGTGATCATAGTAAATAACCAACTAGTAACAAAAAATCAGAGTACCAAATTCTTAGGTCTGACTATTGATGAAAATCTCAATTGGGATCAATATGTATAATTGTTGATTACAAAATTAAACTCGGGAATTTATGCTTTGATGAAGATGTCTTTTATCTGTAGCACTGATCACTGAGGACAATCTATTTCTCTTATATTGCATATGGCCTCTGTTTGTATGGTGCTAAGAAAAAATCAAATCTTGATGAAATTCTCCAGATACAGAAAAAATCTCTGAGAATTATGTTAGGACTAAAAATAAATGATTCTGTGAAAGAATATTTTAAGGAATTGAACATTTTAACTGTCTACGGTCAATATATAATGGATACAATTATGTGTTCTAAAATAAAAAACTTAAATACTGGTATGACCAACGTAATTCATTTGTATAATACCGTAATAAAAATGATATTTTAATACCTCACCATAGGCAAAATTTTTTCACAAAAAACCAACATACATTGGACCAAATTTCTTAAATCCATTCCACTTGCTATCAAACAAGAAACAGAACACAAAATATTTAAAAGAATGCTTAAAAATATTTAAAAGAAAGCTTAAGGCATACTTGATAGACAAGGCTTTATATTCATTAGATGAATATTTTGATTTGCAAATCAGGTAGTTTTATTTTAGTAGTTTTATTATATGCTTATTTTATATTAGTTTTTAGCTAGTTTAAACTGACACTATTCAAATGTTACATCATTGTAACTAAAACAAATAAAGATTTTTTGACTTTGACTTTGACATCCAAAGAATATGGGTCTGTCAAGAATCAAGAAGCTTTATTGTCATTAAATACAAAATTGTATAATAGACATAGTCATAAACATAGTAAGCATGTACTATAATACTAATATAAACTAGATTAACTAAAATGTTTTCCTTTAAATTATTAACAAATTTGTGGTCTGTAGAAAAACATTAACACATTGGAGTCTGGCTCGCTATTTGCTGTTTTTATAACCCGGTCTGCATAAATTAATTGGTTTTCAGATTTTTTTTTAGAAAACTGTTAAATATTATGTATAAGATATTATATTTTCTTGAAAGTTCTATCTTTCCTCTTTTAAAATTATATGTAAAACTGTATTCCTATAAAATCTAATTAATTTTTAAAAAGATTTCAAAACTTACATTTTTGAAGAAAAATAAAAACTCCCGCATGTCTTGTGTTACTTGAAAACTAACTTTTGAATAAATAAAACAAGTAATTTCAATTTTTTTAAAGGCATTTACTATATACATATTTACAAATAATTATTTTAATTGAAAAAAAAATTTCAAATGCTAAAAAAATGATTGTTGTCGTAGATAGACTGACGACGCGCCAGGCCACGTCAGTGGATAAACAAAAGCCTCAAGCGGGTATGACGTAGTAGCGCCTAGCGGAATTTTTCTGAACTAACCATTAAAGCTGGCTTTCTAATGCAGCAGACGGCACTCGAATATCACTCGAGCAACTCCGTATATCAATCGGCAAAGCTGTGCTCGAGTCACGCTCGAGCGCCGGCCGGGGGTTTAAACAATGGCGCTCGCGTCTGGCTCGAGCATAGACTCAAATGTGTTAATCTAGTGGTAGAAATTAAAATTTTATCAAATAAAATACATAATTTATTAAATAAAAATGCACAAAAGAGGAAGATAAAACAACTTGGTACTATCAGTATGACTAGAAGCTTCAACGTTAACACTTAAAATTTAAACAATTAAAATGATCACTTGAACAATACTAATAAAATTTATAATTTTTTATTATTTTAATATTTTAATAAATTTATTATTTATTTAATAACAAAACCAAGTTACAGACAGATAATAAAAAAATTTAAAAACAACAAAGTTTACAGTTAAAATATTAAGGTAATTGTATCACAGGCAAAGAATTCATCAACAGTGTATAAAGTAGTTATCTTAAACCAATTCTTAAGAACAATTTTAAATTTATTGATAGTTGTCCATGCACTATCAGGTAACTTATTGAAAAGCTGAATCTCCATAAAGCAGTGACTTTTTTAAATTTCTGAAGTCTTACAGGAATTAAATTCAACATATGTTTGGCCCTTGTGTTGTAGTTATGAATGTCATGACGCATCTCATACTCATTCAGATTTTCTTTAACTTTAATTAAACAATAATATACATACATAGATGGTACAGTCATTATTAAAAACTCTTTAAAAATTGATCTACAAAATTCTCTACCATTCACATTCTTGATCAACTGTAAAGCTTGCTTCTGCCACAGGAAAACTCTTTGGGCTCCACTACTGTTGCCCCACAGAATTATTCCATATGACAGAAGTGAGTGAAAAAAGGCAAAACATATATTATATGTTTATTAACATCATATTTATCTATTTACACATAAACTTAACCTACGCAATAAATAAGTAACCCTAGATAACTTTGTACATAAACTACTTGTGTGAGTATCCCAACTAAGCCTGTCATCCAAATGAACCCCCAACAACTTAACTGAGCCATTTATATTTGTTACAGCAGAGCTTAAACTAAAATAAATATGTTCAGTTTTATTAGTGTTTATATTTAGATAATTTGCCCTAAACCACTCAAAAGCAACCCTCATAGCATTACTTTGTACAATGTCTAGGTTAGTTAACCCTCCAACTGTCTATCATATTTTCCACAGTGTCGCCTATATTTGGTGGTTTTGCAGAGGCATTTATAAAAATTCATAAAAAATTCAATAGTTATGGTAAATACTTGTTAAATATATCATTTTGTTTGGAAAGATCTGTAGAACAATTTTAAATACATTTTAAAATAAAAAATGGTTTTTTTATTTTTTAAAAAAAGTCAAAACTTTTTTTGTTTTTTTTTTTTCATTTAATTTTTTTACTTTCAGTGTATATAACATAATTTACTTCACATCTTTCTAAAAAAATGAGATTGCTATAAAATCTGTAATTTCATTGTGAATACAAAAATATATAACTTTATAATGATATACTAAAAAAAGGAATTACTATGCTCTTATTATGCAAGCGGTTACCTAGCAACGACAAAATAAGAAAAACTTCGTCCGGGTAAAACTTTATCCCTTTCACTTGGTTCAAGTTCGGACAAATCTGGAATATAATCATCATCTTAACCTGATGAAAAATCAGTTAATTCATTCAAATCAACCAAATTAAAATCAATGTCATCATTATTTGAAGCCAAAGACTCAAAAGAACCATGAAAAGTCTCACGAAGTAATCCAGCATCGTTATCTTCGTTTTCCGTTTCGGTCAATTCACTAAGATTTTGGTCCGCAACAATTTCCCTAATGTCACTTGACCGACAAGGCTCACCCATTGTAACTCTAACACAGTAAAACAACAATACTAGCGCAATAAAACATACCAAATATCGCCACGAGAAACAACAACACCGCTCGTTCACAATATCGCGAACACTCTACGTATTTCAACCGCGAGAAATCATCACGTCAATTGGTTGTATCAATACTGTCTGGAAACAGACAATAAGGAATTCAAAGGTATACAAAACGATTGTCTATTTCATTAGCGTTGCAATGATATATCATTTATGTGTCTTTGAACGCATTTTGATTTATAAAACCTATAAAGCCAGTACATGTCGGTCGGCGAAAATATCACCGGTGACACTACAGAAACGACCGAGTCGGCGCAAAAATCGCCGACTGACAGTTGGAGGGTTAAATCTTTTCCAAAATTGAGTAAGGTTGTATCATCTGCATATAAGACAGACATACAGGGTACATTAAATGCAATATCATTTACGGCTACAATAAACAAAAAAGGCCCAAGGACAGAGCCTTGAGGGACACCTATTTTAACAGTTTTAAACTCAGATACATGAGAGTCTTGAGCTACCATTTTCCTTCTATTATTTAGATAGGACGTCATTAATATTAACTCTTTACCTCGTATACCATAACATTGGAGTTTTCTTATAAGCAAATCATGAGATATACTGTCAAGTGCTTTAGACAGGTCAATTAAAGTGGCAGATAATGTTTCCTTATTTTCAAAGCTTCTCAAGATTTTTTCAACAACCAATTCAACCGCTTTTATAGTGTTTTTACCAGGCAAAAAACCAAACTGCTCTTTACAAAGAAGTTTGCTCTCCAAAAAGTAATTATATAATTGCTCTTTCATACAATATTCAAGAATCTTACTAAATATAGGTATTAGTGAAATCGGGCGATAACTAGAGGGACATGATTTATCTCCTTTTTTGTAGACCGGTATAACTTTGACCACTTTAAGAATATCTGGAAAAATAGTCTTCTCAAGTATCAAATTAAAAAGAAAAGTTAAGGGCTCAAGTATAATATTTATTACTTCTTTAACTATTTTGTTGGAGAAACCATAAACATCTTCACTTTGTGATGAGCTCAATCTAGAGACACACTCAAGCACATCATTTGAATATATCTGTCTCCAGTGGAAAATATTATTTCTAATATTTAAATTAGAAGTGTATGTACTCAAAAATTTTATAGCAGAGTTATTACTATTACTCACATTAGTTACTCCTAGAGTGATTGCGGAGTTAATAAAATAGTCATTAAAAATGTCAGAATCAACTCTTATTTCTTTATTTACTGAATTTAAATTACCTTCTACCTTAATTACGTTCCAAGCAGCTTTACACTTGTTTTTTGAACTAAGAATGTAATTTTCATTAGATTTTATCTTTGCATCTTTTGGAGATTTTATTTTTTGTCTGTTTGGTGTGGTGGGTGTGTACCAAGTTGTGTTAAGTGTCTTGCTGGGTGAAATTTAGTTTTAAGTTATTGCGGGCAACACCCAGTGGCCGGAGTTGTTTGCAGCTGTAGGCAATCGGCCACCTGCCTATATTTCTGACTCACCCTGTATATTAATGTATAGTTATTTATTTATAGAAGAAAAGAATCTTATCAATGTAGAACTGTAATAAATTTGTTGAATACTCTTAATTGTAATTTACTGGATATTCCTTTCACTAGACTGGAAAAAGTTAATGTCGAGCCACATCATAATGGGCTTAAGTCCCTACAATAAAATGCCTGTGAGAACTAAAGAACTCAACTTTAAAAGCGGTAAGAGTAAAATTTATAAGTGGTTGGTTTTAAATCCTTTTTACACACATTTTTAAATGTACCTGTGTCAGACATGTTTCTTTGTTAGTTTTAATGCTCAATGATGAATAAAGATGATTGATTAATAAAAGAACAATATAAATATTAACACATTTAGTTCCACCCTTATTTTTTGTTACATATTTATGTGAGATGTCTCCTTCAAAGACATAATTAAAACACATCAAAATTCTTTTAAAGCTAAAATCGTAATGTAGATTTGTTTTTCCTTGAAAAAATTCAAGAACCTTAAAATGGTTTTATAGGACTGGGTGTAGTTCTTTAAACATGTTTACTAAGATCTCGATGTAAAAGAGACGATCTACAAATATGAATTATTCGTGGGCCACTGTAACAGGATTTAAACAATGTTGGCCATGTACCACTAGTGACCCACACTGGCTATCTATGAAGGTGGCAGGGATGTAAATGACCCACATCATTTTGAACATGTTAATCATCATAAAATTAACATCCTTTACATTCTTAATAACCCTCCAGACCATATGTGACTATTTTACTGTAGGTACAGTTAATGTGTATGTTCATGTCACCTAGGGTTTGGTTCAGAACGTTAAGTCTTGTTTTCTTACTTAAAAGTAATTTAGGCTACTAACTTGATTAATTAATAAGTATATATTTTCATTTGTTTACTGTTCAAGAGAATTGGATTTAAATTTTAAGATCTGTTAATATTTTTGCAGGTTTACGCTATCATGGTAAACATTTTTGGAGGCATCATGAGGTGTGATGTCATTGCAGAAGGAATCATTGCTGCTGCCAAAGAACTGAATCTCAAAATCCCTATAATTTGCAGGCTTCAGGTACTTATATGTTAAATTAGAGTTTTGTACTATTTACAATCGTACGTTTCCAGATTTCCATGTAGACAATACATGACCTCGGGTCAGATAGCAAGAACAGAACAAGATAACACGAGTAGCTATTGAATAAAGAAATACAATGCTTTAAAAAGAAGATGTAAAATAAGAAGATTGTATTATACTGGAATCTAAATATTATTAATCTATGTAAACTTTGTAATCCCAAAGGTAGTGTTGTTAAAAATCATTCTTAACCCTTTGAATGCCACGAGGCAAAAAATTTAGTACAAAAGAAAGGCACTAGCAACTATATTGCAAGTCATATGCGAAAAATGCCAGGGAATAATAAGAAGTATTACTGGGCTTCAGAAAAAAGAATATATTTTTTTTAAATTTTTTTTGAAACAGGTATCATAATGTTTGTAATAAATTGTATTACAATAAAATGTTAAAAAACAAACGAAACAACAGAAAATAATATTAGTTTTGGCATGTCAAAACCAAAAAATGTATAAAGCAATTTTTATTTTTTTTTGACAAATTAATAAGAAACAGTTTTATCATGGGAACAATTTTTTAAATATTCTTTATAACATTGTTAATTTGAAAAAAATAATGGTTAATTTTTTTATATAATTACTATAGTTACATAACAATGTTTGAAATTGTGTACATAATAAAAAAATCATATTTCAGTACCGTTAAAACAACACTAAAACAAAAATAAATAATGCATTACTTACATTTATCCGTTGGTTCTAAAGTCCAATATCCAATATATAGTCTTCATATTGTCCAAAAAAATATGTACAACACACACACACACACACGCACGCACGCACACACGCACGCACACACGCACGCACGCACACACACACACACACACACACACACACACACACACACACACACGTTTGGGAAAGCACACACCATGGCAGCCTTCTCCACACTGTGAACACACTGTTCTAGACCTCTTTCTTCCCTTTTTTTTGTACTCTGCTCCACTCTTGGTGTAGACCCAACAAGCTTTTTTCTTTTTTAGCTGGTAATTTTTCAAGGCACCTTGATTTTCGGTTATTTCCACCAGAATCTGTAGCTGCCTCTTGTTGTGCCTCAATCCACTCATCTGTAATTGAGTCAATTATGCTGACTACAAACTTGTAACATGACATTGGTTTTTGTCTGTTATTAATCTTTAGTTCCTTATAAATAATGTAGGAATTCAACACCATTCGTGAAAACGTGTTAAAAACGGTTTTTATCCAGTATTTTAAAGTTCTCCTTTCGTCGAGATATGTGTATAACATCATATCGAATGAGTCTATCCCACCCATATATTTGTTATAATCTAAGACCATTTCAGGTTTTTTTTTTTTTTTCTGTAGTTACACGACCATGCCTTTTTCTCAAATGTTCTACTTCTTTTGGTTTGGAGTTTGAAGAAACAAGAATAACTGGTTTTTTTTGTGACTTCTTTTGTCTGTATGCTAAAGTTAAAATTTCATTTTGCTTACAATAAACTTTTTGTCCCACCTGTAACTGAACTTTAACAGCATCGGGTAGCCCTTTTTTGTTTTTCCGAATTGTGCCAGTGTGAAAAGTGTATTTTTGTAAAGCATTTTTACCAAGGGAATGCTGGTAAAAAAATTATCAGTGAAAATATGGTAGCCTTTTTTTAGGCAGTTGCACATTGTAAGAAGTCTTTTTACCACATAGTATGAAAGACCAAATTGCTTGATTTCTTCCCTGTTTTCCTGGTCATTTTTTCCTTTGTAACAGAACAAGCTCAAGCAGTAATTAGAAATTGAATCACATAAGATCCACAATTTAATCCCCCAACGGTGGTGGTGTTTGTTGGGGAGATATTGCATCAGCGATGTTTGGGACTTAGTTCCTATTAGTGATTCGTCAACAGACAGCTGTTGGTGTCCTACATAATAGCGTTGAAACAAAGAATTGCAGTGGTCTATAATAGGGTGAAATTTTTGTGTAGGGTCATAGTCAGGTTCATTATGTTTTGGAAATTTTGTGTTGTCAATAACATGAAAAAATTGTAAAATAGTCTGAAATCTATTGTGTGTAAACATATTTTGGAACCATGGTGTAGATTGTGATTTGTTTTTTGTCCAGTAAGAAGCTATGGTTGGTTTTTTTATAAGACCCATGTTGAGGATAACAGCAATGAATGCCCTTGTTTCTGAATAGGAGACGGGAAGCCATCCTTGCAAGCGACTATGAGCTGATATATTTTCTCCATTAGTGATTATTTGATTAGCATATCTGTTGGTTTCAGTGACCAACATAGTAATAGAACTTTGTGTAAAAAATAAATTAAAGTAGTCAATAGGAGATGCAGTAACTGGAGGGCTATGTTTAGGGCCAGGTGTCTCGTTAAAAGAAAAGTCATGAATAAAATTAGTGTCTCCTTCATTGATTGCCTGCCAAATTTCATTACCTTCATGATCATCATTGTCTGATTCAGACGAGCTGTCACTAAAGACTCGCCTGTCAACTGTAGGCCTAGGTAACGTAGGTCTTGTCGAGGACCCAGGTTGAACTAAAGTATCACTGTCACATTGAGAGCCTATGGTCGGGGAATTACGACTCACAAATCTCGGTTGGTTGTCTTGTTCTGGTGTGTAAGTAGGGTCTTCATCAGTGTCATTAAAAATATCGGACAATGAAAAGTTTGAATCGTTAACACTACCCGACAAATCACTCAGTAGTTGTCTGTCAACTTCACTTACAGTTAAATGATCATGATCCATTTCTGAATGTCTATTATTAATAACACATGAAAAAACAGTCACAAGAACTACTAAAACTTGCAAAGATATCAATTTAACAAAGCATGTTAGAGATCCTAACCTCAAAACGATGTAAACACAAACCATGTGATCGAACAGACTGCTATACGTAGCGAGTTTTTTACGCGCCAACGATGCCCCGGCTGATCACCGCCAGCTGTTGTTGCTTCTATTATTCTGTGTTTTTTTTTATCTTCACTAATATAAAGTACTATGTGAACTATTATTTATCCATTGCAGGATAGTTAACAAATAAAACAATATTGGTTGTGAAAAGAATTCATGAAAAGGGTTAAAAAATAAGGTTCGTTATATTTAAGTTAAGATGACACCAAGGTGCTAAATTGCGTCCAGTGCTATGAAGATTCTGCCCTGTGATAACATGGACAGGGCAGTTTGGTTAAGTGTTTATGCACAATTATTAAAGTACTGATATGAACGTTGTGTAGGGGACCAATGTGGATGACGCCAAGGTGCTAATTGCGTCCAGTGCTATGAAGATCCTGCCCTGTGATAACCTAGACGAGGCAGCTCGACTGGCAGTCAAGCTGTCCTCAATTGTTGGTCTGGCGAGGGCTGCTAAGCTGGATGTCAACTTTGAGATGCCTCTATAGGCTTTCTTTTTAATCTTTGTGAGTATTAGTTTCTGTATAATATTCTTTAATGCTAATGATTAAGTTTAAGAGGACACGCCAGTTAGCAGCAAGTCACACGTTCTGAGCTTCAATTTTAACATGTGAATATTTATAAAGTCATGAATATTCGTGTCTCAACATTTGTACTCGTGTGTTGTGACAAAAATGTGCAATGGGCACAAAATATATTATTTGTGATCATTTAATGTGTTTGTGTTATGAAGAAAAGGAATTTTCCTCCTTCTCTACCATAACTAATTTGATTTAATTTTAAAACTATGTCATTGGTTGTCGCTAATCCCTAGGGAGGCACATAGCTACTAAAAGGTAACACGTTAACAATTCTAATGGCGATGTTAACACTTGATCCAAATACAACATGTCTGTGAGCTTCTACTGTAGAAGAATAATATGATAATGCACAATATTTTCTTTTTTTAACCAACAACAGTATTAAAGTTAATTAATATGAATATACAAACTAAAACACTTTGTATCAGTAATTTATTTAATGGTGCACCATCAGAGATGGGTGTCCTGTAGTATGCAAGGAGGTATCTTGTGTATTTATACAATATTTATAAATTTATTTTTTAAATCTTTTTGCCATTATCATTAAACAAACCCGAGTTGATATCAACATCATAATAGAAATTTGTGTTTTGGTATAAAAAATTACACCAATATTTCATGAACAAAGAAAGAAATGATCCCATGTATCTATGGATTGCAAATCACAGTCTAAGTAGGCTCCATAATCTTGTTTTTGTTTATGAGGGATTTGTAGTTTTAAGTCGATTCACACCAAACAAGTTAATAAGAGGTAATTTAGTGTAAGATTTGATTAAAATATTTAAGATTATTATGTAATGTTGGAGTCAATTAATCAAATACCGTTCTTTAACACGATTTATTTATATAGACAGGGTGAGGCAGACCACACATCTGCAAAGGATAGTGGCTGAACCGAGAAACCTACCTTATTTGTTTTAACGAAACGTGAATGTTTCAACCGCAAATAAATATGGAAAATAATTGTTATCCCTAAAAATACCTCAAAATGACACTTTTGTAGGGGAAGAGATAGGGGTCATTTTTGAAAGATTTTAAAATGTAAAGGTAGGTTGATATGTACCTCATATTGAATGTTGTTTGTTTAGCTCGTTAAAAATTTTAGCAAAATGAATTTTCATCCAAGGTTACCAAAGACAAATCCATCTAAAAATATGTTACAGTTGTTACTTTTCAGCACATTTCCAATTTTTGTTAAATAATTAAAATTTAGGATATTTAAAACTCATGTAACATAAAAAAAAACAAATAGCAAGGTATGAGTTTCATTACACCTATCAATAGCTCCCTTACAAACGAAATTTTTGTATTTAAAGTTTGGCTTTATCTTAGGTGATTGAGAAATGGTGCCAAAAATGTCATGAAATTTTGTTGCTTTATAGCTTTTTGAATTGTTATTTGAAAAATTTGCTCAAGAAAGAATGTTTTTCCAAAATAAAACTTAAATCATTACTTGAAATAAAGGTGTGACTTCTTAAAATAAAACAAAAGGTTCAGAATTTAAATGGATTAAAAGACACTATCCTTTAACCCTTTCAAATAACGAATTCGGGAGCGCTCTACGTGCTATCTGCAATCCCGATAGCCATGTGGGAAGCGCTATGTTGCTAAACAGTTTTCACAATAATGAATCGTGATGTATAATCTCTTGCCTGGATATGTATGCGATCTAGTGATAAGATACTCTTTCAAATAGTTTTCGTCATTCCCACTAGATTGCAGCTGCTCATTTGTTAATTTCTTTTAGACCCAATTTACTGCCATATGGCGGTATTCAATCGGTTGTTCCAAGTAATCAGCTGATTCTATTTGTGTACTGGATTCATGTTGTAACTTCACTTATACGTTATCGGTTGGTCTGATTGTTTGTAGACATTTTGTTGTGTTTACCGTGAATAAATAAATGTGGATGTTTGTGTATAATTACTGAGTGTACAAAATGGCACGAAAAAGACTTTCTGATGAATTTTTTGCTGATATGCTCCCCTGAGACTACTCACTGCACGGTATTTTCCCATTACCATCCCTGCTACACATATGAAGTACAAGCCGAGGAGAACATGTTACCTGTGCGTATGGACCAGTGTCGGTGAGCGGCGGTGTCGGGACACAACATGGATGTGCTGCGATAGCGACGGTCCGCTTTGTGTGTCCTACTGTTTCCGCGCCTTTTATACCATCAAAGATTTATGAGGAAACTTGTGTACTGTTACTAACTTGTACCTAACATGTACCTTAGTATGTTTATGACAAAATATTGAATATTTTATTTCATACTTATATTTTGTAAATATAATAACTTTTGTGCGAAATTAGATTAATTTATGTAATAAATACGCATAAAAAACATAGCACTTAACCAGCAGAAACCCAAACTGCTTGTATATTTTTGATTTCCTGTGACATAATTACCTGGAAGTGCTGTGCAATCTTTTTGTAATCTACTTGTAGCAACAATTATTTTCTGGTAAAAATGTTGTACATTATTTTTAATCTCATAAAATACCTGTCTATATTAGCAAGCTGTAATTTTTATTATATCTGTTGCAGAGGCAAGAAGGTTAAAGACTCTACGCACGCATCATACTTTGCACTTATTGTCCCATCATGTTCCTTTCTAGTAGTATTTCATTTATTCATTCTGATCCGTGTAAATTTGTAAAATATTACTGAAAAATAAGTTAATATATGTTGATAAAATGTATACTTTAATATCCACTTCACTGATAAAAATATTATTTCAATATTGTTTTAAACAATTTTTGCAGTGAAGCAGTTAGTATATTTTTAGTCAAATTTTAAGCTTGACTAAATATTGTTACTTATATCTTTTACTCATATTTATTTTCCACCCACATGTTGAAGACTAGCTTTATTTAAATTTTTATGGGATTAACTGTTTTTTTACTCCAACATGCTGAACAAAAAATGTGATTCAAGTTTGGAAATATTTTTTTACATTTAGGTGCATCATCATGAAAGAAATTTACTAAAGTGTGAAATTTTTTA